>NC_079450.1:26996715-27312965 GCF_903798145.1 Danio aesculapii | reverse complement strand
CATCTCACCAATAAAGAAGGCAAATGACATTAAGGTATCAAATGGTTGTGATTAACCACTTGTGTGATGATTATTATTATTGTTATTAATTATTTTTGCTTTTCTGATTGATAAATGTGACTGTCTCCTTAGCCACCTCAGTTTGTGGACATTCCCCTGCAAGAAGAGGAGGACTCCTCAGACGAAGAGTATTGTCCTGATGAAGACGAGGAAGATGAAACAGCTGAGGAGGTGCATCTCACTCACATCATATGTCAAGTTCTGTTATTGTATGAATGCTATTGTGTAAAAGTTAGCATCAGTAAAACTTAAGTAATTAATTTATTTTCAGCAAAAAAATAATGAAACTGATCATATGTGACAGTAAAGCTGTATTATAATGTTTCAAGAAATTCCTACTCCAAATAACCTCTGTTCTGTAATTCAAGAGTCCTGAAAAATGTACCACATATTTTATAAAAAGCACCAAATCAACATGTGGTGGTATAGTACAGTACGGTATGGTTCACTTTTTGGTAGCTTTTGGCAGCGTAAACGACCATAAAAGCATACCGAACTGTACCATCCTATACCACTTAGTGCAAACAGGTCATTAGAGTGATTTTGGAGTTATGTGACACAGAAAATTGTAGTAAAAAATAATGGTTGCTGAAAATTGTAATAAGTTTTGTTTTGTTCAATGTAGCCTTTGTGAGCAAAATATTAATACTATGCATTTATGTTAAATTTTCATTGTAAGTTACATTTAATTTGTCAGGAAAGACCCATGTCAACATAAAAAAAATTCCCCTGCTTTTTTTTGTCAACTCTCAGATAAAAAATATTTTTTTTAGTTTTGATTCCTTTAACAATGCCTCTTTCACTTTAAAAATAAAACATCTTTAGTACTATCTACTATTTAATCTACAATTACTCAAGACTTGAGTCTGGATTGCTTCACAAAAGCATGTATTTGAATTGTCTTTTAGACGTTTTTAGAGAGCGATGTGGAGAGCACGGCCTCCTCACCGCGTGGCAGCAGACGTTTTCCGTCTCAAACGCCTCCCCATTGTGATGAAGCCAGCAACAGCCCCAGAATGGTACTTTACACAGCATTATAATGAAATACACGCTGATATTTCATTCTGTCTGCACGTAGATGAAGATTTGATTCTCTTTGTCCTCCTTCATCCCTGTAACAGAAGCCCAGGCTGTCCCGGCACTTGAGGGTTGAGGCAGTGCCTATGGGTCCCCCTGCCCCTCCTCCTCAATCCTGTGGCCTCTCACGCTCCCTCAGGGCCCCGGACCCCTTTATCGAGAAACTCCATGCTGTGGATAAAGAACTTGAACTCAGTCCTCTCTGCATGGAGCCTTATCAGGTACAGAATCACATATGTACAAAAGCTCTTTGCTTAACAGGGCTTGAACAATTTAGCATTTAGTAATTTAGTTAAATAAATGTTTTTTGATGTTGCTGCCTTTTCAAATATATTTGCATACTTTTTGTCTTGGCAGCCAGCCAGCATGAGCATCCAGTTGAGAATGATGTTAATGCTTTTGTTAAATTATTTGCAGCAATAATGCAATATTAAAAACTGATTTTTAAACTGAAATGCTACGATTACACAAGAGTAAAGCAGTCCACAGAGGAAGCATAAGGTTACTGATTTCCATTTTTTTTTTACATCGTGATGCCTCATGTATATATAATATAGTCATGTTGTTTAGTGCTTTTTAATACACCCTTAAAGAAGCCACTTTGAGGATACAGGCTAACAATATTGCCTTTTCAATTCACCTTCGCTTTTCAATTGGATTTTTGCTATCTCAAGTTAATGGCGCAGGTTAGCGGCTGTGTGTGACTCCTGAACTCACAAATTTCTTCAGGTTTTATGAATTATTGCTGATGTAAAGTAGTGAATTAAATTCTTTTTAATATAATTTTTTTTAGCGTTTTTGCATTCTTTATTATGATAGGACAGTATAGTAACAGGAAACAATTGGAGAGAGAGGGGGAGGATGGGATGAGGAAAGGTCTATGAGCCAGGACTAGAGCTCTGGACGACCGGCGTGCAATGACACGTTTGCACACTGCCCAGGAGGCTATTGGTGCAGACAGTGATGGTATTTGTTAATCCTGTTTACCATCAGCATAAAGTCTGATTAATGCTCTATGCGTCCCAAGAGTTTGCTTGAATGTGCACAGCAAATATGCCATAATTGCGACGTTGGAAGAAGGTCTTTGAGTGTTCGTGAGATAATTTTTACTGACATTGTGCACTACATTTTTTTGTAACTACACATGAATCTGCATCCGAAGGTCCATAACTTGGTGCCAAGTCTGGCCAAGCTTGGTGAATGTTCATGTGCCACAGACAAAAGTATAAATCAGGCTTAAGAAAGCTTCATACAAGCTGTCAAACTGTTTGCTTTAAAATCATTTAGATCAGTGGTTCTCAATTTTTTCACAAAGTACCACCTCAGAAAAATAGTCTCTCCAAGTACCACCATAATGACCGGTATTGAAATACAGTAGTGTATTAGGCCTAATTAAGCCGCTAAAGCTCTGCACAGTTCAAAAACGTGGTAGATTAATTCTTATAATTATGAATATTTATTACTGTCAGCTACTTTAACCATTATAAATAGTTTGAACATTAACACTGTACTGTGCTTACAGGTAAAAAAATAAATAAAACGTCAATGTTTAAATTAAAATGTGCTATTAAAAGTTAATTAAAAATGCCACTGTTCTTAAAAAAGTAAAAAGAAAACTGCTGTATTTAAATGTAAAGTATTAACATATAGTAGCAACCTATTCATCAAAACCTGGAAATGTTCCTTGGACCTCATAAATATAAGCTATATGTCATCATAATCATATATAAACTCTTTTTGAAACATTTTGAAATGTATGTTGCGTGTATATGTTGCATGTGACTTATTTGTATATCTTTGAAATCTAAACATTAACTTGTATTTTAGATATACGAATTGGATTTACATATTTAAATTAGAAATTAGATCTGCTTACGGCGTGTTAGAGTAGGCTTTGTGTGTCAGAAAAGCAAGAGATTAAACTATTCCTGTCAACATTGGGATTTAAAAATACGGGATACGCTCCCAACAAACGTTACAGAAATGGAGAGGAAATTAGCTTTAAATGATAGAATACATAACAAACATTAGAAAATTGAAAATAAAATAAAATGTTTAGCCTATTAAAATCCATTTAATGGTTTCATTGGTGTTATCGTACGTGTCAAAGGGTTAAAAGTGTGTTCTTTTTGTTACTTTAATTATTCAGCGATTTCTCCACGTACCACTAGAAGGAAGCCTGCGTACCACTAGTGGTACACGTACCACAGTTTGAGAACCACTGATTTAGATGATTAATCCGTTAAACTGCTTGAAAATGGAACAGATAAAATTAATACTTGAATTGAGGGATCATGACCATAAAACGTAAGCGTCTATGATCACGACCAGATAAGAAGTATTTATATACATGTATTATATAGTTATTAATTACACAACATGCAAATATTGTCTTGGTCATACTCTATAATAATTTATTGCAAGTCTGTTGAATAATATGGGTAATTAATATAAGGGAAAATCGATGGATTTGCTCTTCTGTGTTTGGACTTTCAGCTGTGAAAATTAAACCACACTGAACTAAACTGAACTTCAACTCTGAAAACTGAACTGACATGGTTTCATTTACTAGAACTTCTGTGTTCAACTGCTTTGACACAATCTACATTGTAAAAGCACAACAGAAATAAAGATCAATTGAATTGAATAATAGAAGAAAAAATGCATGTTAAATCCCAATTTCAATATTACTCAAATATATTATAAAATAATATTTTTTCCTAAAATTGTTCAGCCTATTTTTCTAAAATGATCATGTTTGTTTGGTGAAGGCTCTCAGCAGTGGTGGAGCAGGGGAGCCAGGTGACAGTCTAGTAGCTTGTCGAACTCGGTCTAAGCGTCCGTTGCGGGACGTTCCTTTAGATCAGCTGGAGGCCGAGCTCCGTGCGCCAGACATCACGCCAGATATGTATGATAATGTCTCCACACCAGAGGATCGTGAATGGACCCAGTGGCTGCAAGGACTCATGACATCTCATCTGGACAACGAAGGTCAGCAAGCCTTATTTATGATCATATTTAACTTTTAATACAGTTCGATTTTGTTTCTGTTAATATCATGATTTCTGTTTATGAAAAAAATTGTGAATAGTACTGAAATATGACAAAAAGGTTGAGGGTTAGTGATGAAGATTAATTTATTATCGTGAGACATAAATATTTGAAAGTATGATTAAATATAAACCAAAACAATTACATTTTTATTGTACTGTTCAAAGGTTTGTTGGTAAAAAAAATCATTTTTGAAAATAATAAAGGATTTTATTTAGCATTAAATTGATGAAAAACAGAAGGAAAGATTTACATTTTTACAAAAATATACTGATTTAAATAAAATGCAGTTTTTTTATTCAGCAAAGAACACCATAACATAGTTTTCATCAATATTTAAACCAGTAAAGATTTTTGACACTGATTATTAAAATAAATGTTTCTTGATTACCAAATCATCATATTAGAATAATTTTTGAAGGAACTGAAAATCCAGTATCACCATCAAAGACTTTGTGTACAGACAATTAACTAATAAGGTTTCACATTACTGTTTTTTTACTGTGATTTTTGACAGTTTTGTTTTTTGTGCCTTTTTTTAACCAGTGTAAATCGTGTCCTTTAAACAAATCACAGTCATGCTCATTGAACTCTGTCAGATGCTGTCGCAGCACTTTTCTTAAATGTCTTAATAGCTTCCTCTGTGTGTGTGTGTGTGTGTGCGCGCGTCAGCGGTTCAGTACAACCTCTGTTTTTTCCACTCTTGTTTTTTTTTTTTTTTTTTTACTTGACCTTTTCTCCAGTTCCCTCTCAGCATCACTGCTCTGACGTACTGTTCTCACTCATCTGTCTCTGTCTTTTAGAAGAAGCTGATGAAGATGACGACCCCGAATATAACTTCTTAGATGATTTAGATGAGCCGGATTTAGAGGATTATCGAAATGATCGTGCTGTTCGTATCACAAGTGAGTCCTTATATGAAATGTAGTTTTATTAAATAATCAGTTTAAAGAATTTCCATTTTGTCATTTATTTGATCTCTCTCTTACAGAGAAGGAAGTCAATGAGCTCATGGAAGAGCTGTTTGAGACGGTAAGAGGACTTCACACTAATAGGAAGAAAGTTAAGCCAGTCACTCCTCACTCATTTTCTCTCCTCTTCTCCAGTTTCATGATGAGTTGGCAGCCAATGAACCAGATGAAGAAGGTCATGAAGAAGATGAGGAGCGTGAAGAGGAGGCTAATGACACTCCACAATTCAATGTCCCTCAAGCTATTAGGTAACATACACACCTAGTCCAAGGCTCAACATTTATATATATATATACACAATTATACAGTTGAAGTCATAATTATTAGCTCCCCTTTCAATTATTTTTCTTTTTAAAATATTTCCCAAATGATGTTTAACTGAGCAAGGAAATTTTCACAGTATGTCTGATAATATTTTTTCTTCTGGAGAAAGTCTTATTTGTTTTATTTCGGCTAGAATAAAAGCAGCTTTTAATTTTTTAAACCCATTTTAAGGTCAAAATTATTAGCCCCTTTAAGCTATATTTATTTCCGATAGTCTACAGAACAAACCATCATTATACAATAATAAAGGCCTAATTACCCTAATCTGCCTTCTAGTTTAGCCTATAAATGTCACTTTAAAAATATCCAGCACAATAATATTTACTGTCATCACGGTAAAGATAAAAATAAATCAGTTATTAGAAATGAGTTATTAAAACTATTGTGTTAAGAAATATGTTGAAAAAAACCCTCCCTCTGTTAAACAGAAATGGGGGGAAAAAATAAACGGAACTTATAATTCAGGGGGGCTAATAATTCTGACTTCAACTATATATATATATATATATATATATATATATATATATATATATATATATATATATATATATATATATATATATATATATATATATATATTACAAATGAGCTCATTTTTATGGCCTTTGTGAGTTACATTTGTTATATCAAATGTGCTTATACAGTAGTCAACATCAAAACAGTCCTAGAACTATTAAACAACGTTCATTTTTTTGTCTCGGGACAATTTTGAAAAACTTTTTTGATCCACCTCATATGTTGAATACCATAAATAAATTATACACATTACATTTCTAACATAAACATGACATTTCTGATATTACAAATGAAAGACATGTTAAAATACCCTCGAGATGAGTCCTCCCTTTGGGACAGAGCAGCAGAGGAGTGCTGTGTCTGTTTGGGTAGGGAGGAAGAGAAATGCTCCAATGTGTCTGATTGTTTTGCTGTAGGTCCAGTACACTGTACAGACACTGCAGAGCTACACGTATACTTTTAACTACAGACCGAACACGTTACACACATCACATCCCCCACAACCAAATACAGTACAGGTGCACTGTACGCCTGTGCTACGTGCTGAATCCAGGCACAGAGGCTTTAAATGGAGCTCGTTTACTGGAACAGATAACCTCTACCTGCACGTACACGGCACGTGCACACACAAACAAACCCCTCACACCTACTGAAAGAGCATTCTTTAAAGCATGATCTGATGATCAACAGTTTCTGTCTGAGCCCTTATTTAAAACCTGTCACACCTGGCTTGTCACCTCTTTTAGGAAACATGCTATTAATATTTTTACAGAAATAGTACAGTGTCAATCAGCACAAAATGTACACAAAACACACACAGTTGCAGCTTATGTACTCTGAGAAGAGGTCATTACAGTATGCAGAGTGTGTATGTTATGCGTGTGCGTCACCAGGGACAGACAGAGATGTGTCTGATGGGTGGTTTTAAATGTTAAAGAGGCACATTGACGTCTGCTGTGTCTTTTCCACACTGTGAGTGACTGTGTGTGTGTGTGTGTGTTGTGGACATGTGCCTGTAATGGTCAGTTGCTAGGGTACAGAGAGTATTAGAGACCTGGTCTGGTTAATTAGCTGGTCACGTTTGATGACAGTGATGTAACGGTGATTTTATTAAACCTGTCACTAGACCTGAGGAACACTAGCATCAGGTTTTGCAGAGAAAAAAAAATTGAAATTGAGTAAATTTTAGTGCATGTTGATTTGTACTATTATTTTAGCAATATGCGGCTCTGTCAAAATTGATTTGCATATGCATATAGGTCTGGTTTTTGGCTGATATGCATTCCCCACACTGTTGATAAAATCATCTCCTTCTCAATTTTTCAGTTTCTTTTGAATATAAATCAAATTTTTCTGGGAGTTTTTTTATTTTAATAAGCTAATTTAATAAGATAATTGTCTTCTAATTGCTGCTATTAAAATGTAAAAATAAGTTTAAATGAGAAAAAGAACATTCGCAAAATACACAATTTGTTTTAATCATTAATGATTTTTAAAAGTATGTGTGTATGGACAGACAGACAGATTGGATGGATAGATAGATAGGCAGATACTAGATGGATAGATAGATAGACAGATAGACAGACAGACAGACAGACAGATAGATAGATAGACAGATAGATAGATAGATAGATAGATAGATAGATAGATAGATATACATACATAGATACATACATACATGCATGCATACATACATGTATGTATTTACATAAAGTTCATCTTGTCATGATAGCATGATGGTTATCATTGCAAAAAATGATCACTAATATATTCCTTCTAGTGCACATATAAAAGCATTCTCCGCTGTCTTCTGATTGATTATGTCTGTTGTCTGTCATCAGGTTTGAGGAACCGCTGGCTCACATGTTGACAGCATGCAGGCGGACAGTTAGAGAGCAGCTGGATGCTTTACAGCAGCGGCGAGAAAACCAGGTCCGGACTACCCAGCATGCATCTGTGCCTGGCATGGTTTTTATGCAGCCCAGCTGCCCTCTAGTTGTCACACCTGCTCAGAGGATAAAGCTGCAACAGCAAATCCAGCAAGTAAGACAAACCAAACACCAAAAACAACACCATACACACCAAACATGCTTAATGTACTCAAAAAGGCCCAACTGCGCTCAATGTTCTAGTCTTTTTTTTTTACAAATAGCTATTGCTTTTTTCCTGTAAGTGTAATTTATTATAGTTGAAATGTTTCCAAGCCTGTTTTATCATAATATCACTTAAATTTGCTTTATAGTTTTGCTCATAGTTTTATCTGTTCCCGCAGCATGTTCAGTTACTGACCCAGGTCAGTATGCTGTGTGATCCAGTGGGGGTGCTACAAACTGAAGCTCAAACCACCAAACATTTCTTGGTAAGAAAACACATCATACTCTACTTCTGCAAGTCTCATAATTGACTCCTGAACTGTTAAGTTGAAAGTCGCAAATAGCTTCTCCTGTATGTTAAACTAAATTTTATTATTTTAATACTTAATATTTTTATTAAACTGATTTTCTCTCACAGAATAATAATACAATAGTTTGCAGCTACTGTTGTTTTGACATATTCAAGCACAAATATGCAAATGGATTTTCTTTGGCTCCCTCATACCCTTTCAGTATTAAAATGTTGTGTTTCCTTTTATGATTTCCAAGATTTGAATCCATTTTGAATACAGAAATTAAAAATAATGTGAAATGAAAGGGGAGTTTTAAAGTAATTTTACTTTAGACAATAAAACGTCTTTCAAACCACTGTTCATATACTAACATTTTTTCCAAAAGGTGTTATGTATATTAAACATTATTTTAAAAAAGAAATAAATTACCTTTCTTTATTACATTTTTTTCATAATCTGATAAAGTGCTAGTTGTAATGACACAAATTTTTTCCTCTCTTGTGTTGACAGGGGGAGTTGCTGTCATTTGCAGAGCGGGCCGAGGATGAAAGATCAGCAGTAAATCTGGGTTTTAAAAGCATATTTAGGGTGTGCAATTTGCATTCGTCCATCAACTTGTTGGAGGAGGTTAAGCAAAATCCTTCTCATTTGTGTCTTCAACCCAAATCCAACCGTCATCACTCAGGTCAGGAATCTCAATACTAATTTAACTGACACAAGTGAAGAGCACATGACTAGATGTGTCTGATGGCAGTTTATGTTCTGTCTTTCTGTAGTTCATTCGTACCCATTGCTTCCTGCTGGACTTGCATGGTTGTTTGCCACCCGCTCTGTCTTTCTGTACCCAGAACTTCTACCACATTGCAGTCTGGATCCAGCCCTGCATCCTTCCCGCAGCAAACATTATTACACCAAAGGAGAAGATGGGTATACATGCCTCTGTAGCTACACTGATATTATTCTAATGTCTGTGTTTTAGTACTTTCCTATTTCACCTTTTGACGGCAAATGTCACATATATAATGCCAAAATTGGTCAGTGAAGCAAGAAATGTTAATTATGGTCTTTTTGCTGAGTCGTGTATCAAAACAAGCACTTCAGTGAGTCTGTTCAACTGACGTGACCTTCCAAACACTTAACAAAGCAGTGAGCCGTAGCTTAACTCTTTGCTTTTCTCTCTCTTCTCCTGCTCCCCTCTCTCTGCAGTTTGTTAGTCTTGGGTTTAAAGCACTTCGCTCAAACGGAGTTCCCATATCAACTGATAAGCCGATATCTGATTCGGCCCAAGCGTCAAGAGCAGCTGCGTGTTCGGGTGAAGGATATGGTGTCCCCCAAATACCCACACAATATCATCAAGGTGATTCGCGTATCGGTTCTTTTTCATATGCATTAAGTTGGACATCTGCTTTTAAGTTCCTGTTCCCGTGTAATTAATTAAAATCATATTAAATGTTGGTTATGCAATTCTTTTGACAATGTAATGTTATGTTCTAGTTTTACTGCCAGAATCATGTGGTTCCTCCTTTGCCGGTGATGTGCAAACCTGTGGTCCATGGAGAGGAGCGCCCTCCTGTGGAGAGAGAACAGGACATCATGCCCAACTGGCTAAAGGTATGATCTCCAGTGTAACCCTCCCCCACCCCCTTCGTGAAAAAGGCTCCATTTAAAGGTACTGTATGTACTAGGGTTGGGCCGATAGACGATGCCATTGCCGATGGCCAATAGACACCACGATGCTGAGCCGCCCTTGAAAAATACACACTTAGGCCCTGTTTACACTAATTTGTCTTAGTTTTAAAAGGGCATTTTGAACGAAAATGATCTACATCCACTCTGGTGTTTCACCTAGCATTTCTGAACAGCCCTCCTGTCCATACTACTGCTAAAAACGCACATAACCACACACTCACACACAGACACACAAACTGTCATGTGCTGGAGACAGTGGGTCCAGGCAGTCAGCAGGTCAGTACACTGCTTACATTTTTTGCTTTCACGCTTGTGCTTAGTAATTTCAGCGTTGTGCACCTTTTTTACCGACTAAGTCTGTCAACACCATTATAACGACACAGATCACTCTGCCTATTCATGCCAGAGTCCCGAGGAAAAAGTGATTGACGTGGTAATTTGTGTGCAACTTCTTTTTATTTATTTAGGATTTGGTAATGGGTAAAACAAAGACCCTGCGGGTCAGGTAGATGAAACGGTAGGCTACAAATAATTAATTCATTATGAATTAATTATTCATAAATAATTAATTCATTGCTACCTATGACGATGATGCCATCGTCCATCGCGATGTTTCATAATAGACATCGTACGATGCCAAATTTGTCGACATCGCCCAACCCTAGTATGTATGTTTTTGACTCTTCTAAAGCATAATAATACCATAATATGTTTGTAGATATTTAAGAAACATGCCAAGTGAACGTCTGTATTTGTTTGATTATTTGGTGTCATGGCTTTGCGATCAAAAAATGTCATTATAATGGAAGTCAATGAAGCAAAAACAGCCACGAACAAAATGAAAGGGTAGTCAATTTAAAAAGTACACAAGGGTTAATTGTCATTACAAGTTAGTCATACATTACATTGAAAAAAAACTCACAATATTTTTATCCGATATAGATTTATCCTAAATCTGATTTCATATAAAGCCCTAATTTTTATTTATTTATTTATTTTTTCATTTATTTATTTATTCTTTTCAAATTTGTCTTTACAGAAAAGCTTACCATTGATCCATAAGGCAATTTCCCAGAGCGATTTACAGATGACTTCCACCACTAAATCTTCTAGCCTTTCCATCCCTAAAAGAACACGCTACCCACAGTTTCTCCCTAAAGGTCTCTCTCTGCGTCTGCACCCATCACGAGTGGCGAGTCGCCCTCCCCAGCCCAAATCTCGAATTCTGCGTGCTTTTACTAACCGTACACTCGCACCATTAGCTAAAGCCCCATCGTGTCCCACAGGTACAGGACATTTACTGACCAATATCTCCACACCAGTGTTATTACTAGCCCAAGCGCCTAGCACTCCTATAAATGGGGTATTTCCATTAGTCCATCCCACTTTGACCCCAACCCATGGGACAGTCCCACTGAGCACTTCCTATCCTATTAACTTCCAATATCTTACTCCAGAATTGGGTGCAAGTAATCCAGCACACCCTCTTGCGAATTTACCCCCCTCTGTAGTTCATAAACCCCAATGTGACGTCCCTCTTCTTAGTACTGGGACAGTCAAGACACGTGGCGTGCAGCAGCAGACATCAGAAAAACACAAGAAGCGTACCATGACTAGAAAACTGGCCCCTTTGAAACCAGCCCCTCAGCTGCCCCGACTGCTGCCCCTTTCTTCTGGGACTATTGGAAGTATAAGCAACCCTGCCGTCATCATAGATCAGCAAATATCAATGAATGTCCCATACAACGTTAAATCGGATAACGTTATAGTTATCAAAGCCCATGAAAATCCCAACACGCATCGAATGGTCACTTCTCTCTCTCCAGATCTTGTTGTACAGTTAGTTCCTGAAACACAGGTTACTGAAAACACCACACGTTCCCTCCCTAGAAAGACAACACAGGGATCAGACGTTTCTCAAACAATAAAAGACATCACTCCAGTTCAGTATAGTGGTGAAAATGGTCAAAGGACTGTATTTTCTCCTCAGACCGCAGCACCAGCTGCAGCGGACAGTTCTCAGTTTGTGCTGGTTCAGACTGTTTCTCCTACAGGAGCTCCTCAATTCCTACTTCTGCCCCAGGACTCCCTTGTCCTAAACCAACCTGCTTCACTTACTGCTGAAGACACATTGCAGACTTTTTCACAGCAGACCTCCCGTTTAGATATTTCTACTACCTCAACAGCCCTAAGAAACTCAGAGAAGACTGAGGTACATTTGAACAACCTTAAACCAACCACGCCATTGCCAGTTAACAGAGAGGAAGATGGAGAAAGACAGGAGGTGGATGATGAAATGGTTGAAGACAGATGGGAAGAGGAGATGGCCAGTGCTCTGTTTGGTAGTCCTCTTCTGGCGCTTTCTGAGTCCTCCTGCAGTCCTGACTCCAGCCCGGATTTAAGTACTGACAGTGGTGGTGAAGCCTCTGTGAGGGTGGAGATGGAAGATGGAGATCTTCCATCTGTTCAGTCTGCCTCCGGAACACAGGAAACACCGGATGTGCATAAACACAGCAGTGGAGATGAGAAAGAGCAACAGTCCAGCGGAGGAGAGAAGCAGAGCAGTGGGAATGAGGAGGGACGGGCTGAGGAGAGCGAGAGCAGGGGAGATGAAGATAAAGGAGGAGAAAAGAACGGGGATGGAGAAGGGGAAGAAAAAGGAGATGAGGGTGGAAGCGGTGATAAAGGAAGGGAGGAGAAGGATGGAGATGGAGAGAAAGATGGAGATGGAGAGCGAGATGAGGAAGAGGAGGATTTTGATGACCTCACACAGGATGAAGATGAGGAGGAAGTGATGTCATCGGCATCTGAGGAATCCGTGCTGTCTGTTCCAGAACTTCAGGTTTGTTTTTGTTTTTAAAATATTTAAAGGACAATTAGTAAAATAAAATGTCTATTTATAATGATTTTTTAAATGCACCAATGTTATGATTGATAAATGCTTAAATTGATTGTTCACCCAATAATGAGAATGGGTTCACCATTTATTGTTTTGAGTTCTTTTGTCGAATATAAAAGAAGTTTAAAAGAAATGTCCTTTCAACACAAAAAAAGATATTTTGAAGAATGTTGGAAACTGGTGGCACAGTAGGTAGTGCTGTCGCCTCACAGCAAGACGGTCACTGGTTCGAGCCTCGGCTGGGACAGATTGCATTTCTGTGTGGAGTTTGCATGTTCTCCCCGTGTTCGCTTGGGTTTCCTCCGGGTGCTCTGGTTTCCCCCACATGTCTAAAGACATGCGCTATAGGTGAATTGGGTAAGCTAAATTGTCCGTAGTGTATGTGTGTGAATGAGAGTGGGTGTTTCCCAGTAATAGGTTGTGGCTGGATGGGCATCTGCTGTCTAAAACATGCTGGATAAGTTGCTGGTTCATTCCGCTGTGGCGACCCCTCATTAATAAAGGGACTAAACTAATAAGAAAATGAATGAATGAATGAATGCATGTTGAAAACTGTTAATCATTAACATCCATAATAGAAGCAAAAATATTCTATGGATGTCAATGGCTAAAGTTATCTTTTTTGTGTTCAGTGGAAGACGGAAACTCAAACAAGTTTAGAAGAAGTGGAAAATAAGTAAATGATGGCAGAATTAAAATTTTTGCACAAACTATCGCTTTAAATGTAATTGTTAAAACTGAAAATAACATAAATTCAAAAGGAACAGAAATTAATATTAATGTACATATGAAGAGTTCAGATGCAAAAGCCTCTAAATGCTGTCTAAATTGTACATTTGTCTTCAGTTATTTCACTTTTAAAGCCAATGAAAATAACTTATCCATCACTATAAAAGTAAAGTTACTCAGTCTACACTCAAGAGTCTAGGAAAAATGATAATTTTAGAAGAAAATATACTAAACTATCTAAATATCTAAAGTCTTCATATATTAATATATATTATTTTTTTTAAATCTATTACTTTAAATGTTATTGTTAAAACAACATGTTATTGTGAAAATAACATAAATAATTATGAGTTGTTATTATTATTATTATAATGTCACAATTATGTTTTAATTTAAGTGAGGTTTAGATAATTAAAAATGTATTGAAATAATCACCCCTATAAAATATCTAATATAAATATCAGCCCACAACTATAGGATCAAAATATTTAGAAAATTTTGCAGACAAAGCGTTTAAAATAAGGGATATCCCCCCCTTAAAAATTCACAAATTACTAATGTTCATCTGGAGCTGTTTCATTGTAAATAAATAGTTAAAATGGTCAGTAATATGTTGGTTTATTATTATAATTGTAATAAATAATATTCTTTTGAAAAAGTTGCATATAAAGTAGCAAGCAGTTTAGCCTATTCAAATGAATAACTGTTGTAAATAAATTGAAGCAAGTTGTTAAATCTCATTAACAACTTCTTCATTGTATGACTTAAACATTTGGATTAAAAAGCAGCGAACGAATCTCTCATTTAGATTTTTGGTTTGATTACATTTATATAACAGAGATGTCACTTTAAAAATGAACAGATCTATAATGAAAGCATTCAATTACTTTACTAACTGTTTATGCTCATTTAAGACTAAATTTGTTGTGTTTAAAAGAAAACCCACCAAGATTGACATGTTTAAATGTTCAAACACGCACCCAAAACCCAGAGTGTCCACTTTTGTTCCTCTTCAAATCGCGTATACAGAATCCATTTAGGAAACAGCGTCTATTTATCACTATAGCGCGCTACATGAACTGTTTTGAGGATTGCATAGGAGGGGCAAGGACACCTGTAATGGAAAGGAAGGGAATCCTGTCGTTTGTATATATATTTCAAAGTGTTTTTATGCCTATATAAAATGAAAGCACAGAACAGATTCACATTTAAGAGCAAGGGGCTTTCCCTGGTGGCTCGATGATAAGGTTTGCATATAGGGAGAATTGACTACTAGGGAGGATTGAGAAATATGGTAAAATACCTTTACGGGGTGATAGTGGGATAGAATTGTAAAATACGGGAGAATCCTGGGAAAAACGGGAGGTTTTGACAGGTATGATTTAAGTTGGTGTATTCTATGCCTGCAAAATGACAGCTTTATTAAATTGCTCCATGTTTGTTTTCTCTGCAGGAGACAATGGAGAAGTTGACCTGGCTGGCATCAGAGAGGAGACTTTGCAGAGAGGGAGACTCGGAGGAGGACAATTCACCCACGTCCCCAACATCCCCGACTTCCCCCAACTCCCAGAACTCCCCAGCATCCCAGAATTCTCAGGAGGAGAACTCTGAGGATGAGGATGATGGGGCGATGAAGGGCGATGAGTTGGAAGCAGGGGAGGGGGAAGGCGGAAAGCTTCCTGAGGGGGATGCCCCAGCGGGTGATGATCCTCCACAGATCAGCGAGAAAGTAGGAGGCCGTGGAAGAGGTGAGCTATCACAAAATGTATCTTCGTGCCATTGTTAACTGTTTAATCTGAGGTAAAATATTCATTCTATTAAATTCACTTGATTTAATTTTCCAGGTCGTGGTCGCCCTCCTCCACGTAGTTTAAAACGTGGCCGACGTCAGGAACGAGGCAGTAAAGATGCCTCAAAGCTGCTTCTGCTGTACGATGACCACATCTTGGATAATGACCCAATGAGAGAAAGCAAAGACATGGCTTACGCACAGGCTTATCTCAACAGGGTCAGAGCTTATTTGCAGCTCATTTCATCTCATCCGCTATCTCGAATACACTATTGGCTAGAGAAACTCAAATTGTCTTGTTTTTGTAGGTACGTGAGGCTTTACAAGATGTCCCAGGAAAAGTGGAGGAGTTTTTAGGTCTGCTTTATGAGTTTGACCAGGCCGGAGAGAGCCACAGTGTTACAGAGTTGTTCGCCCAGCTGAAACGGCTGCTCAAAGACTGGCCCGAGCTGCTAAAGGACTTTGCTGCTTTCCTTTTGCCCGAACAAGCACTGGAGTGTGGACTGGTACTTACAATCATATTATAGGCATGCATAGATTTGATTAATGAAAAAGAAAATAAAACTGTATTCTTTGTGTTCCACGTCCCTCAGTTTGAGGAGCAGCAGGCCTTTGAGAGGAGTCGGCGGTTTCTGCGTCAGCTGGAGATCAGTTTTGGGGAAAATCCCTCTCATTATCAGAAGATCGTCAGAGCGCTGCAGAGTGGAAGTCCTCTCAGTCCTGCTGGCATTGAAGAGGTTCGCACGGATGCATTAAATAAAATGAAGTGCTTTTTTTGTATTGTCCTACCTTCAGTAATGCTGTAGTGTTTGGGGTCAGTGAAATATTTAAATATATTAATACTTTGTTCAATTAAATTGATCAGAAAGGGGGCTTTTTAAAGGTGGTTAAAGAAATATATTTCATATATATTATGTTTTTTTAACTTCATGAAGTAGCGTATTAGGATTAAAAAATGGTGAATGGTAGCTTTTTATCTCACAGTTCTGACTTCAGTATAGATTGAATGTCCACTTTTTTAGTTTAGGCTCAATTTTCAACTCCCCTAAAGTAAAACAGTTGGGTTTACCAATTTTTCAGCCAATCTCTGGGTTTGAAGGGTGCACTTTTAGCATAGCTTGGCATAAATCATTGAATCTGATTAGAACATTAGCATCTCGCTCAGAAAAACAAACAATTGGTTTAACTCTGGATGATGTATGAAGGTTTCCCAGAGATGGGTTGCAGCTGTAAGGGCATCCGCTGCGTAAAACATGCTGGATAAGTTGGCGGTTCATTCCGCTGTGGCGAGCCCGGATTATTAATGGGACTAAGCTGAAAAGAACATGAATGAATGAATGAATGATGTATGAAGGAAAAAGAGTAAAATGAAGCAGCTTAACAGTTTTTGTTGATGATAAATGTAATAAACATGTTAAAATGCCATGCAATCACAGCACAATTACAGATTAAATGATATCATTTCTCAGACCTGACAAGTCCACTGTACCGGCTTTAAACTTTCTCAGGTATCGGACCTTATACATAGCTTTCAGTTTGTGCTGGATGCTTTCATTTAATACCCTAATTAAATAAAGAAACCAGAATCCTCTCTTCACTATATTTGTTTAGCACTCTACTGTACTCTAGCATTCTTTCAAGGAATATTAGATTCATACCTTACCACAAAGTATCTTAAAGGGTTCTACGAATGAAGCCAATGTCCACTCCAGGAAGAAAATTTATAAAAATACATTTTAATAATAAAATAAATTAATAAATTAATAATTAAAATAATAAATGTAAAAAAATTTAATATAATAAAAAAAGTAGAATAAAACAAATACAACAAAACAAAAATCCTTTATTCTCCGCTGAGAATAAAGGGACTAAAGCTTACAGTATACAGAAGTCTGTTTAAGCACGCTGCTGGTTTATATGTCCCAACCTTTAATACAGTATTCCAGCCTTTGAATACAGGAGTGCCTTTAATGTTATAAGCTATCACTGCTGATATGCTTGGGTTTATCTATATCAAGATAGTTTGTAGTATGTCTAAAGATGTTAATTAACATTTAGGCAGTTGGTCAGGGTTGTCTTCCAAAGCCATATTTTTTAGCTGGCAAAGAATATCTTCCTTTAGAGATAACGTTCCCATGCCTAAACCCACCAGACACTACAGGTTCAAGAATGCAGCCCAAATTATCATACAGCTCTCATACAAATATATAGTCTTCTTTCAAACCTCGAAGACAGAGTTTTTACTTCAAAGGTTTTACTTACACAATCTTTCAGTCCAGGGTTTAGTTATTATAAATGTTATCAATAATATAAGATCATTAAAACGTTATTTAACTGAGATTTTTTGTGGGTGGCAGCACCAGTTTCAAAAGCGTTGTACTGATTTAGTGGGTGAACCTCTTCTGTTGCTGACTTTCAGAGTCTGAATTTTCGCCTTTGTATTATTTATTGTCCAAATTTGTCTTGTAAAATCGCTTTATGTCTGCTTTTGTAACTCAGCTGAAAGCACAGATGGCCGCTCTTCTAAAGGGCCACACGCACCTTCAGGGAGAGTTCTGGATGTTTTTTGATGAGATGCGTCCACCACCAGCACGCCCAGGCCAGTTTGAAGAGGCCATTTGGCCAGAGGACGTGGCCACTGGGACAGATGGAGAAGCAGGCGTGAGTGTGGCCTCTAGAGGAGGTGTATGGGGAGGATTTGAGGAGGTCACACTACCTGATCTGGAGGAGGATGAAGAGTCACACAAGATCAGACAGATCAGCAGCAGGAACAAGAGGAGGAAAGAACTGCACACATACAAGGTGTTTTCATCTTCTTCATCACAGCTGCTTTCTATCTTTTTTGTTAAGATGCTAATTTTGTGCTTTTGATCAGGACTGTGATTGGCCTGAGAAAGATTGTTCCTGTTCCTGTCATGACTCCGGTCATGAAGCCAAACATCGAAGGCATAAGAGGAAAGGATGCTTGCGTTGTCACAGCAACAAGGTGCATTTTAGTTTTGGTTTTGATATAAAATGTTTGGTTACACTTTATTTTGATGGCCTGTTTGTTGAATTTGAGTAGACTGTTAGGTTGAGCTTAGGTTAGTGTAAGTTGACATGTACTTATAAGTGTCTGTTGAAGGAGCAGTATCAACAGATATTAAGCAGACAGTCTACTAATACTCAAATGGACCATCAAAATAAAGTGTTACCAAATGTTTTGGAAAACGTCTAATGGTCAGGCTTTTTTTATAGTTGTTTTGATAGAGACATTGTTTCCTCATTTTCTCATTAAGTAGGATTCTATAATTTTTTTTGTTTGTCATCAGAATGCTAATGGCTCAAAGGTGCTGAAGAGTCGTGATTCAGCATTTCCATCTGCTGATACACAGTCTGAAAGAGGAGGAGAGGAAAAGGAAGAGGAAAGAGGCCAAGGAGAAGATGGAGATGCAGAGAAAGAGCTTAAAAACGAGACTGGCAGTGGAGCTAACAGTCCACATCATGGTATAAAGAAAATTAAATGTTTTTCTTTTCCAATTATACAGGATTTTAATGATTACTAAAAGTTTCAAGAGTACACAATTAGATGATGATTGATTATAAAGCATATTTGGCATGCTGTCACGGGAGAGAGCCCTGAGCTCATAAGATCCTCGAGCCCAGGGCTCCCTCCCATTTGCAGGGCGAGAGGGGAGTTTGAGCTCGGGTAGATCTAGAGAACTCCCCTGCTGTTTGAAGCTAGTGAGCAATTAATTCAATTTTCAGTTCACCTTTATTTGTATAGCGCTTATACAATGTAGATTGTGTCAAAGTAGCTTCAGCTTCAATTAGGGATTGTTATGACGATATAACTACTAGGTATAACGATATAACTTACTAGGAGCACGTCTATAGTGCCGCTTTGAATTAGTCAATTAACTTAAGTTGCATGTTTTTGGATGGTGGGTGGAAACCGGGGAAACCCACGCAAGCATGGGGAGAACACACAGACAAACTCCACATAGAAACATTGACTGGCCTGGTAAGGACTAGAACCAGTGACGTTATTGCTGTGAGGCAACATTGCTAACCACTGGGCCGCCGTGCCATTCATCTAGTAAAGGAGGAGGAGTAGGGGAGGAAAGGGGAATTCTTCAGAAAGAAGATGACTATGGTATGGAACTTATGGTTATTTAGAAAGACTTAGGAATAGTCTGATTGGTGAATCATAAATTGGATAATGCGGGACCAGTCGTGAGCAATCAAAAGCACTTGATCCTCACAAAATTAGTTTATAAATAAACGTCACTTAATCAAATGAAATGACAGTTGTTGTTTTTTTTTATTGTTAAATGTAATTTATTTCCTGCATTTCTATTTCAAAGTTTTGAATCAGAATATAGTTTTTTAGAAAATGAAACAGATTTTCTACAATAATTAGAAGTCAGCATGAAATGTAAGAATGATTTCAGAGGGATCACTTATTACTGGTTTCCAAAAATGCAGTTTCTCATTACAAAAATGAATAACACTTGAAAAACAAGTAGGAATGTCCATTAACAGATTTCTTGATCTTGAAATTGTGACCACCTCATAATCTGTCACTTTGTTATTTGATGTTATTGAAACTACAGTTTAAATGACCAAAAATCTTTTCTTTAAAATCATCTTTTCTGCAGATGGTGAAGAGTCTGTGTGGGAGAGAGAAGAGAGAGCCGCTTCCCCCATTCCAGAGGAGCAAAACACACACAACCAAGACAATGAAGAAAAAACTGAAGAGGAGAGCCGCCATACGTCACCAGAGAAGCCCAGCAGAGATGAAGAGGATCTAGCTGAATCTGAACAGACAGAAGCCACTCAGCAGAGCTCTCTGAGCCCAGCCTTAGACACACCTGTGTGTGCCAAAAACATTTCCCTCACACCCACTGGAGAGAGAGTCATCTTGTGGACCAGGTGAGCACACACACACACACATCTGTGAGCATCATCAGCTGGAGCTTGTGTTTTACATGTATAATCTGGTTCACAGGGAGGCAGATCGAGTGATCCTTACCGCCTGTCAGCAGCAAGGAGCCAGTCAGAGCACATTTCAGGCCGTGTCCGAGCAGCTTGGCAACAAAACAGCCAGCGAGGTACCAGAGTTACAAATCTCTTTCCACTGCACTGATCTTTAATTCATCAAAAACAAGTTTAGCATCCTTTTCTGTGCACTTCAGGAATTATTTTCTTACTCAAACTTGCTTAAATTGTATTGTATTTGACATTTTGACAATCCTTATAAAAAGTTAAATATATGTATATTTATACAACGGTTCTGTCTGGTTCTCGAATGTGATTGGCTAATAGCTGTGCAATATTCTGCAATATCAGAACTCGTACAGCCTCTTCACTCTTGTGTATTGCTCCGCCCACATGAGTGGCAAGCAGAGGACTAGTTTGACAAATATTGCAGCTGTTGGACAACATAATGTACTTTTGAGGCTTTTTAGACGAGAATATAGTTGTTTTTTAACAGAACAAAGACGGTTGTTGTTGTCCATCCACAAGATGGCGATAGAGACCGCATAATAAGCCCTAAGAGGAGAAAAATTCAGTGTAAAGCTACAAACTACAGCTGATCAAATCATTATAAATGTGGTAAGTGATATTCTGAGTCCATCTCTCTCTTTTGTATGTTGTATTGCTGTATTCATACCATAGTAACTGTAGTGTATTGAGTGTGAGATGGGACTCGTATATCGGGAATGTGTGCATTTTGTGTTGGCCACTCTTTGTATGACCCTGAGTTACTTTTTGGTTTGCCATCTGTTTGTTTCTAATGCGTCTCCTGTTTTTATTACCGCAGACTCGTTTAGTAAACAGATAGAAAGAAGAAATGAAGAAATTTAGTGTTTTTCCTAACAGTTCACAACAGTAATCTGGTAGTGTTTCAGCTGCTTTGACTCTTTCAGAGTTCATTATTGTGATCACCCAATTGCAACAGAGAAATACTGGGAAATCTCTGTAGACTGATGACATTTCATGTTGTTCAGCCTTATAATCTTAAAATGTAAGCAAGATCACCTGTTTTGTCATCACTTTAGACATTACGCTAGAGAATCATTCAAACACTAGCTCTAAAGTGACGTTGGTAATTTGGCAGCGGTTTTTGCTGTTCTGATATCAGCTGCAGAAGTGAATGAATGGCGGAAGAAAGTAGTTCCTCATACAAAAGGAATTTTGGAATCTGTGTTTGATTTTCTTTTTTTATATACACCTATTATGCCGTCGAACTGTTGAATAAATGCAATATCACACTCATAGTGGTGCGATATGGCTGTAAATCATCACTGGTGGGACACTAAGCCAATGCATGCCTGCCACCAGTACTGACATACAGCCATATCGCACTGCTTCTTGTGTGAAATTGCTCATATATATTCAGTAATTCAGTTATTATGCTGGAAAAAAGGAGTGAACTTTTATTTATAGAAATATACATAAGTGGGAGGGGACTATTTATAGAGAAAACCCAAGCATTGATTTGATAAAATAAGTGTTTACAGTTATGGTCTCCTGTCAGATTTTACTGCAGACAACACATGCAAAACTCTTAAATGAACAGTACAAGAGGGTTCAGCAAAAACTTTTCTTAAATCTTTTTGTTTTAGTACCTAACATAATAAATTAAATGAAATTAAGAGTGCTAGTAAAGTGTTGTTTGCAGCGTGCCTTTTTCAACATGAATGTGTGTGCAGGTTTCGAGGAGATTTCGGGATTTGATGCGTCTGTTCCACACATCAGCTTCTCAGGCCAGTTCAGAGGATGAGGCTGCAGAACAACAGTCGGCCACTGATGAAGAGCAGGACTGAACCCTGCTATCTGACTGCTCCATTTCCAATTTCATCTAAACAAGCTCATGCAGTTCTTCATGCACTAACACCTGCCAAAGACATGTTTTAAGCATGGTGGGAAAAAAATGATCTAAGGGTCTTCTTTTAACATGTCAAGTATAAATCCATTATATGAGGGTGTTATCCGACACATTCTAAACACACAAAACCAACATGATTACTGAAGAAATGTAGCACAAAAACTGCTCCATTTTGACCTGATTATTGTATTGTAATTGGGCAAATGTTAAGCCCTCACTGAGCACAGAATGAGATGTTTGATAGTAGAGAAACTGTAGAGCATGAACCAGCCTATTTTCAGCTCCATCGTTTCTGACAGGTTGATTGTATATTCTGTGAATATGTGAACATATGGCATGTACAGTATTTTTATATCAGGGTGGATTTGTTGTTTTTATTTAGCTTCAGATGTTAGTTTTGAGAATGGTGCACAAAGTTGTTGGTAATCCAAAAAAATAAAATGACTATTTATACCATGTTTTGAGTCTGAATTGAACATTTAATTAAACATAATTAATCATTATGTGGTGAAGGATGAATGTTCCATTTTGAGGTCCACATTAATATTAATTTGCAAGGGATTTGAAATTCACTGAAAGGATAATTATTGTAAAATATGTGTGAAAAACACGGTTTCATCATAATAGTGTGAAAGATATGTGCAAATATGAAATGTTTATTCTGTATATTTATTCTACAACACTATTCTCACCTGTTCTTAAAATAATTAAAACAATGTGATCATACTACATGCATTTTCATTAGATTTAAAAAATGTAGTAATTTAAAGGCTAATGGAAATGCATGTAGTGTGTATGTTTTAAAAACAACGTACACACGCAAAATATATATTTTGAATTTTTGGCCAAAACGCGTTTCGTTAATCGTCATCCGTGGCCCTTGTCACTTCCCGTAGTTGCGTGTCAGCCTGTCATGTCTGCTCTCTTGCTGAACGCGTGGTAGCGATTGTTGCACTTTTTCCTTTTTATTTGAAGTAAGCTGTCACAATTTTCAGAAGTGAACAACTAAAATACTCCGGGTTAACGAATATTGTTAATGTGCAGTTGGCTGGTGTGTTTTACCCACTCATTCGAGTGCAGAATTTAATAAATCAGGCTGGAAATGGCAGAAATGGTCCAGGAAAAGAGTTCAGGACTGAAGTTCGCAGAGGAGCAGCTTCTCCGACACGGATGGGAAAAAGGTAAAACCACGATATATTTACTGTGCTCATGGTCCTTTATCACAAACTCATGTCAGATAGGATTGATTATGACGCTTCGTCCGCCATATGTTGGACTATGTTTTGTTTGTGTGTGTGTTGTAGGTAAAGGTCTGGGCAGAGCAGAGAATGGCATTTCAGAGGCGATTAAAGTCAAAGTTAAATGTGATAAAGGAGGGGTGAGTGAACTATTTTTATGATTTTTTTTTAAATCACGATTTTGGGTGCAACGTGAGTAGTTGACAACATGGGCAAGACGTTATATATTGCTACAGGTTTACAAACCATAGAAGGTGTTATTAATCTGATACAAATACAATGGAAATCTGAAATATCCTCACCAAGACATGAAAACAAACATTTGTTTATTTGTAAAAGCTTTAGAATTTGTTTCAAAAAGAACGTGTGTTTAAAATAAAAAGACACAATCAAGAGTGCACTTGAAACATTTCTACCCTGTTTTTAATCATTTGAGCCAGAAGTTTCAGCTAAAAGCTCTGATTAACATTCTTGTTCATTTCAGTAACGTTGCTAATGAAGTTTGACGTTTTAAAGATTAGTTTATTATTGGTATTGAAAAGCTTTGGCAAAAGCAATTATTGATATTCTCTATTTGCAAATTCAAAACCTAATTAAAATAATTATGTCAGAAAACCCTGTTCTCACTAATTAGGGAATACACAGCTTGTATATCTTTGAGGTGTTATTGCCTAGGTGTAAATGCTAAATGAACTGTAGTACATAAATTTATTTTAAACCGATATATTTATTTGGCCAGTTTTGACCACAAACAACCAAACATAACTTTGAAATGAACAACTATATTATTATAATAATAAAAACTGTATATAATAATTTCACATAATTTAGAGGTGCTTCCAAAAACTGGTTTAGATAAAAGTACAGCATTGTAAGTCAAGCTCTTAAATGTACTTTTTGTTTTTATTCATGTGTTTGTTTTCAGATGGGCCATAAGCAAGGAGAGCAGTTCAGTTTCCACTGGTGGGACCATGTTTTCAACAAAGCCTCATCTGGTCTGGTAGTGGAATCAGGACAGGTAAGGATTGAGGATGATGGAATGCATTTTTACAATTTCTAAGTGTCCGTGACTTTTTATTTTTTTCTCAAAAAATGTTGGCATGGAGTTGGTTTGTATGATATGCAGTATGTTGTATTTCGTAATGCTGGCTCATCTGATGTTGTTTATTATGCTTTAGAATGGTGTGATGATGAAGAAATCAGATGACAGCGGTGATGGACTGATCTCCAACAAGAAGCCTCGCAAAGCTCATCAAGCCAAGTCCATGCTCTATGGATGTTTTGTCAAGGTACAAAACCCCAAACAGCACAAGTAATCAATAGAGAGAGAAAAAAAAAACTACAATTTAGTTGTTTTTTTTTCAAGAAGCATGTGTGAATGAATGAATGAATGTTTACTCTATTAGTCTGCTACGCTGCTGTCTGGAGAAGAACAGCCAGAGAAGACCAGTGATGCAGAAGACGACAGCAGCAGCTCTTCTGAAGATGAGGACCAGAAACTCGACCTGTCCACCACTACAAAGTATGAGCTGCCGATATTACTATTACTAAATGTTCACAGAGGAACTTGACAGATTTCAAGATTGAAGGTGTTTTTTTCAGTGTTCCCTCATCTGTGTATTTTTGTCTGATTTAAGGCTGTCTGATGCAGATCTACTAAAAGCTTGCGGAGGACGAACAGCACACAAGTACGTTTACGATATCTTAATCCACAGTGTCTTTATAATAATTTATATTATTCAAAATGATATAACTAATGCTATAAGAACTCCTAACATTGATTCATTTCTATCACATTTGAGTTGGACATGCTAGTGGTAAGAAGCATGATTGGAAACATTTTTTTGTAATATTAATGTTTTTATAGGATTATTCATTTGCAGTTATGATATTAATAGAAATAGTAATACAAATTAATACAAATTTTCAATTATTGTTCTTTTGTCATTTTTATTATTTCTTGCAAGTTTTAGTGTGTGTGTGTGTGTGTGTGTGTGTGTGTGTGTGTGTGTGTGTGTGTGTGTGTGTGTGTGTGTGTGTGTGTGTGTGTGTTTTTCTTTACATAATTTATTTTTGTAACCAAATGCACAGTGTTTTATTTTTTTGCAGCTTGGTGTGATTGAATAATTATAGTTTTATTAGATATAGTTTTAACTCTAACAACGCTGTGTCACATCTGTTGCTTTTTAATTGGTGTTTTGTATGCTGTTGTTGCAAAATCTAGATAAAATTATATCTTGTAGCTTTATTTTTTTTAAGATGAATGATTTTAAGTGTTTTAATTAACCCTTTATCTGTTGCAGCAAAAAAAAATGTTTGGAATGCATTTCTTAATTCCTAATGTCACTAGTTAACACACTCAATGCATTCTTTTTCAACACATCACATAATAATTAAAATATTGATATCTACCAAATGGTAGATATGTTGGTTTATGGCAAAAGTACCAGAATTAATACATATACTATGAAAATAATTTGAAAATTATGATGTGTAAGACCAATTTATTTAAAAACATAATCAAAGTGAAACATGTTTGAACCATAAATCATCTTTATTTTTTTTAAGTATACCATAAAATATTTCAGTTTCTCATTTAACACGTTTTCTTGTTTCTTTTACAATAAATCAAAATCAAGCATAGAAGTGCAACAGAATTGTTTGATTTTATTTATTTTTTTTACCAATAATGCTGTATGTAAACCATTATTTAAAACAGCCATTCTTTAAATGACTTTAACAGTCATTATTTGAACCAGTCAAAATATTTTGTTTCCTCATGCTCATGTTTTGTGTTGTTGTGTGAACAGAGGAGCCAGACATGGACTCACGATGAGTGCCAAACTGGCCCGACTAGAGCAGCAGGAGCAGGAGTTCATCAACAAATACGGGAAGAAAAAGCACACTGCTGAAGCGTCCACTACCAACACAGAGTATCTAAACACTGAGAGACACCCAGATGGTAAAGAGAAAGCAAAACGCAAGAAGTCAAAAAAGAAGGAAGAACCTTCAGAGAACAACATCCATGACACAATTGAAGATGACAAACCCAAAAAGAGCAAAGACTCGGGTGCTGCTTTTCTGAGTGACGATATGACGGAAAATACTAAGCAGAAAAAGAGAAAGCGCAAAGAGAAACCCCCTCAGGATTGTCCAAATGACTGCGGTGAAGATGTGAATGAAAAGTTTGAACACACATCAGAGGAAAGTGAGAAACTTGTGCCAATAAACGACATCATGGAGAAGAAAAAGAAAAAGAAACGGTCCAAAGTGGCTTCTGAGATTCCAGAAGAGGTCATTGAGGACCACGTAGAAGCACATGGTGAGCCACCACAGGAGGGCAGTACTGAGCATCAACACACCTCTGAATTAGTCTCGAAAAAGAAAAAG
This sequence comes from Danio aesculapii, assembly GCF_903798145.1. Classification (NCBI taxonomy): domain Eukaryota; kingdom Metazoa; phylum Chordata; class Actinopteri; order Cypriniformes; family Danionidae; genus Danio; species Danio aesculapii. The sequence goes on along the minus strand of NC_079450.1, from coordinate 27,285,972 downwards.
AAAAGGAAATCTGAAGTATCTCCATCTATAGACAACTCAGTGGATGGAACAGAGGACACTAATAATGAAGCGTTGATCATGGACGCACAGGAGAACAACAGAAAGAAAAACAAGAAAAAAAAACGAGATAAAAATGAGGAGCTGGACAATGTTGAAGATGCGAATGAGGCAGTGCCAAAGAAAAAGAGTAAAGAATAAAATTGCTTGATACTAAACTCACTGTGGATCAGTGGTCTTAAACTCAATTCCTGGAGGGCTGCAGCTCTGCAGATTTGAGCTCCAACCACCTCCAACTCACACCGGCTTAATAGTCGTAGTCTTGAACACCTTGATTAGCTGTGTGGAGCAAAACTGTGCAGAGCTGCGGCCCTCCAGGAATCGAGTTTGAGACCCATGCTGTAGATGAGATGCTGGCTGATGAGCAGAATCCTGTGCTGGAGACACGACAAGCATAACTGTGTTCAGATCAGTTTGGGTAATGCAGCAATCATATTTATTTACTTAGAAATAATGGTCTGTTTTTAAATCTGGAGACCCACAGGCAACATGAAATCTGAGGATTTTTAACAGCTGTATTTGCACTTTTTTGTGAGGTGTATATCAATGTAACAGCAACTGCTAATCACTACAAACACGCTGCAGTTTGAAAAACAAAGTGTTTTTTATGAATAAACAACTGCAATTTATGTCAAATATTATTTATTGAACAAAAAGATTTCACAAACAACATTATAAATATATATTACTATCAAAAGAACGACGATAATAAAACTTTCACACTGAGTCATGTTTAAAAGCTGTAAAAACTTCAACTTTGCAGGCAAATCTACTTGCTCTGGAGCTAATAACAGAAGATTGAGAGCAGATATTGCCATCAGATTTACCCAAAACTATATTTCACAGTGGATAACATCATCAGACTCCTGAACAATGAAGTACAAACACATTTTCAGATAGGTGCATCTATCAATCCATCCACTAAGCAAGTCCTTTGAACTAGAAAGTACAAACGAAATGTCCTCTGCCCAGGCATTTCGGTTCTCATTTTAAGGGATCACTTAGGTTTTGGTGGATTTTAAGAAAGCTTGGCCATGGAAATGCTTCTACTTCACAGATCCATTTGCTTTTCATGCTACAGGAATTTGACGTCCAGCTTTTCATTGGATTATCGCTGGGCATTGAGAGAACACAGTACTTGTAACCCTGATAGGGAATTTCAATCCAAAACCTGTAACATAAAGGAGGGGAAAATATTGTAGCTGTTTTTTGAATAACTTTAACATACTAATTATTTTTCATGATTTATCAAAAATGAGTAACACATAGAGAGAAAGAGACTTACGTCATATTAAGGATGGCACCAGTTGTCCAAATCCATTTGTTTTTCTTTTCTGAGAGGCCAATCCAGTAGCCGTGATATTTGTCATAATAATATTTGATGTGCTGATTGATGAATGCCTGAATACATAAAATATGATAAGAACGATCTGTCAGAATCATCCAGAAGTCATTGAAAATTAACTGGCTCGAGAGCTCTTACACACTGAATGCTTGTAAATATTTAAACACATGCCTTGTTGTTTCCTGACCTGAAAGCCTATTCAAAATAGACTGAAAGCTAAAAATCTACCTCCGCTTCAAGGACTTTAACTTAACTAAAGTTATTTTCTTGTTGCTCCTCAGTTTCAAACAATAGCTCTCATCATTGACTGATGAGATTGACTGACTCATCTTTTATAGGCTTATGATATTAAGGAGTGATTACAAGGCAGAGATCACCGTTATAAGATCATTTGAGGTTTCTAAACATCACATTTGGTAGAGATGAATACATTCAAAGTGCATGTTTTCAGAAGTCATCTTACAAATCAACAAACTTTAGGCCAGCTTATTATTAAGTTTTTGTAAATGAGGCCTACATCTCATGTCAACATTTAATGTGAGTGCAGGCAAAATTTACCTTTCTGTCCTAGACAAGGATTCTATAACTAGTTTTCTAGGAAGTACATAAAAAGTAGACTGAAAGTGTTTTTTTTTTTTTTTAGCTTAATGTATATATGTACACTTAATATATTTAGTAAATGCAGCCACGGGAAAAAGTTAGGACACCCAGTTTGCAATATCAGAAATAATGATTAAAGAGGTTAAAAACTATTTCAAAAAAAGGTAGAATCGTTTATGAAAATTCTACATAATACCATAAAATACCATATTAAAGTGTTTTATGAAGCACATGGGCACATTTTTAAAGAAAATATGTCTGTTCTTCCCCACTTCTGAAATTTACTGTAAAATATGACAGGCGTTAAATGACTGAAATTTACAGCAAATTTAAATTTAAGGAAATTTGTGTCATTTAAAATTTATTTTACAGTAAATTTTTATAAAGTAACAGATTTTCTTTTTACAGTGTTGGATAAGAGGTAAATTTAGTAAATGCAGTCACATGAAAAAGTTAGAACACCCAGTTTGACATATCATAACATAATTAAAAATTATATGATCCCTGGAAGCTCTAAAAAAGTTGGAAGCTAAAACCTCAGACGAACAACATCAGGTGACATCTCACACAGTCACTTTATTTGTCAAAAATGAAGCCAAGATAGAAAAGCCATAGGTGACAATCTTAGGACACCCTATGATGCCTGAAGATCAGTGTTGTGTAAGTTCCTTCAAACTGTAATACATTATAAATGACTTGTTTCAGTTCTTTAAAAGTAATTCCTTAAATTACTGACTCAGAATTGCAATCTGTTACAATACTTCTGTATTACACTTGAGTGAGTTACTTTCACGAAAATAACTTAAAGGCAAAATATGTATAAATATGACATGCAGAAATCCTACAGGATACATGCAGGAATCATTCAGAAATTACAGGCAACATGCAGGAATCCCAAAGGCAACATGCAGGACTTCTGCAGGAATTCTTCAGACATCATACAGGGAATACGTTGGAAATCTTGCAACATTGATTTGTTGCACGTTAACACATACCTGAGTACTCCAGACCAAGAAACTTCTAAAACTTCTGCTAATGATCAGCTGTTTAATTTATTCTTCAATTACTGTGTCAAGTATTGACAGTGAATATGGATAAGGGAAAGAATAACTGTGTAACCTTTCATTAGAGCCCAAAAATATGTTTGCACAATAAAGCAGTCAAGACTTACAGCCCTTTATCTGTCAGTGGTTAAAAAGGTTCTCCAACTGGCCTTCTTTGAGGAGTGCCTAGACATGCACTTGGATAAACATGTATAAAACACTCATTTTCTAAGGTGCTGTTATCAAAATAGAACATTTGGCTTGGGAAGGCTTCATGCTTCGATCTAATTGTTTTGTAAATGTAATACCTCTTAATTACAGTCATCTGCAGACATTAGTTAAAAAAAAAAATAAAAATGTTCATTGTGTCTTAAGTTTAATTACTCAATACACTTTTATACACATATACACTTATTTAACAACACACTTTACATGCCAATTTGCACATAACAGCTGCACATATAACGTTGTATATAGTTATAAACATGTACATACACTTGTCAATCTGTATATTTGCACTCACTACTTCTATTTTTTAAAATATATTTATTATCTGTTTTTTGTCCTGTCTCTGTTATCCTGTTGCACTGTAGAAGCTTTGTCACGAAAACAAATTCCTCGTATGTGTGAACATACCTGCCAATAAAGCTCTTTCTGATTCTGATTCTGATTCAATACCAATAACATTTACAGTGATTTTGACTAACGTTAAGGGGTTAAGGCATTTGATTAGCATTGTGTGATTTATTTTCATTAATGTTACATGGTTTTCATCCGATGCTTTATTTTCCAAAATAAAATAATACAATTTTTAATTTGGAATAATTTTTTATCTCCTGATATTGAAAAAAAGTTTGTGTTCTAACTTTTTAAACATGATTATTTCAAAGTTCAAAGGTATACTAAAGCACATTCCTCATAATGTCATAAATATAAATCACATTCCAATGTACAAATAAGTATTATTCCCTCGTATTTATTTATATATTTTTAGAAACTAGTATACCTGTTCCTCAACGCTGTCGATGTCGGTCAGCTGACCTCCATACATCAAGCAATATTCCTGACTCTGTTCCCAGGTTTTCCAGTCATCTCCTGTAGAGAAAAAGTAACAGCTGGAGCCATTCTGAATCCAGTTTTGAGGACAGGATGAACACTGGAGCCCTGTGATCATACAGAGTAGTTTAGATCACGTTACACCAGTTTCCACAAACACATTAGACTTCAGTAAAACAGCTCACCCTCCTCTCTGGAATGACAGTACTGTTGTGGTGAAAAGCTGCTTTTCTGAAGAATGGCATCCAGTGTGCTGTTCATCTGTTCACTCAGTGTTTTCAGCCTCGCTCTGTCTTGCTCCAGCATTTCCTTTTCTGCCTGTAACAGCAGGTTGGCGTCTCTCTCTTTAGTGAATTGGGCCTGTATTATTTCATTTCTTGTCACATCAGGGCCCATATTCACCAAACATTTGATCTCACCACTTAGAGTTATGTTAAATAGCAGTAAAACATTTTAGCTGAGAGTAAAAAAACAAAACTATTTACAAAGCTGCTGAGACAAACTTTTATTAAGCAATAGAGGGAAGTCCTAAGAATAAAGGCAGGGTTGACCTTGTTGCTATACATGATATCAGCAGATTACTAACTACACACAGTGATTGGCTGATGGGGAGAGGTCTCTGTCAGAGATTTCATTCATTTATTCATCTTCCTTCGGCTTAGTCCCTTATTTATTAGGGGTTGCCACAGTGGAATGAACCACCAACTATTCCAGCATATGTTTTACGCAGCGGATGCCCTTCCAGCCGCAACCCAGTACTGAGAAAAACCCATACACTCTCGCATTCACACACCCACACACACACACACTCATACACTACGGCCAATTTAGTTTATTCAATTCACTTACACTGCATTTGGACTGGAACTGGAGCACCTAGAGGAAACCCACACAAACACGGGGAGAACATGCAAACTCCACATAGAGATGCCAACTGACCCATCCAGGACTCGAATCAGTGACTTTTTTGCTGTGAGGTGACAGTGCTAACCACTAAGTCATCGTCCCACCCCTGCCAGAGATTTATTGAAAGAAACTTTTTAGTGCAAAATATTATGTTGCCATATTCAAATAAAGATGATAAAAAGTAAGCTTAGCAAAGAACTGTAGTCTAAAATGTTGATTTAAATGTTATAGACAATAAATAAAGATTTCCTTCCAATGTAACAAGTCAATATATTTTCTAGAAAATAATTATGCAAATCACATATTTTTAATTATTTTAAATAGTATTCAAATATATTCAGAAAAATCTTTTTTTTCAAAATGGTTCTAAGACTAGAAGGGGTGTTGTTCAATAGTTTAAGACAACTTTGAAATCACTTAAAATATCAACTACTGTATTTTTGCATAAAAATCTGTATTATTTGTCAGTTTTTTTTTTTTATATATGTTGATATAAATAAAATATTTGGGAAATTACTTATTAAATAAGTTCAATTTCATTGATTTAGGAGCTATTTTAGCTGTATAATGTCTACAAAATTTAGGACTGACACCCATAATTTCTTTAGATATTCTCAACCTCCAAGTTAGGAGCTTAATCTGCAAGTTATTTACAGCCCTGGGACTCTACAAATTGTTAAGCAGATGTGTCAATGCTGTGGATTGTTTCAGACATTGATCTTACCTGAATATTGTTGTATTTCGACCTGTAAATGTAGCCTGCAAAATGGAAAAACAAAGAAATTGTGTAAGTATATACTAGTGAGTATTTTTCAACTGCAACAGGAAGTAGGAAGAGTCAAAATGCAAAATTATAAACCCACTACAAGGCTGGTGATTTCTTTATTCTGATTGTACGATGAACTTTTTAGATGAGCAATCGGATCCTAAATTGGAATTTGATCTCTGATCCATCAACTTTTGATTAAAGTTTAACACTGTGTCTTTTATTAATGGATTTTACTGGTTTGAAACAATATATTGTCTGGGTTGAGTGTAAATTACATATAAAGTTGTTAATGAGTGGTCATTTTATTTTCTGAATTGATTTTCTGAATGTGTTATTTCTTATAAAATAATTTAAACTACTAAAACGTCAAAAGCCGCTTTGTTAAACTGTAGTTACATTTTTGACATCAAAAGTTGATAGAGCAGAGATTAGGGTCCACATTTTCTTGCAGTGTGCTAATCAAGGTGTAAACGAAATCATTTACTCTGTGGAACTATTACAAAGTGATGCAAAAAGTCTTGCAAAAACTTGACGTTTGACAGCAAGACGCATAAGGAAATTTCCAGTGCTGTAAGAGGAACGTTTCACAAAACTTAACTTTTTGAAAACCTTTCACATTTGTAACCTCCTTTGTTACATCAGGAGTACTCAGTCACTTCCTGGGGTTTTTAAAGTTCAGTTTGAACTCTGAACAAACATATTTCAATTAATCGAGGTCTTTGACTTTTTTCCTTCCACAAGGTTGGAACTACACTAAATGTGGACATCCAAAATTAGGATTAAATGCTCTTTTTGAGTCTGTGTTTATTCTTACTGAAAATGCTGAGCGCCGTTAACACAGCAAAAAGGAGGAAACAGAGCAGACCCAGAATCACTGCAGCTCGTCTGTACGCTGGAGAGATTGAGCTCTTCATGCTTTTTTCTGAATGAAAAAGGAGAAATAGCACCTTTATTTATTCAGCTGAACTGGATTTCTTTTTTGTTTTGTTAAGTTATAAGATGATGCCAACCATCCAAGGACAACACAACACACAAATACACTGGATTGAACATGTACACATAGAAATCACCTATAGAACTGCAAGTTAACTCTTTATATATAATAACTTTAATGGTTAAAGTTATTAGTAATTACACTGTAAAACCCAAAAAGATAAGGTAAGGTTGAGGACACCGATAGCAACAAACCATTTAAGTTCAAAACTGAGAACTTAAGTACTGTGAACTGTGATGAGTACTGTGAACTTAATCCATTTGAGTAAATGAAGCAATTTGAGCACAATAAAACCCAATAAGTTAAGGCAACTCAAACCGTTTGAGGAAACCGATTGCTACAAACCATCTGTGTTAAAAAACGAGTCCATATGAGTACTGTGAACTTACTCTATTTCATTTTAAATAATGAGGTATTTAATTAACTCTTTACCTTCAACACTGAGTTCAACACTTTTTTCAAATGAGTAGAATTAACTTTCAGTAAATTTCGAGTAATACACTCATTTCATTTGATAAAGTTCATCGTTGGGTTTTACAGTGTAGTTACTAGTAAATTAGTTACAGTTATTAGTACTAATAAAGTTATGGTAACTAATAACCTTAACTTTTGTGATTTTGTTTGTAATGCAATAATGTGCACCTTTAGTAAAGCTGCTTTGAAACAATAATTAATGTGAAAAGCGCTATACAAATAAACTTGAACTGAATTATAATACCTTCAGATGCATCAATGCAATCACATGCTGGTAAACCTGAACATTCTGGAGCTGCATGCAAAAGAGAGGAAAACACACAAATAGTGGAAAAAAAAACTACTTTCTAAATAAGTGAAATAATCTATACGTCATTTATTCAAAATCTGAAAGAAGTTCAGTTGTTTGCTTTAGTTTCTTTTACTTATCAAGATATTTATAAAATTGTATTTATTTTGACATTTTATTTATATAGAAAATTCTGAAAAAAACATTAAAGACAAATTACCTTGATTTGTTAACTTATTGACATTGTATTGCTTAATTCTCCATGATGTATGTACTTAAAAGTTATTTGCTCACAGGCAACTATAGATTTGTTTTGTTTTGTTTGGAGGATTCTTCTGAGACATTCACAATTATATTGGTATATATATATTTTAACATATTATAACAACAACAAAAAATCTGTTTAAGTAAAATGAAAATAGCTCTTATTTTGGACATTATGCCTTCACTTTTTATTTTGCCAGGTCAGCTCTTCTTTTATTTCTTGACGTCTTTTATTTGCATGCCATTAAGAATCTAAACATGGAAAACATGTAGAAAATTACCTCTAAAATTTAAATGACTATGAACTTCGTTGGGCTTAAATGGATTTATTAGGTATGGATTTGAGTAAAATGTGCATACAATATTTGTTTTATACTATTAAGAATTAATAATATTTAATCCAACTTTCAAATAAAAGTAATTTAGAGCATTTCCTTTTTTCCCAGAAAGAGACAATAGTCAGAATATCTAATGAAAACATTTTTGTGACTGAAATTCAGGGTTATTAGACCAAATATCAACTTCAAAATACATTTTTGCACCTTTTTAATATGTTATGCAAAATGAAACAGTTTTTGTTAAAATATTTAGTAAACATTTTATATTTTGAACAAATGCCATGAGTATTTATTCACAATAAAACAATTTTTAAAAAATTCAAAATGCATGTTTAAACCGTAAAAAAACAGTTAAATATAAAACTGGTAAAAAGATTATTTCTTTTGTGTGTGTACTACTGATCTCTAACCTGTGATTTCAGGAAGGTTCTTTGAAGCTGATATTCCTCCTTTCACCTCTGCATACAATGCAGATTCAACATACTCTGGCACTGTAATATTAATAAATATATATATTCATATTGTGATCAACCAAAATCAAAACAACTAATATTAAAGGAACAGTTCACCCAAAACTGAAAATACTTTCATCGTTCACTCTCCCTTCACTTGTCACAAACCCATTTGAGGTTCTTTCTTCTGTTAAACAGAAAAAACTTAATAGTATTTGTTTTTCCTATTATGGTTAGCAGTTTCTAACATTCTTCATTTTTGTTAAATGGAAAAAAGAAACTCATAAAGGTTTGGAAACATTGAGGGTGAGTAAATAGTGAGTAAATTTTCATTTTTGTGTGAATCTTAAATTATTCAAATCAATCAAATGAAATGTGGTAGCATAAATATAGTTTTTTCTTTTTTGTCATAAGCAAAAACAACAACAAAAACATCTGATTGTACCTGCAGATTTGTCATTGTCAAAAGACTTGAAGCTCACTGTTGAATAGCACAACTCCTCTTCCATTGTACCCGCTCACCTTTACAATCCACAGAAAACTGCTAAATGAAAAACAGGAGTGAGATTAAATCCAGCTTGTCATGCTTTCATGCTGACAAATTTGTTTCAACTTCAGAAAGCAGAACAATGATAATATACAGTGTTATTACATAATAAATCCAGAGGAACTTAATCAAGAAAGTTCTCTATTTTTGACAGAGGAAGTGACATTTTTCAAAACTGTGTTTTCCTGTCCTGTTATGAAGCAAGTTTTATGTTTTGTGGTCTGTCAGAGGAAGTTTAGTTTTTTTTATTATCTGCATATTCATATACTTATACATATTACTATGCAAAGCTGTGTTATTAGGCGACACATTGGCACAGTGGGTAGCGCTGTCGCCTCACAGCAAGAAGGTTGCTGGGTCAGTTGGCGTTTCTGTGTGGAGTTTGCATGTTCTCCCCGTGTTCGTGTGTGTTTCATCTGGGTGCTCTGGTTTCCCCCCACAAGTCCAAAGATATGCAGTATAGGTGAATTGGGTGAGCTTAATTGTCCGTAGTGTAGGCTATGTGTGTGAATGAGTGTGTATGGGTGTTTCCCAGTGATGGGTTGCAGCTGGTAGGGCATCCGCTGCGTAAAAATATGCTGGATAAGTCGGTGGATCATTTCGCTGTGGTGAACCCTGATTAATAAAGGGACTAAGCCAAAAAGAAAATGAAAGAATGAATGAGCGGTGTTATTTTCAATATATAAAACCCTGGCTGGAATTTGTAACATTAAGGGAGAGCGCATGGTGGTATAAATTCAAACAGTAAATATTACATAATAGAACATAATAACAGTAAGCTGACTCTGCATGTGAACTGCAAAAGTATTCTAGCCTAGGCTACTCAAAGAGGAGAAAGATTATCACAAAATAAATCACACAGAATATCATGGGAACTTAACATGATTAAGTAGAAACTATTTAAGAATGTTAGCTACTTAGTTAAGCAGAATTGATGGCAGTACACTCCCCGGCCGCTTTATTAGGTACACCTTTCCAACTGCTTGTTAACGCTGTTGGAGCTGATAGAAAGGCAACAGTAACTCAAATAACCACTCTTTACAACCGAGGTATGCAGAAGAGCATCTCTGAATGCACAACACATCAAGGCGGATTGGCTACAGCAGCAGAAGACAAGACCAGGTGCCACTCCGGTCAGCTAGCATTGCCTGGTCTGATGGGTTTTGATTTCTGCTGCGACATTCTGATAGTCGAGTCAGAATTTGGTATCAACAGCATGAAAGCATGGATCCATCCCAACAGTTCAGGCTGGTGGTGGTGGTGTTGTAATGGTATGGGGGATATTTTCTTGCCACACTTTGGGCCCATTCCTACTAATTTAGCACAGTGTCAACGCCACAGCCTGCTTGAGTATTGTTGCTGACCATGTCCATCCCTTTATGACCACAGTGTACTCATCTTCTAATGGCTACTTCCAGCAGGATAACGCACCATGTCATAAAGCACGAATAATCTCAGACTGGTTTCTTAAACATGACAATGAGTTCACTGTACTCAAACGGCCTCCACAGTCACCAGATTTCGAAACAATAGAGCACCTTTGGGATGTGGTGTAATGGGAGATTTGCTTCATGGATGTGCAGCCGACAAATTTGCAGCAACTGCGTGATGCTATCAAGTCAATATGGAGCAAAATCTCAAAAGGAATATTTCCATTACCTTGTTGAATCTATGTCACAATGGATTATAGCAGCTCTGAAGGCAAAACATGGTTCAATTCGGTACTAGTAAAGTGTACCTATATACATATACAATATAATACCTGGTGAGTGTATATCAACACTACTTGTAATACTTTGCTTTATTTTTAAGTTTTTTAAGTTTTTTAGGTTTTTGCAATTTACTTGTGATATATATATATATATATATATATATATATATATATATATATATATATATATATATATATATATATATATATATATATATATGTTTAATAAGGTAATAAAGGATTGCACATAATGATGAGAGTTACATTTTTAAACCAGTTTTTTCACTATGCAGGGAAACTACTTTTGTCTGATGTATTGTGACCATCTTGCCACAAGAGGGGGCAGTAAATGAATGGGAAAAACTGAAGAGAACAAGACTTACAGGGATTGCTTGGACAAAAAGAAAAAAGTCTTCATTTATTCTCATGTTATTCTAAATAGACATTCTCAGTCATCAGTCTCACCGTATGAAAAAAAAAAGTGCTGAAAGTATATGTTGCCTCATGACCTCTTGTGTTTCACATGAAAAAAAGTAAGTTTAACAGGTTTAAATGTAATCCAGCAGTGGTAGAGTTAACTCTCCAAATTACATCATTGCCTTCTCTCGCATTCAGTCCATCCACCCCTCCTCCTCAAGTCCATCGCCCTCCCCCTTCTCATTGTCTATGAAAGCAGGGTCGTACCCTCCTCTGTCCATTCAGCTGCTGGGCACTGGGACTCTGGTCCAGACCTCACCCACAAGCCTGTCATCACAATCACTGAATTACAGCCACAAAGAGCTCCATCTCTTCACAGCCTCTAGTGAGATCTCACACTTCACATCTCTAGAAGATGGAGCTTCTGGGTGTCCGACAGCCCTTCGGCCCTCAGTTTCAAGAGGAAAAGTACCAGATGCTAGAGCTGAACCACCGCCTTGAATCGTACTTGGGCCGCGTGAAGCTTCTGGAAGAGGAGAACAAGCTACTTCGAGAAGAGATCCACACTCTCAAGAGCAGCAGGGACCCAGCAGGCCAACGCAAAGCCCAGGAGGAGGCTCTCAGTCAGGCCAGGAGGATGATGGAGGAGGCCTGGAGAAAGAAAGACTGTGTGGAGCTGGAGGTGGAGAATCTGATGGAGGATATGGAGAAAGTGAGCGTTCAAAGAAAAAAGACGAAGACCGCACAGGCTGAAGCTCAGAGGAAGCTTACTGATAGCAGGAAGGAGCTGGAAGAGGAGCGCAGGGCTCAGATTTGGCTAAGAGAGAAGGTCGGCCAACTCGAGAAAGACCTCCTGCTGCAGATGCAAGTACACCAGGAGAACATGGAAACCATGCAGGCCTCGCTGAAACAGACGAAGCAGGTCCTAATGGCACCACAGCGTGTGCAAGCTACCAGCATCCCAGACCTGGGGCAGGAGTATGGCTACAGGGCAGCTCAAGCCTGGCAGGAGGCAGCCAACAACTATCAGAAACAGGTTGGATGTCTGGAGGAGAGTCTGAACCAGACAAAAGTTAACATGACAAAGATTCACCAGGAGAAGAGAGAGAGTCATCGTCAGGTTCAGCATCTGGCCAAAGAGCTGGAGAGCACGAGGACCAAAAGGCAGATGCTGGAGAAACACGCCATGCAGCAAAGAGAAGAACAGAAGGAGGAGCTTCAGCATCTTCAGGTAAGAAACAATCTCATTTAATTACCAATTATTGCAAAAACATTTATATATTATATCTACATAATATATAAGGTAATTTTTAAAAGGGAATATTTTGCAAAATTGCGTGTAAAGGCGTGTATTGGCACAAAGCCCCAGGCCGAGTGCCTTAGTGTCCCACCATTGACGATATACAGAGTGTGATATTGCGTTTTTACAACAGTTCAACAGTATAATTGTGTATGTATGTATATATATATATATATATAAATCAAACACGGAGAGTCTAAAAACCCTTTTCATCCTGGAATACGTAAAAATCACATGATTATTCTCAAGTTACATGATAATGCAGCAGGTAATACTATCTTATAAACGGTTGATCTGTTCCTCCAGAAATTCAGAATCAGTTCCTCTCTGACTCTGCATGCTATCATCTAAAATAAACACCTTGTGTGTCTACAAAAACACTCAGTTTGAATATAAACAAACTGTGACCTTTAAAATAAGATTTCTGATCTAGTGTGAATTTGGGTTCAATTCTGACTTGCTACATTTGCCACATTGTCGCTATCATGTGCCCCACCGATATCAGTTTCTTTGCTTCACTGCAAATAATAAATCCTGTCCAATGGCAGAATTTTCAGAATCTTGAAGTAGTAGATCATCTAGGAACTTTTGACTACCGTTTTTTTTTTTTCAGATGTCCCAGCAAGCATTTTGTGTGTGTGTGTGTGTGTGTGTGTGTGTGTGTGTGTGTGTTTAAAAGGTGTCTAATAAATGTCCAAAACATGCCTAGCTTGTCTTAAACAAAGCTAAATTTGGGCTGCCAGTGAAAATCTAATAGATGTCTAACAATAGTCCAAAAATAGACTGATTAAAGTCATAATAGAAAGATTAGACAGACTACACATGTAGTCATTCATTCCTGTCTATTTGATTTTGGACTATTGTTAGATATCTAACAGATTTTCACAGACAGCCCAAATTTACATTTTTAAGCCAAGCCTTGTGTGTTTATACATATATTAGACATCTTTTAGATACACAAAATCTTGCTGGGACATCTGATTTAATAATATTTAAAAAACAGTAGTCAACAAGTTCCTGGATGATCTTCTACTTTGGCTGAGATTCTTAAAGTTTTGGACTAGTCCAATAACAGATTTTCACTGACAGCCCAAATTTAGCCTTGTTTTAGCCAAGATGTTTATTACATGTCTTATAAACACACACACACACACACACAATTGCTTGCTGGAGTACCCTTAAGTCATATCGTTTTGTATTGTAGTTTTTAAGTATTTGATTTCGGACTTAGAAAGCATACGATACTTTTCAAGAAAGCATGTCTTGTGTTTGTACAGGCCCAAGTAAACACCCTGGAGTTGGAGAAAGACTGTCTGGGGCAACAGATTGACAGCCTGATGTTGGACAGACAACATCTGCTGCAGGTGAAGGTGTCTCTTGGACTGGAGGTGGCAACATACAGGTACCTGTCTATGTCCTCTACATCACCATCACCAACAAAATACAAACCTCGCCTTATCACAAAAAGTACAATACGCATGTGGCTTTTGAGCAGTCTCTCCACTTGGGGGTTGATCTGAGTGCAGATCCTCCCATATGCTCTTTGGGATTTGTAGTTTATGGAGGCCCAGCTAATATGATCATGCATCAGCGGCTCTAAAAGGCATGTCAGGCACCCTGAGAGGGGTAACTTTAGATCAGTTAATCAGAATAGACCCTCTCCATTTCCCACCCGAGATTGACCCTGATCCATCTGCTTGGAGGAGGGGCTGAGAAACAGGGGGGTGGGTCATTCATTCAATAACACCTTTCATATCTGTCAGATTTATGACTGTTGAAGGCTGAGTGAAAAAAATTAGGATAACACATTTAAGCTGTTGCTCATTTTATGGTCCTGTTTATCATTGCGTTACATGCATTGATAAGGATGGATGGGTATGAAGTGTTACAAAATAAGAAAATAAATAAAAATACATATACAGACAAGAGGTTCATTATTGGAAATCATTCAAATATACTGCACATCATCCATAAGATCTCCATTCCACATTATACATAAAAATAATGAGTGATTTTAGGCTGAGACAAGCTTTTGAGATGATACCTGTTACACTAAATGTGCATATAAATATATAAAATTGCATCTGTCTATGTCTGTCTGTTTCATATTTATATACAAGTCGAACCCTTGCAACTATTGCTATGTAGAGGGATAAATGCTGGCCTGAGTCTTGCAGATGGGCTGACAATGACAAATCTGACATGCTATTTGCATAACAAGAGGACTAGGCACAGGACTGCAGTTCAAGAACATGACTTCATCTCATTTAGACAGCCCCCCACATTAAAGAAAGCACTGTGATGCTAACAGCTGTTCTGTTGCTTATTTCCAGAGCTTTGCTGGACAGCGAGGGCCTGAGAATCGACAGACCGACTCCAAACAAAACCAGCTCTACTGTCTTTTTAGGTAACATTCTAACACAGCATCATAGAAACAGAAGGTTATGTGGTTGTTGTTGTCGTTTTTATAGTGAAGGATGTTTGGCAATGAGGTAATTTGAAAATAATAACTGCATGTGTTATAGAGAGTGAACCCATTTACCTTACCATCGTCTCCCCTGGGCTGGTTAAATGATTAGGACTTTTTGGTATTGTGCATTGATTGTATCGTGAGGTATCTGTCAAAGACTGTAAAGCTAGCTTCCTGTGCTAGCCTAGTCCCATAGGTCACTGTAGCAGATGGCGCCACTTTCCAGTAATGTCGGTCTGGAAAAAGCATAATGAAGATCAATACATCTCCATTAAGGCTCACTCACAGTTCAGGGCTTGCATGTATTCTGATAACTCCCCCGAGAGGCAGATCTAAGGTCTGTGTCTGTTTCATCTCCAACTATCTCTTTAGCCTGGAGGGTATTCGGTTTCATTTGACTTACAGTAGCATCATAGGATGTGACAGGATGTGATGATATGATCATATTTTCATGATATGATTTATATTTTTGTTGTTATTTTAATCAAATTAACATTTGTACAGCAGTGATTAATGAATGAAAAGTTAACACATTTTTGTTTAACTTTGTATTTTTTTTTATATACATACTGTAGAGACAAATTTATACCAGATTTAAAAGACAAATAACAAATATATATTAGGGATGCACCTATATGGATTTTTTGGTCAATATTGGTAACCGATAACTCTTAAGATTTGGAGGCCGATAACCGATATATTAGCCGATAAATATTAATATATCAAAATGTTTTATTTTTATACAGTGAACAACTGATTATATTTTAAAAGCTTCATAAAAGTTTGATCTGATCTTATGAACTGAATAGCCTGCTTAAAGCAAAAAACTAGAATTTCAAAATGTCTAGGTGATTATACAGATATTGTCACGATTTCACATAAATCAGCATGCCAAATATAAAAGATTTCCTTTTCTTCGCATGGAAAATTAACACACAACTTGACTATTGTATAAAAATGATAGGTTAAATAACAAAATGAGATTTAATCAACAAACAAGTTAAATAAATATATTTTAAGTAAAACTAAAATTTTAAAGTAAAAGGAAACCAAGAACTGAAACCAGCTCAAATGTTCTTGAATAAAACATTACAGTAATCTGCATATGTACAAATATGTAATGGCTGAAAAAGCATTTCACAAGTTCACACTTACAGATGTTTTAATAATAAAGCGTATTTGGCGTTTCCTTATCAGGAATGAAAGAGACGTTGGGGTTCGAGTGAAGTGTCTAGCCTGACCCCAGAACGCTCCCCCTGGGTAGATAATGTTTAAGAGGTGAGGTGTCAGGGTAGTGGAGGGATGCTACAGTCATGAGATAATGCATGTAGGACAACTTTTGGTATTTATAGGGGTTTGGTCTGATGCTGATTGAATGATAGAATGATTGTCAATGATGTATTAGAATTGCTGAAACATCTGCGCATTTTCCTCCCGAAATTTGTTTATAAAACATCACTTTGAGAGGCGTTTTGACAGTTCAGAGTCATTGACAAGCGAAAAGCTAAATACAGATAGTACTACTTTAGAAAATGTGGCATAAATTCACTGCATTAGGCATTTTAGATTCTTTTGAATAGTTTTAAATGTATTATCAATCCTTGGATTTTGAGGAATAAAACAGCTGTTATTGGAATCTCAGATGAATCTGCCAAGTTACAGAAATTGAACAACTTTAAAAAAAATTTACCATCCTGTAATGCTGAAAATCCAATTCAATTACTTACATTAGGAGCATTTGGGCTATATTATGTTTTTTAGATTTAGTTTTTTAAATTGGTCAGTGCAGACAATTGGAAATGCAGTAAGACAGATGGCATGAAAAATGTTCCTCAGTAGGACTAGAACTCAGATTGTCCTAAACCCAACTGTTTCATGTGTCAAAACACTCCACATGAAGGTATCGGCTCCTACTCAATGATAAACTTAATCAGATCTTGCTGTTCTTACAGAGCTTGAGGCCTGTCATTGTGACAAAGCCTGTCCCAACCATCTTCTTGTTTTTTTTGCTACAGATGCATTCTCAAAGCCCACTGGGATCCAGTCAACCTCTCAAACCACTGCTGGATCCTGCCTTCTCAGCAGTTCTGTGTCTACAAGTCACAGATCAATCGCCTCATCCCGCAGTCTGCTGACCAGTGCGGCTCCGTCATGGACACCGACACGAGGGACTCCACAGAGACCACCAAGCAGAACCTCGATGACAGAAAAGACAGAGGATCACATCTCTGAGGAGACTGAGAAATCTGCTGAGGAGTCTGTGGATCATTTACAGCAAGAGAAAGTCCGGGAAGACTGGACTCTCAAATCAACTCTTCCCAAAACATCTGCAGAACCAAAACCAGAGCTTCAACCAGAAGAAATTAAGGTGGCAGATGAAGCAAAAGAAGTCCAAAAAGCTCATATGGTTGAATCTAAAACTAATGAATCTGCATTGATTAATGTACCAGCTGAACCAGGAAGTATGTCCCAAACTCCAGAGTCAGAGAGCTGGGTTGGTCAATTCACTGATCCTGCAGAAGTTTCAGAAGATGGAAAAGATGAGGACACTGAAGTGTCTGTCGAAATGGCTCGTATCTCATATGCACCCAAGGTTGCTTGGGAAGAAATCAAAACTGTAGTAGAGGATGAAAAAGATGATGCATCTGAGATGGACGTAAGATCAGAGATCATCAGTGAAAGCCAAACATTTGCATATGGAGATGCAGAGAATGATAGTAATACATTAACATCAAGCCATGTCAGTCTAAACCACAATGCACTGGCTTCATCTTTCCTTGAGCAAGGAACTCTAGATTCGGTTAGTTATTTTGGCTATAATGAGGCAACAAATGAAGATCTGATGAAGGAAGACGAACTGGACAATGTGAGCAATATTAGCGAGGAGGTGACAGAACAATTGAACAGTGAAACTGAGGCAGCTATTGATTCAATCAATGAGTGGGACAGACAGGAAGAAAGTGAACCAGAGAATGAGACAAAAGTGATGACTCCTTACTCTGAGGTAGAAGAAGAGGGAGAAATGAACATTAATACTGATATGAAAGATAAAACTGAAGATGAAGATGACACAGAAAAAGAAGAGATAGAAGTGACAGAAAGAGAAATTCTAGTGCAAAGTGGAGATGGAGTATTTGGTGTAGATTTGCCCAATGGCACTGATCATCAGGAGAGTTTAGAGAAGTTTGTAACACTAGATGAGCACAGTCTACCTCAGCCAGAGCTAAACGAAGACCAATCAGAAGAGAACCAAGAAGAAAAGCAATGTGATGAAGATGACTCCCCAAACATATCAGCCTCATTGAAAACTGACCCAGGAGAAGGTGACAGTTACAGCCAGGAGCACACGCTGGCAGACACACGACCCTTGATCCGTTATAAGAGTGATGAGGAAACCTCACATCACATCGGTGAGACCAGCGACAGTGAGGACGAGAAAGAAAGAATTGATCAAGGCCACCTGAATGAGAAACGTTTTAACACCATGGAGGATCTCACTGAAGAACCAGACATGGAGGTCACTGGAGAGATGATGCTGGAGGATGTGGTTTCTAAAGAAGAAGCTGTAGCTGACGATGTGGCATCTGTGATGTTTCAGAAAGTCTCTGGAGACCATGAAAGTTTGGATGTGGTGGTGCAAGAAAGTGAACTTAAGGGAAATCTGGAGAAGGAAGGTAGTGGTGATGATGATGATATGAGAGACAATAAGGGAGAAGATGTCAATGTTTTTGAGCAAAAGGAGAACCAGCAACTGATTGAAAACCAGCAATTTTACACCGAACAGGTTGAGGATAAAACGCATGAAAATCAAGAACAAGTCAATGTGGAATTTGCATCCTCATTTTCTGAAACATCTCAGCAAGAACAACTGGAAGAATCAAGTCTGACCATGTTTGAAGATGAAGCTGCAACCAAAGAAGCAGAAGATCTGGATGTCTCTATGCACACCAACATCGATCTGATGGACAGTCGCTCTTTAGAGAGCGAGATAAACAGTCAGCCAGACATTATGACCTCAGACATGGCCAACTCTGAGTGCAATAGCTCAGAAGACGAGTCTCCAAATGCCAGCCAGTGCTTTCAGAACACAAGCCTTTTAGCAGCGGCGACTCCTAATGAACAGCCATTAACCTTTACTAATGGAGTCTCCAAGGCTGATTATGTGTCTGACAACAACGATGTGCCTGAAGAAGTGCTCAGCGAGGAGAAGAGCACTGATGAGCCCAAGGCCTCTCAGATTGATGACTGGGAGAATTTTAACATTTGGGGGATAAGCACCGGCGTTTCAGATGCAGCCGAGACCACACAAACAAGTATGGATGAACATTCAAGCATTTCCCCAGTGAATGAGACTCTGGAAAGCTCAAACAAAACGCCAAGTGTGGTGGAAAACATCTTTGGAAAATTTGAAGAACATCTCGAAAGGTCAGCGGAGAGCTTTCCAGAAAAAGAAGTGACTGTGATGGACTTTGAGAGCAACGATCTAGGAAAGGAATTCCAGTCAAAGCAAATGAAAAGTGAGATTCATAGCTTCTTCAGCACTAGTATGAAGCAAGATTTCTGGAGCGAAGGGAAAATGGAGATGGCAGCTACTTATGATCCTGCAAAAACTGAAGACTTAAATCAGGCCATGGTCTTTGGAGAGGAGTGGAGAGATGTGGAGGGAGTGCAATCAGCGAATGGAAATACTAAAGAAGAGATGGAGATCCTCAAAGTCAGGGATGAGAAGCCAAAAGATGGACAGCCAACACAGGGCAAGATAGTCCAGTCTGATGATTCTGCTGATGAGGGGGATTCCTGGTCATCTGGTGATGAGTAAAAACCTAATGATGTTTTAAGACAACCAAAAAGAGCCACAATGGACACTTATGATCGAAGACATTCATTTACAGACACTCTCGCATTCACACACACACTCATACACTACTGCCAATTTAGTTAAATTTAAATCGCTTATACAGCATGTCTTTGGACTGTGAGGGAAAACGGAGCACCCAGAGGAAACTCACATGAACACGGGGAGAACATGCAAACTCCACACAGAAATGGCAGCTGACCCAGCTGGGACTCGAACAAGCGACCTTCTTGCTGTGAGGCAACAGTGCTAACCACCGAGCCGCCATACCGCCCTGTGATAGAAGACAACATTTTCTTTCATTTTGGCTTAGTCCCTTAATTAATCTGGGGTTGCCATAGCGGAATGAACCGCCAACTTATCCAGCACATGTTTTACGCAGCGAATGCCCTTCCAGCTGCAACCCATCACTGGGAAACACCCATACACACTTATTCACACACAGATACTACAGACAATTTAGCTTACCCAATTCCCCTATACCACATGTTTTTGGACTTGTGGGGGACACCGGAGCACCCGGAGGAAACCCACACCAACACGGCCAACTTACCCAGCCGAGGCTCAAACCAGCGACCTTCTTACTTTGAGGCGATGGTGCTACCCACTGCGCCACCGTGCTGCCAAAGACAGCAACAATAAATACAAATTGCACAAAAAACACAATGAAATAAATGATACTGCAATAGATGAGAGTGGTGTGTGTAATTGTATTGGGATTTCAGTAATGTGAGTTAACAGCCCAGCACAACGTGGCAGCTGCTGTGTCTGGACAAGAAGGCGTGGTTCTCCATGACAGCCGCAGGCAGAAAGGATTCCTAAAGGTTTACTATGAGGCCTTAGTTCATATCTGTTCTTTCTGTATTAATCAGACCAGCATTTTATTGATCTTCATCTGTCCGAGTTAAAAAAGAAGTAATCATTTTGTGTATTTGCACTAATGTTACGGTGAATAAACAATATGGATCAGGACTTGTTCAAAATGATGAAAAAAAAAAAGATTAATTATTAAACAGTAAAATGGCAAATGTTGGTGTTTGTGTTGGTGTTTTTATTTTTTATTCTACAGATTTCAATAATAATTCATTGTATGCAAACCTTTTTTAAAAAAAAAACTGGATGTCAATTATTTTCATTAAATTACAACAGACAAAGTTATAACTGATCATATCCAATTTCTGAGTAAACAGATACTACAACAACATGAAGGACATGAAGTTAGCTCATTCTCCAAATTTTACCAAAATTACACAAGTTGCAAGACATTAGTGTAAAAAGAAATAGAGCATAAACTACAATCAGTGTACTATTTTCTGAGGTAAATACACTTGTGTTCATTGGAATAGTACTGTGTTCTTCTGTCAGCTGTCATTCTGACTGTCATCACCAGTTCAGGTCAAAAGATACTAAACTCGGAACAACACCATGTTATGTAATAAAGGTTTTTGTTTTGGTGAATAATAACTTTTAAAGTTTCTTTTTTAGTTGAAATGAATCAGAACCCAAGTTATACAAGAATAATTCACTCACTATGACTGAATCAGGCTAGTATTTGGAGCTCACTTTGGTAACTGCTCAATACTGATGTGTGAGAGAAGGAGGCCACACTAGACGAAAGAAAGAAAGAAAAGGAACAATAAATAATAGATGACATCACCTCCTCATTTCCCTCTGTATGCAGGCTGGCTCTCTGGTGCCACTGATGGGGGTGGGATAATGAGACAATGGCAGCAATACTGGTTGAACATATCTGCACATTGACCACAAGAGAGAGAAAACATGAATATGACATCCCAAATCCTAATCTAAAATAAAATTAAGAATAAGAATTCCAAAAAAATCAAGTTATCATTCATTCTCAAAAGGTTTCTACCTTCTGTTCTTTTCAACAAACAGTCAGCTGAACTCTGAGGGGATAAAGTATAGAAATCTGCATTAATAGATACTGCATTTCTATCATGAAACAGATGTCAGATATTAACTGGATTCCCACTATAATCTTACCTTGCCTTTGTTTAACTGACAGTTAAACTGAAATTTGTGCTTCATGAACCTTAAACTACCCATACTTTATTTGATCTGCCTTTTGGGTTATTTTGTCACCGACCAGCACTGTTTAGGAGAGCATATTAGCGACACCTTCCGAATCATACTGCCATTTTCAAATCAGATTCACGCTACACATGGGCCATTAAAAACAAAAGATAGCCCAAACCTGTAGCCAGGGTGGGTTCCACTGACAAAGGTCCAGATGACCCATACAGGAGTCAATACTATGCAATCATAAATTGTGAAAATAACACATCGAAGAAGGCTTTAAGACCAAGCTGAATCCTGTGTTGGTTGTTGCTTCAGCAAGACTTCAGCTAATCAGTTTTGGCCAATGCAAACTATTATTTTTATGAGCCCAACACTAAGAAACTGCAAGAAAAAAATACAACATATATGTTTGAATTTTTTATTATTGAAATGGCCAAATTCTTGACTGAGGAAAGTGACTGAGGTGCTGGCCAGTTTGTTATTTGCCTAATAAATGATAATAGGCTACAGTTTTTTTATTTTAAACTTTATCATGTGCTTAACTTTTTATTCTAATGATACGGGATGTAATACATTAGTATTTTAAAAATAAGCATTTTTTCATATTCCTTTATTTTAAATCTTTAGGAAATGTTTTGGTACCTTAAATCATGTGGTTATGATGACCATTCGACAAGCTAATCCATCCAAAAATAGTGCTTACAATGTCACTATAAATGCAGTATTTATATTTCATAATTAAAAAGAAAATGAGGCGAATAACTGTAAAAAGGTCCACTTTTTGAGAAAAAAAAAAAAGAACCAACCCTTTCATCAGGCTGACTACAGGCCTATAGCCGAATATTAAGCAACAACAAAGTCTTAAAAGTAATTGAGCATTTTACAGAAATATTGATCATTTTTTCAATGCTAAAATGTTAGGCACACACAAAGAAAGTGGGTATTATATTTAGGCAACTCATTTCATACCTTCTTTTTTCTATGCCTATGTCAAAGGCTAAACAAAAGGGTACAATGATACAATGGCAGAATAGAATTTAGCTATTTTATCACAGTCCAAGATATATACAGTATACATTTGGGCATTTTAATAACATTTTAAATCGTGTTTACATCTTTAGCTTTAAGTGCACAACCAATTTCTAAACCTCACAGGGGTGTTTTAAGGACAAGCATTAAACAAAAGCACTAAAATCATTTAATAGTAATGCAGAAACTCATAATTTAAAAAAAAGTATTTCACAAATCAATATATTAATACTGCATCCCTATAGCTATTACCAGTGTTGAGGGTAACATTACAAGTTACGTGAGTTTCGTAATAATATTACTTTTCTAAGTAACATGTTAAGTAACGCATTACTTTTAAAAATTAATTAATAATATTTGGGTTACTTTTTAGTTTAATTAATCAGCTTTTAAAAAAATTATTGCTGAATTAAAATTAAAGTAGTCTGTAAGACTATTTTGATGGTCTACTTAATATCTGTTGATACTGCTTCTTCAACAGACTGACTATAAGAAACTTTGCAAATACATGTCAACTAACACTAACCCTATAACCCCAATCCTAACCTAACAGTCTCCTTGTAATCTAATGAGAATTTGTTGGCATGTAGATGCAATGTAACTTAAACTCAACAAACGGACCATCAAAATAAAGTGTGACTAAGTAGTCACAATGAATTATGCAGTCAATGAGAAAATATGTTGAGTATTTTGAACTCTTCGAACAAAAGGAAAAGGGGATTGTCTCAATGGACAGTGATTTTACTTAAGACAAATAGTACAAAAGTAGCAAACACATTGCTTTAAACTTTCAATAATCTGTAAATACAGCATGTACAGCTCTGTTCTCACATAATATTATCCTAAAATATATATTTATTATGTGTTTTTTTTTTAAGGTAAGGGTAGGTGTGGGTTACACAGTGTATTGTTTATTACAGAGCTCCTCCATTAAAAAAGAAAGAGAAAAAAATCTGGATAATAAAAAGTAATGCAAAAGTAACTCAAAAGTAACGTAACGCATTACTTACCATAAAAAGTAACTAAGTAGCGCAACTAGTTACTTTTTTGGGGATTAAATCAATATTGTAATGCACTACTTTTAAAACACTGACTATTACACAAATGATGAGGCCGAAAAGCCTAATAATGTAATGTGTGTATTTCTAACAGACACTAAACAATGCTAAAACAGAGAACGCAACAATTTGATTATATGTAATCAATGGGGAGGTTGATTTGCTCCCCTTAGTGTCTATAGTGGTCCCGGCCCTGATCCAAACACTTTAAAAAGAAGCAGGATTTACAGGATCTTTTGTGTGAAGCAGGACAGCAGCTGCTCGCTCGGTCAGATGCTTCCACACCTGCTTCCTTCATAAGGAAAGCCCTGATGCAACAGCATGCAACTTCATTACCAGCCCACTGAAGTGAAGGTCTGATCCTGGTCAAATGACAGAGGTTATTTCAATCTGACCTCCACCGCATTCACGAGTGTCAATATAAAAGCTATTCCAGAGAAATGAGCTCGGAAAATCCAGAAACAACCGGTGTGGTGCTACAAATAAAAGTGTTCGGAGGCTGATTGACATTCAGCTCACTTCACCATCTGTCTTTCTTATTGATCGCTATTGATTATCAGTGTCAGATACCGTGTGACTGAGTGGTTTTAAGATCAGATAAGACCTGACATTCATCATCATGCTTTTGGGTGTTACGTTGTTATGTAAATCTGCGACATGTAAGCCTACAGCGTCAAATACTTATTCATGCCTTTTCTCTACTCAAAATCATGTCACTTCTTGGAGAATATAGAGACTAAAAATATCAAAAAGCAAAAGATAGGAGTGAGATGAGGGTGTATAAAAAAGGCAAACATTTCAGTCACATGTTGACCATTGTCAATGCCAAGCTAACAATGTTAGAACTAGAAGTCGTCTTAATTTAAAGTGGTGGTCCACAGTGTATTTTTAAGGCTTGGTTGTGTTTATGGAGTGCAAAGCAATATTTGCTCATGCTTAATTTGTTAAATATCACATAATGTTTTTCATATATCCTACTTTGATTGTATACAACTACTCAGCTAACATGAAAACAACCGTCATATTTCCTAGTTCCTCCGCACGTGCTTTAGCACTGTGTAAATACTGTCAGTCAGAGAAGCTGTTAGCCGCAACAGTTTGTGCTTGAATCTGACAGAAAACTCTCTAAACTAAAATCTGACAAGTGTCTTCCACACATATTCGGGTTATAATCAAGTGTAAGTAATATGAAACATTCACAATATCTTTTGCGAGTTTGTTATTTGAGCTATTATTTGAGAACGCAGGGAAAGCGTCCGCATAGAGAGACACTGCAGCGCTGGCGAAGATTATGGCTGTTTACAGCGGTTTGATAGATAAATATGAATTTGTAGCTACTGTAGATTGTTAACAGTGCCAAACAGCATTTCCTGTTATTTACATCCTTGTTTACATCCTCGCTACAACATGCCACTAACCCTAGAAACTGTGCATGTAATTGATCAATTTTAACAAATAAAAGTACTTACAGGTTGTGGCTCAAAATCCACAGCTTCGTCGATTGGAGGAGTTTTAAACTAATCCAGCACTGAACTGGAAAAGATTCTGGAAGCTGTCCTTTGTCAAATGCTAGCTATATAGTTAATATTATTCTCTGTAACATAAAAGTAAATTGTAAGCACTTTTCTCTTTGTGTCGTGTCCTTTGGAAGCCCAAATACAGAAACATAACAAGCGCTGTGGAAATAGCAATGTTTGGATGACATTTTAGCTTTCTTTGCTATAACTTTACAAGTGTGTTGCTGCGCTCCATGTATGCGTGTGGTGAATGTGCATAATCGGAAGCCCTTGTGATCTTAATAGTCCGGATGTCTTTTTTTGTAGTCCCCAAACTTTGTTCGCTGTAGGCTTTGCTAAGCTACCTCTGTAAAAGCCAATGTTTCCCTTTGCATTGAACTTGAAATGTTGTTTTTGTTCACACAGCTACATTACACATCAACTAAAGTTTAAGGAGTCACATGATGATTAAGTAGATCACATAATCAAACCAGACTAAGTGGAAAAAAGAAACTTAACATGAAATTAAATAACAACACGTGACCAAAATGTTTGTCCTTTTTTCCAGTGAATAGCTTCTTTTGATTTTCCAGAATTTTTAAGTCACTTTTTTTATGGGGTTTTCTTTGTCTACTGGATAGTTTTAAAGGCACAGTGGGTCTTTTTTAAAGAAATATTACAATACATGATGGAAAGCGACAAGCAATTTAGAGGATACTGAAGATTTTTTTGTAATGATTGCCGATTTGCACTATAAAATATTACAATAAGAAAGAAAAGAAAAGCATTAAGATCTTTTTCTTTCATGTTGGAAGTAATAGTAAAACAACTTAAACTTACAGCTTAAATTTAACCCATTAAACTTAGCCCATTGGAACTGCTTGCATGGCAGTCAAAAATGACCAGTTTTAATATTTATATTATTTTTTTGTTTTCTTTATTATTTATTTATTGCAAAATTTAATTAACATGTATTATAGTGATTTATATATTTTTAAGAAATGTTATAGTACTGATATATATATTAGCAGTAATTTTATAATCAATTTATGACATATTAACCATAAGCATTGACCTGAACATGAAATTTCCAACTAAAACTTTTCTTAAAAGCGTTGGACGACAAATTCAACTTTTTGTTTTCCTTTTTTTTCTGTAGACATTAAAATTTGACAAGTTCTTTCCACAAAAACACTTTCATATGAATATGTTGAAACACGTTTTACTCAACTATGAGAACAAAACAAGGCTGACATCTATAAGTGAGTTTATTAGCAATATTTTTATTAACAATAAATTCTTTCAATATAATTTATTTCTCATAATCCAAATTCTTTCTAATGCAGTCATATTTTGGCTATAAAGGCATGATTTTATCAGCACCATAACCTTTTTGATTCGTGCTGATCATTTCACAACAACTCCCAAACTTTACCTACATTGAAAAGAATTATTTATTATGGATTTACAACATTTTTATAAGGTAAATGATTGCAAAAAATGTATATGGGCTGATCTTTAACAAACAAATTCAGCCTATATAAATTGTTTGCAACCAACTTACCTTATAAAAAATTAGTAAATCCAATGATTCATTGTTTTCAGTGTAGTTCTGTAGGCTACCATTCCAATGAATTAATAATAATTAAAAATATAGATTAAATCCTGATTTTACACGGCAACTAATCTAATTGTTTAGCATTCGATTGCTTAGCGTGTTTTAAATTGTAAGTTACTTTTTACAAAACAAAAGCTAGCTTTAAAGAATTATTAAAACATCAACTAAGAACTGATATCAAGAGCTAGAAAATCTACGCCACATTGCAATTTGCAGGATCTGATCATAAATACAAGATATTGATTGAACATATGAGGAATAATGGTGAATTAAACATTTAACAAATAATACCCCACTGCAATGCACTAGAGGTTTTATATTGATTTGTGGAGCTGCGCTGTTGTATCTGTAACCCACTCTTTTTCTTTGTAAGCGTTGATCTGCATGTCTCTGGGTGTATTAGGAATAACAGGTTGAGACAGACAGTGAGTGGAAGCTGTTACTAACAGAAGCTCAAGGGTTGCACCAGACACCCCATCTGACAAACTCAGCTGACTCTGTGCTCAGATGAACAGAATGACCGTCCCTCACCACTGAAAGACACATGCAGGACACACACACACATTGTCTGAATAACGGTGATGTGTCCTGCAACTATTTGTGGTTTTTATTTCCTACACAAACCAGTGTCTCTATAATGTGAAATGCATTCTTGCATGATCAGATGGCACTTTAAAAAGACCTGAAACTGAATCCTGACTGTCAAAGTTTTAAATAGATGAAAGTAGCCTAAATGAAAATAATTTCGGATGAAAAATGACTAGAAAAGTATTTACAAGAGAAAGCCTGACATCTAGCGGTCAGATATGAACATTACTTCAAGATTAATTGCACCTGCAAAGCAGGTTCAAGTCAAAAAGTTACTACACAAAAATGTTTACAGAGTAAAAGTATTATATCACAATTTTTCTCAGTCGCCTTTGTGCATTTCTCACAACACTATTTACATTTGCACAACAGTTAATGCATTTCTCAAAACAATTAGTCATTTGTGCACATCAGTTTCACATTCTCTCCAACAAATTACAAATGCTTTTGAACATGCATCAACTGCTTTCATACAACTCTCTGCTGTTTATAACATTATCTTATGCTTATGTCATGTCAGTCAAAATTAACTAAACTGGTGAATGCTGAAAAGTCATTCCATATTAAACCAATAGTCCTCATTTCATTACTTGAGTCATTTGCTTGGATTTACTTTGTTTTTTTTTTACGTTAAGTGGTTGTAAACAATTTATTTGGGCTGAATTTAAACAAACAAATTGAGTTGAACATTAGTAAATTTAATTTGTTTGTTTAAATTCAGCCCAAATAAATTGTTTGCAACAGTTTTGCATGCAACACTTTTTTCAGTGTACAAAAATGTTGAACTAGTTGACAAAATCTGTCAAGCAAATTTTATAAAATATTTTAATCTTTTATTTTCCTGCAAATGTCTTCTAAATTGATCAATTTCATGAATGATTTACAGGTCTGTATGTTGGAGGTTTAGTTCCAATATGTACTTCAATATTGTTTACAGTTGTGCACAGCTCTACCCAGAGGAAGTTTGTTGTAAATAAGAGTGTATTTATTCTTCTGCACAATGCTGTGAATAAATTAGAAATGCAAAGAGCATATAGAAAGAGTAAAGTGTGAAACATACATATTCATCGTCTTGTAGTTTTCAAATGGCTGTGCAAATAGTATAAAGTGCTGTCTTGAGTATTTTCAGGACGTGTCACTTTTTTGCATTGAAAAAAAAATGTACCGAGTAAACTGTCATAATGAAAACATGACAAAGCCATCTGACTATCTTGTTCATAAACAATGGTGTCAGGACTTTTCATCTTGATGACACTGACACTTTCATTGACATGAACACTTGCTTTTGAGGAATGAGCTATCCATTTTGAGCAAGTGACACGCTTTTGCAGGTTATCAACTAGGTTTTGCAGTTTGTACTAATTGTTTTGAGAAATGCATTAACTGTTGTGCAAATGTAAATAGTGTTGTGAGAAATGCACCAAAGCCACTGAGAAAAACTGTAAAAAATATAATTAATAAATTATATTAAAAAATTATATAATTAATAAATAATTAATTTAATTATTAATAGATATAACCACCTAAATTTGAATGCAAGTTTATTGGGCAAAAAACCCTGCTTTTAATGTTTGATCATTTTACTGAATTTACAGGATTTATAAACAAAAACATTTTATTATTTTTTAATTAATGAATCGTTTTTAGCATATTATTTAAACACACTTTGGTGTATAAAAACAACTGATTTTTAAATACTATAGTAAGTAGGATTATAGTTACATAGTAAAAGTATTATGTTAAAAAAATATCATTATTTAATTATTAATAGATATAACCACCTACATTTTAATGCGTTTATGTGGCAAAAACCCTGTCTTAATGTTTTAAAATATTTAACATAAAATGTAACATCATCCCATTTAAATGAAGTATTTATATAAGTTGTTATAATATAAAACATTTATTTTTTTACACTTAAGATAATTAATACAGAGATAAACACATAATTAACTATTCAGGCACACAAACACAATGTGTATATTTAAGAATAAAATATATATATATATATATATATACACACATTATTTATTTTGTTATATGCATAAACTAGGTTTAAATGTAAAATTAATAAGATAAAAATGTTCTATATAAGAGGTTTGTATTGTTTTGTAATTTTAATGAATTTATATTATAAACAAAAACATTATATATATTTTTATTATTAAACATTAAACAAACAGGGATATAAAAACAACTGATTTTTAGATTCTTGACAAACCACCTGTAGAAACACTCCTCTCTTTTATGCACCTGACACAATATTCACCTTTAATACCTCTCTTGCACAATATCCTGCACAACATTGTTCAGTCTCATGTAAAAGTATGTGTATTGCCTGCCTTATGTGTATAGTTAAGTATTTTATCGTATGTTAGTTATGCATAGGTTTTTGTTTTTAAATAGCTTATTTGTCCAGTGTTGTTTGTACTTATGATTCATTTTTGTAGACTTTTTGTAGAATTTCTGCTAGACACAACGTTTTGCTCCTCTGTATGTCCACACATGCAGCGAAATGAAAATAAAGCTCGACTTACAGTTGAAGTCAGAATTATTAGAATTATTAGCTTCAACTGTAAACTGTAACTTTTTTCCCCTCCACATTTGTTCTTCACTTTAGATTCCATCATCTACAGTAGTCAACATCTGAAAATAAAGTTATTTTATTTTATTAAAATTGTCCTAAAGCTATTGTACAACATTTATTCTTATCTTGGGATGACTTCGACAAAATTTTTTTGATCCAATTCAAATGCTGACAACTGTACCTCACATAAGAGTCAATGAAGAAACGTCAAACCCACCAATTCATCCACACCTGTAACACACACACAGACACACACTTTTGTGTAGGTCAACTTGTCTATTTAATATATAAAATACAATAAAACATACGCAAAAGGGGAGGGTCATAAAGGACAATGGATACTTTGGTACAATAACAAACACTCTTTTGTAAAAGCAGTATAGAATTTGTAATAACATATCAGTGCATACTTTGTTTATGAAAATATACACAAATTGTATATCATTCTCCGAAAACAACAGAAGTTTTTTGTAATTTTTTTGTCTTTATTTTTTTTTACAACAAAACTCAAAGCAGACTAGCCGAACACAATATATTAGCTATAATTTCTCTTTTTTTTTAAAACGTTTTCTTCAATTTCTATTCTAGGCTTGTGTGTTGTATACTCTTATTGAAATTACATTTCAGTTTATTTATAATATGACTCATTCTTTGCTTGTCTGACGCCCATGCATTGTGTCTGATCAGAATAAATTAAACGTGTGGATGTCCCACCTTAACTATGTGTAGATACTATTGTACAATTGACTAAAAATTGCAGCATTAAACTGGTCACTCTATCCAACCTGTTTTATCGCTTCCCTCAATTAGCAAGAAGTACTAATATTACTACAACGGCTTTTTTAAAATCGCTTTACTTAATAAATCGTGCAATATTAGTAACAACCCTTTGAAGAAGAACAAAAAAAATGAGCCAAAAATAAAAACAAAAATATATTTATATAATATTCATATATAATAAAATAAAATGAAAACAAAACGATGCCTAACCTACACAAAAATAAAACAAACTTAGAGAAAATAATCATAATAATAAAAACCGTCTCTCTAAATGTATCATTATTATTACCATCTGTGATGATGGTAACGATAATCATCGTAACAATTATAATAAAAACAGACGATAAAACTGTCACCAGCACAAATTAACACGAGAGAAAAAAGCATGTGAGAATCTCTAGACATCATACAAAGGGGGATACAGGGGCCAAAGTGAACTATTCGGCGGACGATTGTCTTTTCTTTGATTACCCAGACTCTTCATTCTACCACGAGGTCCTTTGCGAGAGCTTTTCGAACTTTGGAGCTTCAAGGCAGCGGATCACCTCCAGCGTGTCAGGTCTTCGTCTCGCATTTGTTCGAAGCTCAGGACACAACAGTCTTAAAGTCAACGTGCGACTGAAGAGGTTTCACTTCTAGAAACATCCGGCCAGTGGATCTACAAGCTCAAGAGTCCCGCTACTGCATCCATCATCTGTGTTTGTGTGTTTGTGTGTTTGTGTGTGTGGTTTAACAAAAGGTGGGTCACCGCTTGAGGTGAAATGAAATGGCTTCTGTCTTCCTCTGTGAGCAAAGGAGTGGAGAAAAGGAGAGGAGATGGAAGAAGAGGTAGAGAAGCCGATGACGGTGAGTCTTCACCTTGGATGTACTCAATAGGTTTTAGAACTATTTGAAACTATTTTCAATCCCATTTCCTTTCAGCGCTGTTTTCTTAAACACGTCAGTGAAACGTCCTTCATTTTCATCACTTAAAGAGGATACACTAATGCACAGATTACACGATTGTGTACATAATTGTCACATCTGCAACACGTGTAAAAGCCTAATCTAGATTTCAGTACAACATTCGTTTTTTCTTTGTCGATTTTTTTTTTTTTACAAAACGTGACATTTTTCCTCTATTATAGTTCACGGTTTACCATGTGAAGTGCAATAAGCCGTATTATAACGTTAGCTCACAAAAATGAAACATCCTTCCCTGAATGCTTTGAAGCATCTTAAAAGTGAAAGGAGCTCGTCCTCCATTACAAGCCATCAGGAAATCACTCTCGAGAAGAGGGGGGGCGGGTGTAAAAATGACAGGTTGATCGTGTGTTAATGAAGGATATCGCTCCTTGAAAACCTCACCGAGGTGTGCGAGCTAATGAATAAGGGGGAAGATTTTAAAGTGCGCGCCATCAGAATATAAAGGACAGAATAAGAGTCACGCTTTAAACAGTCAAATCCTCCTTCGTCTGCCTCTCCACCTTGCTAACTTACAACACGGTACAGTTTATTTACAGGTAGAGGTTGACAGAGACGGTTCCACTGAGATTACAGCGCTGTTTCAGAAAGACCCAGCTGAATATATGTGAACACACACATCGCTATGTACAATCTCAACGCTTCTCTCTCACACACGCACGCACACACTCAGCGCTACACGACCTCCGTCTCTTTCTTAGCTAAAATAACCTAGCTGAGATACGCAACTCTGTATGCTATACATAAACCTGTACTGAAACACTGAGAAAATTGTTGTATATACACGTCATCTCATCATCAACAACAACAACAACAACAACAGAAAAAACCTCGCCATCCTGAGTTAAACAACAACTCAAGATTTCGTCTTTTGACTTTTTTTTAATCTCGGAATCTTACAAACGATAATTAAGCATACTCGTCCCATAAAGTTAACTACTTAACCTCTGAATTACACAGCCGAAACATCCAAAACAATAAATATAGTATAATGTGGCAGACCGCTGCTCTCGTAAACTGCCGTCTTATGTGTTGCTCTCATGAGTACACACAGATCTACATTTCTATCGCGGTCCACGTGGACGCAGAAAATTGCGCAATCAAAATTGACTCACGCAGGAGACTGGTGCCAGATTACAATACGACGGAAGATGATAAACGTGATTGAGTGGAGCTTTTTGGCTGATTTATGTTTAGCGATCGAATGAATATGCGCCTCGGTCTCACAGCTGACACACACACACACATGCACACTATGCGTAGATAGGAAAACAAAGATAAAGATTCGACTTAAAAGCTGTCAGAAAAGGAACAGGGGCGATACTAAAGGCAGCAGAAACACACCAAAAAACAAACAAAAAACCTGTAAAAGCAATAGAGAAAAAGTCACTCGAGAAGATAAATAGCAAAAGCACCCATTCATACAAAACCAAAGAGAAATCAATACAAAACAAGAGAGAAAAGAGATCGACAGGCTTGTCTACGCAACATAACAAGCAGTTGCTTAGCTGTTTGGACAGAGCAGTGCCGCTGAACTCCGATCAGGTCGACGGTAAGGCCTGTTGATCCTGTTGAAAAGTTGATCTGAGATCCGGACGGCCTCTCAGGGATATCAAGAGATGCCACCGACAGCCCTTCTGTTCTGCCTTGTACATCTCTTTAGTCTCGTGAACACGTTTACACCTGGATTGGCAACTGTGTATGTGTGTGTGAGGAGGATCTAGTGCGTGTGTGATCATATATGCATATTCTATATAAATACATAAACACACACACCAGTAAATATATGTGTGTGTCTGAGAGTGAGACAGAGAGACAGGCGCATGCATGTGTCTAAGTGCGGACTGAGATTGGCAGGTGCCACTAGGGGTGTGTTTTTTTTTGTCGGTGTGCGTGCGTGTGTATGTGCGGGTGAGAGAGCAGATGTCTCTCGCTCTCCTTCAGCGTTTATGTGACCCAGGTGTCCAGTCTCATACGCTTCACGTTGGCTGACTCCTGCTGCTCTGCTTGGGCCGGCTGGTCTCCGGAAGGTCGGAGAAGACCGAGGCCGGAGAAATCTGGAGGGCGAGGCTGGCCGCTGTCGTCTCGGTCGCTTCCCTCGTACGAGCTGCCGTTACTGCTGATGCTGTCGACTGGAGAGCGGCCGGTGGGCTCCAAACGCAGCGTTGCTGGATACTGGCTCACCGTTAGGCCTGAAATGCCACCCACTGCCCCGGCGGTGGAACTAGGGGTGCTGCGGTCCCGGTTGGGAGACACTGGCTCGGATTTGATGCTGATGCTGGGGTTAGTGTTAACCGTCAGAGTAGCTCCGTGAGGGATTGTTCCTACGGGCCTACGGTAGGAGGAGAAAGAGCAGAATTAATCTCAAGAAGCATCAATTATTGTTGACATAAATGGTACATATATACTTATCTATTATTAAGATGATACTCAACAAAGGGACATTGTAAATACGACAAACAAAACACGATAACCACAGATTTACCATAATGGCTATCACTTTATTTTGATGGTCCTTTTAACACATTTTGTTGAATTTAAGTTACAGTACATTGCATCTACATGCCAACTAATTCTTAATAGATTCTAAGGCGACTGTTAGGTTGGGGTTAGGATTATGGTTTGCATGTACTTGCAAAGTTTCTTAGAAGGGGTCGGGCTTTTGTTGATGGTTTCACATTTATTTAAAGCTTTAGCATTTATGCAGCTGCTTTGCCCCAGAAACATCCAAAGGCAGAAGCGCGAATTGCAGCTAAATGTTTACACATTTGACTTCACATTTGACTACATTACAAATTCTGTGGATGGAGGTATTGTGAAAAACATGGAAGACTTTCGTTCTGTACACAATAGGTGTGTGTGCTGGTGCTCACCGGAACACTGCTTCACGTGCACACGCGTCAAGCAACTGAAGCCGAGCTTGAAATTAAACAAAAAGCGGCTTATCATAAGCATTTTATCGATCACTTTTTACACAGCCGGCATTCAGAAAGACGACTAACAGCTAGCAGCTATATTTGTCTGAAAAAATATTCAAAGGCTTTTATTTTCTAATCAGCACGAAGGTGAATGCGTCTGGATGTTACGATTGGCTGGAGTAGATGTCTCATGTCAGCGCATTTACGTGAACACAGCGCAGCATTTCGGCAAATTACTGGTTATGTTACAACTTCTCTTTCTGGAAAATTGCCGGAACGAGTTTACCGGTATTTTCAAAAAAGGCCTGTTCACACATACAGATCTTTCCAGAAAATTGCAGGTAATTTTTCAGAAAGGTCTGTATGTGTGAAAGGGGCTTATGTTTACAAATACTAGTGCAGCCATTTAGAGGTAATTTTTGGTTAATGATGTTAGAATTTACGGGTGTTTTCGAATGGATGTGCAAACAGTCTTTTCCTAAAAAATTCCAGAATGTTCTTGCCTGTGTGAACAGCGCTTATTTAAATTTACCGGTAATTTTCCAGAAAGGTCTGTATGTGTGAAAGGTGCTTACGTTTACAAATTCAAGCGCAGCCGTTTAGAGGTAATTTCTGGGGAATGATGTCAGAATTTTACCAGTATTTTGTAATGAATGTGTGAACGATCTTTTCGGGAAAAATTCCGGAATGTTCTTCCCTGTGTGAACAGTGCTTTTTTCGTTCCAGTAATTTTCCAGATATTTACCGGTATCACTTTGTGAAAAGGGCTATTGTCAGGTAAATGTCTATTGAAAGAGCAGTACCAGCAGATATTAAGCAGACAGTAAACTTATACCAAAGACTATAGAATACACAAGGCATGTCTCTTGTATTTTTTTGAATGGGGAAAAGTGTAACGGTCAATATGGTGAATAAAGCCCCTCCCACTAGTACAGGAGCCAATCATCGATCGCTATATGGTGAATAAAGTCTGCCTTCTAGTACAGGAGCCAATCATCGATCGCTCTAGACTGACAATTCTCCGGAAGAGGGGCTTGGACCAGACGTGAGTTTCTGCAGATTTTGTTTGATTTGGACGTTTAGAAATGAAACTAAAGAGACAGTTGTTGTTTAATTTTATTGGTGATTCCTAATAGAAAATTCAATGGTAAGCTTGGCAAGCAGTTTTGGATTTGATGTTTCCCCATTCAGAC
This sequence comes from Danio aesculapii, assembly GCF_903798145.1. NCBI lineage: Eukaryota > Metazoa > Chordata > Actinopteri > Cypriniformes > Danionidae > Danio > Danio aesculapii. The sequence goes on along the minus strand of NC_079450.1, from coordinate 27,249,815 downwards.
AGAATGCTCGAGCATACTCCCTGAGAGGTGTTTCAAAGATGGCGGCCGAATTAAATGACCTGCCTTAAAGGGACATTGCTAATACTCAAATGAGAAGTAAATGGCATGTAGTTGCAATGCAACTTTTAGTCAACAAAATGTGCAATAGGGACCATCAAAATAAAGTGTTACCCCATATTTTTCACTACTTTGAACAACCACATTTCAGTATACAAAACAAAAAAATACAGGTATAAATAAATGCACAGAAGCCAGACAATAAAAATGATCCGTCACTTAAGTCCTGATTAGCCATGCAGTCACAACTTGGTCAGCCTCTTTCCAGACAACACAACATGCCACATAACCTCAACTGCAGTGAGTGTGTTTGTTTATGTACGTGGAATTAGTTTGCAGCCTAATTTACTATATTTAGTGTATTATTGATGTTGGGATTACTCAGAGCTATTCCAATGGTTTTACAGAGATAAAGGAAAAGGGATAGAAAAGGAACCAAAGAGGAATCAAAATGAAAGAAAAGAAAAGGAGAGGATCAGAAGTGGAACTGAATAGAATGAATAGAAAGGAAAGAAAAATACAGAAAAGGAGAGGATAGAAAGTGGAAAGAAAATGGAAAAGTTAAAAAGGAGAACAATTTGAAAAAGGAAAAACAAAGGAAATGCAAGAGGAAAAAGAAGGGAAAAAAAAGATGAAAAAGAAAATATAGTGAGAAAAGAAAGAAAATGGGAAGAAAATCAGCAGAAAGAAAAGGGAAGAGGAGAAACCAAAGGAAAGACAAACATGTAGAAAAGGAGATGATGGTAAATTGAAGTGGAAAGAAAATGGAAACAAAGAGGAAAAGGAGGAGAAAAAACAAGGGAAATGCAAGTGGAAAAAGGAAAAACAATTAAAAATGAAAAAGTAAGAGGAAAGGAAAAAGATGAGAAAAAAATCAAATGAACTTAAAGAAAATGAAAAGAAAAACAAGATAAAATAAGGTGAAAAAAGAAAATAAAACTTGAAAAAGTGGAAATGAAAGAATGGCTGAAAGCGAAAAGTCAAATAATCTTAAATAAATAAAATAAAAGACAAGACCAAAGAAAACTTTGAATAAAAAAAATGCAGAATATGAAAAAGAATGAGGGGAAAAATTTAAAGTAAAATGCCCAGGAAAGGAAAACGAAAGAAAGAAGTTGAAAAAAAAAAAGAGGGAGGACAGTGAGAGGGCGAGTGGGTTGTGAAACAGCGAGAGTTTGGTCTTGTGGGCCTGTACAGGTTGATTGATGATGGTGCAGGTGCTGTTTCAGTATGTTCTAATGCAAAACAGAAAGAAAGGCCAACTCAGCAATTCACTGACAAAGACAAAGCCCAGCTTCCTACAGCCCAGCAGCCAGAGACTGATAGAGAGAGAAAAACCAAGGAGAGAGCGGGGAGCGTTAGCGCCATTAACGCAGAGAAAACAGCCACAAGACAGACAACAAACAGAGACAGACGGAGAGAGGAAAAGCCAGATACAGTACCAGCTGATCCCTTCCTCCCTGCCCAAGAGTAAGCTGCCCTGAGAGGTCACACTGCAGAGAAAAAGACAGGCCATCTGCACTCTAGCATCTACAATAATCAATGTCATTTCACACACACTTATATACATATATATATATATACATATACATATATATATATATACATACATACATATATACATACATACATATATATATATACATACATACATTATATATATATATATAAGTCAAAATGATTAGCCCTCTTGTGAAATGTTTATTATTTTTCAAATATTTCCCAAGTGTGGTTCAACAGAGATTTTTAAATATAATAGTTTTAATAACTAATTAATAACAACTCATTTCTTTTATCATTGCCATGATGGCAGTACATAATATTTTACTAGTTATTTAGCAAGATGGTATCCAGTATTCAGCATTTAAAGGCTATTATTTTCTTCATTCTCTTTTCCATCAGGGGATACTCATCCTGAGGTCTCGAGAGACTATGCAGCACCATTGATGTGATCCAAGACCTGTGAAGAAATGATGCCAACTAGGGTTGGGTCGATAGACGATGCCCCGTTTACACTAATACGTCTTAGTTTTAAAATGGCATTTTAGAACAAAAACGATCCACGTCCAAACTGGCGTTTCATCTAGCATTTCTGAAAAGACCTCTCCATCCACACTATACTGCAGAAAACGCACATCACGTGACCACACACACACACACAGACACAAACTCTGTCATGCGTTGCAGCGTCTGAGCTCCAGCAGTCAGCCCAGAGAGCAGTGTACGTCAGACTGTTTATCAAGGATTTACCGCTGGATCGCGTCTCACTATAGTTGTTAAACGTGATATTTAATTCATCTTTAATCTGATAGATTAAAAAACTGAAGAGTCATTAGATAGAGAATCTATCAGATAAAGTGTCTCAGCGTCAGTACACTGCTTCAATTTTTTGTTTTCATGCTTGTACTTAATAACTTTAGGAAAAACCTCAGATACTGTTGGTTGTGCACCTTTTTCACCAACCAAGTTTGTCGCCACCATTGTAACGACACAGATCATTCTGCCTATTCCGTGTCCTGCGGAAAAAGTGATTGCCAGGTGGTAATTTGTGTGTAACTTCGCTTTATTTATTTATGATTTGGTTATTAGTAAAACAAAGAGCATGCGGGTCAGGTAGTTGAAACGGTAGGCTACAAATAATTAATTCGTTATGAATTAATTAATTATTCATAAATAATTATTCACCACTGCCTACGACAATGATGCCATCATTCATCGCGATGTTTCACGTTAAACATCGTACAATGCCAAATTGGTCAACATCGCCAAACCTTAACGCCAACCATAGAGGACTTCTACAGGTATCCATAATCCTGGACCAGGCCACATCCTGAACTGATGCTGTGGCTGTCATGGAGGAGCGGAGTGCATAAGACTGATTCCTGAAAGACCACAGTGACAGACGAGTCTTGGCATTGATCCTGTGGGCTGGCCTGTTCACTCGCTGGTGACCTACTTACACCTCCAGTTCTGTCTTGGTTTAGGACTTGTGGAGCTTGATGGATTTGCTCTTCAGTGTTTGGACTATCAGCAGTGAAAATTAAACCACACTGAACTGAACTAAACTGAACTCAACTCTGAAAACTGGACTGACACCGTTTCAATTTAATAAAACTTCATTGTTATACTGCTTTGACATTGTACACTGTAAAAGTGTTATAGAAATGAAGATGAATTGCATATTAAAGTCTTAACTAGGTTAATTAGGTTAACTAGACAAGTGAGGTTAATTAGGCAAGTCGTTCTGTAGTCAATCAAAAAACAAATTCTCAAGGAGGCTAATAACGTCGACCTTAAAATGGCTTAATTTAAAAAAAACTGCTTTTATTCTTGCCAAACTAAAATAAATAAATAAAAAATATTACAGGAAATACAGTGAAAAATTCCTTGGTCCATTAAACATCACAAAATATTTGGAAAAAGAATACAAATTTCACAGGAGGGCTAATAGTTTTGACTTGTCAGAATTTACTGGTCTACAACAGTTGAGAGACAGACAGACAGTTAACATGGACTGTTCAACAGGAGAAAGAATGAAAGCTCACTGCCAAAGACAGAAACAAATATCCCACCCTCATGCATAGCGGAAAGAGTGAGTCTTCAACCCCGGTCTGGTCAGGAAAGGCCTGTCCGCCGAGGTCATGGCGCTCAGAGACACACGGCACAAGGGGAAATGATTTGATGACATGAGAACAGAAGACAGGGTGGCGGAGCAGCGGGAGCTCTCACGGCTCCATTAGCATTTATATTAGAAGGAACAGGGAGTCAGGGCCACAGTGGGACGTAATGACAGATTCCTCAGGCATAACGAGAGAAAAATTAATTTGAATTTCCCTGTATATTTGCAGAGGACGCAGCAGCTGCTGCCAGGAGAGTGGGAAGTTCTGTGATGTGAGGTTACTGCGTTACTGATCAATGAAATCAGCTCGTGGCTGCGATGAAAACATTGTCTCAGCCTTATATTCGCTGCCTATTTGCATTAAGGTTTTCCTCTTTAAACAGAGCAGAGAGGTCACAACATTTGGGAAGATATTAAAGATATTATTACGCCCCCTTGTGGTGAAAAGTTGCAGTTTAATTATGTGATGCAGAAAAAGAAAATACAGTCACACTTTATTTAACATTACAATTCTTGCTATACACTACTAATTTACAGTTTATTAATTGTTAGTAAGGTAATAGTTGTGTTTAGGTATTGGAATGGATTAGGGATGAATAAGATCATACTTTAAGTACTAATAAACAGCCAATGTTATCAATAGGCTGGTAATAAAAAGCCAGTAGTTAATAGTGGGAATCTATACTTAAACTTAAGTGTTACCAAAAAAATTTCATAACAATATTATAAAGATAACCTGGTTACACTTTGCATTAAGATTTCATTAGTTAATGAATTTGCTAACATGAACTAATAATGAACAATACTTGTATATCATTTATTAAATATAGTTCACTACTGCATTATTAAATTACTAATTCATGCTTGTTAACATTAGTTAATGTAATGTGAGTTAACATGAACTATCAATGAACAACTGGATTTTTATTAACTAATGTAAACAAGCATAAATAAATACTGTGGTAAATGCATTGCTCATTTTTTCTTCATGTTAGTAAATACATTAAATAACATTACTAATTAAATAACTAACACAACCTTATTGTAAAGTGTTAACGATATCCCTACAGTATATGATGCTAGGAATTAGCTAGGTACAGATACTTGCAGTGTGTCCCATATGAAAGAAATGGCTTTTAAATTAAAATGCAATGAAACGTAGAAGTTCCCCTTCGGATGGGGAACTCCAATGCTATGTGGAAACTTCCACTATGGGGATTTCGTCAGAATCCAATCATCTGAAAGAGTATAAAAACGGGCCAATGAATGCCAATGAGTTGGCAGCGTCAGCGTGCACAGCTGGCGTCAATGACAATCAGTCATGCTATAAAGACGCAGCCAGTGCCATGCTCGACATCCTTTCGCTTTCAGAGCCTTTCACGAAGCTTCTGAGAGAGTCTTTGAGGGTATCTCCAACCTGTGTCTACAGAGAGAGATCGAGAAGCAGCTTCTCCCGGTCCAGAGCGCGTATACGCAGTGGCAGATGGTCGAGCTGGGTATTTCTCCCTTGCCTGGCGTCCTTTGGGTCCGGTCCTCCAAGAGCGGTTTGTATATAGGAAAAAAGCTTTCCTAAAAGAGCAACACGGTCGTGCAGCGCGTCTTTTTCAAGACGTCACTCCGACCGTGCGTTTCTGGATGCGGTGGTTTCCCATCCCCGGATGATGGGCACGAGCACAGCGTTTCATGTCTGGGGGTCCAGCATGTTAATGCGGTGCTCGCGGGCAGTGCATGCCATCACTGATGTCATGTCTGTTGCGCAGTTAAGATCGCGGCTCGCTCTTGCAAAAGAGCCACCCACCCCAGTTGTCCCCCGCACTGCGGTTGGCACTCGGGCAGATCTGAGGGTTTCAGTGAGAGTAAATCCGCCGCCCCCGGGCCGTGGACCTCTCGCTCCTCCACGCGCTCCATCCAAGCTTCAGGTGAAGAGAAGCGCTCCGTCCTTGGATGGTCGCTCTCTCACCTGATGACACCGGGGGTCAGATGTCCATCGCTGCATCGGAGGATGGGCTGTCATTGTCTGATGAGGATGCGAGCCCGCTCGCTCCCTCCCTCCGGGGAGGAGAGCGCGGCGTTAGCATCTAAAAAGCAGACGTGATGGCCGTGCTTTCTCGGGCTGCTTCGGCCGTGGGTCTGGTGATGGTTTATCCCCCAGCCCCGCGGCCGGACCGACTAGATGGGTGTATGTGGAGGATATAAGGAGGCAAGACCTTCAAAGCCTCCCGTCCCCTTCTTCCCGGAAGTGCACAGTAAGCTCACGCTGTCCTGAGGGCACTTTTTTCTGCCCGATCTGCGTGCGCTTCTATCCTCACCATCCTTGGAGGTTGGGCTGTCAAGGTCTGACGAGGATTCGAACCCGCTCGCTCCCTCCGGGACTTTGAGTGCGGCGTCGAATCCAGAAGCAGACTTTGCGGCTGTGCTTCCCCAGGCTGCTTCGGCCGTGGCTCTGGAGATGGTTTATCCCCCAGCTCCGCGGCCGGACCGATTAGAGGGGTGTGATGTGGAGGATGAAGGCGAGACCTTCTAAGCCTCCCCATCCCCTTCTTCCTGGATGGGCACAGTAGGCCTCACGCAGTGTGCTGCGTGCGCCTTCCCCCTCACCATGCACGCTATGGCCACCTACCAGCGCTACCAAGCGCAGGCGCTGGCCCGGCTGCGCGAGGATGGTTCTGACCCAGGACTGAGCATGCGCTCCGCACCGCAACCGACTATGCTCTTACAAAAAAAAAAAAAAAAAAAAAAAGTCGGCTGTGTGTGCCCTGGGAAGGACGATGATCACATCCGTGATCCAGGAATGCCACCTCAGGCTAAACCTGGTGATGTGCGTGACGTTGACAAAGTTCGCTTTCTTAACTCACCCATATCCCAGGCTGGCCTGTTCGGCGACACTGGCGGTGAATTCGCCCAGGAATTCACGCCGGTGATAGAGCAGTCGGAGGCGATGGGCGAGGTCTCTATCGGCGGGATTGTATGACCGCTCCCCCCCGCCGAGCCATCCACATCCACTGCTTTTTCGCCGAGGACGCCCGCCCGCAGCTTTGCTTCGCCGCCCCCGCCTGCGCCTCCGGCCACGCGGCTGCGCCGAGCATCGCGCCGGCAACCAGCGTCCCCCGCCCAGGGCGCCGCTAAGTTCGGTAAAACGGACCGCGAAGCGTCCCTGAGGCGGGCCATCTGGGGAGGAGGGAATTTGCTCTTTCCCCGCTGGAGGGCGGGGCACGTTATTTAAAGGCGTAAAAAAAAAAAAAAAAACGCCATCAAAATCCTCAGTGAAAGAGCACTTTTCCCCTCCTCTGGATGTGACAGCCCGAACACTGCCAGTCTGGGACGCTATGCCTTCCAGCTCGCAGGATCGGTGCATTTCGCCAATGGCTCATGGAGCACGAGAGAACGGTCTCCTTTCTTTCCACTCCCAGCCCCTCTCCTGGAGTTTGAGTGCGAGACGAGAACATCTCCTCTCCTGCTCTCCTGTGGGACCCCAGCGCTCCCCGGATGAGCCCACTCACTTCACGCTGCCCCGCCGCTGGCACGTCAGCGATCGTGCGGGTGGGACCATTTGCGGGGGCTCTGCCTGCCTGGTTAGCGCGGGCCAGCCCATCGCAATGGCTCATCCATACGATCAGACTCGGCTATGCGATTCAGTTCGCTAAACGGCCTCCCAGGTTCACGGGCGACCAGGGTCAGTCCTGCGTCCGCCCCTGTCTTGCGAGAGGAGATTGCTGTCCTCCTGGCGAAGGATGCAATCGAGCCGGCCCTCCAGCCGAGATGGAGCGCGGGTTTTACAGCCCGCACTTCATCGTGCCCCAAAAAAAAAAAAAAAAAAGCGGTGGGCTATGGCTAATCCTATATCTGCACATTTTGAACCGCTGCCTTCACAGGCTGCGCTTCGGAATGCTTACGCAGATGCGCATCACGCGATGCGTTCGTCCTCAGGATTGGTTTGCAGCAATAGATCTGAAGGACGCGTATTTTCATATCTCCACACTTCCACGCCACCGGCAGTTTTTGCGGTTTGCGTTTGAAGGTCGAGCGGGGCAATACACGGTCCTCCCCTTCGGGCTCTCTCTGTCTCCGCGAGTTTTCACCAAGCTCGCGGGGGGTGCCCTCGCGCCCCTTCGGCTCGCCGGCATCCGCACGCTCAATTATTTCGATGACTGGCTGATTTTTAGCCCACTCTCGGGAGCAATTGATTATGCACAGAGACAAGGTGCTCCGGCACCTCCGCCCGTTGGGGTTTCAGGTCAACCGAGAAAAGAGCAAGCTCGCCCCCGTGCAGAGCATCTCCTTTCTCGGGTTGGAGCTGGACTCGATCACTATGGAGGCGCGCCGCCGAGGTAATGCTGAACTGTCAGAGAGTTCGACAGGAAAAAAAGTGGTCCCCCTGAAATTATTTCAGAGGCTCCTGGGGCATATGGCATCCGTAGCCGCGGCCACGCCGCTCGGATTGCTCCATATGAGACCACTACAGCATTGGCTTCACGATCGGGTCCCCAGACGCGCATGGCACGCGGGCCCACACCGAGTGACTGTCACTGCGCTGTGTCACCGCACCCACACCCCCTGGAAAGGACCCCTCCTTCCTACGGGCCAGTGTGCCCCTAGGTCAGGCGTCCAGGCAGGCTGTCGTTTCGGCAGATGCCTCCAGTATGGGGTGGGGGGGCCGTGTGTAGCGGGCATGCTGCTGCGGACCTGTGGAGGGGAACCCAGCTGCATTGGCATATCAACTGCCTAGAGCTGTTGGCAGTGTTTCTCGCTCGGCGCCGCTTTTTACCGGTGCTGAGGGGGCAACACGTGCTGGTCAGGACGGACAGCATGGCCGCGGTAGCGTATTCCATCCGGATGGGGGGTATACGCTCCCGCTGCATGTCTCAGCTCGCTCGCCGTCTGCTCCTCTGGAGTCATACGCGGCTGAAGTCGCTGCTTGCTATTCACCCCCCCGGATGGGCTCAACCGTGCGGCCAACAGGCTCTCACGGCAGCTCCTTCCCCGGGAGAATGGCGACTCCACCCCGAGTCATGCGTAAGTATGCACTCCCCCCAGTGAGCCTACTCGCGCAGTTTCTGTGCAAGGTCAGGGAGGACGAGGGGCAGGTCTTGCTAGTTGCGCCCCTGGCCCAACCGGACCTGGATATCAGAACTCTCCCTCCTCGCGACGCCCCCCCCTGGCGAGTCCCTTTGAGAGAGGACCTACTCTCTCAGGGACAGGGCACCATCTGGCACCCTCGCTTAGTTCTGTGGAACCTCCACGTGGGGTCCATAAGACGCGACGAGGAAGACTTAGGTAACCTACCGGTGGCGGTGGTTAATACCATCACTCAGGCTAGTGCACCCTCTACGAGGCATGCCTACGCCCTGGAGTGGAGTCTATTCACTGAGTGGTGCGCTTCTCGCCGAGAAGACCCCCGATCTTGCCAGATCAGTGTTGTGCTTTCTTTCCTTCAGGCAGGTGGAGCGAAGGCTGTCGCGCTCCACACTGAGGGTTTACGTGGCCACCATCTCCGCTCATCATGATGCGTGGATGGCGGCACCGTGGGGAGGCATAACCTCATCATCCAGTTCCTCAGAGGTGCGAGGCGGATGTTTTCCCCCGCCCCCCTCTCATACCCTCTTGAGATCTCGCGGTAGTGCTACGAGCCTACGTGGGGATCCCTTCGAACCACTCGACTCAGTATCCTTGAGATTTTCTGTCCTTGAAGACAGCTCTGCTGGTCGTGTTGGCATCGGTTAAGAGGGTTAGGTACCTGGAGGCATTTTCGGTCAGTGACTCGTGCCTAGAATTCGGGCCGGCCTACTCTCACGTTGTCCTGAGACCCCAGCCCGGCTATGTGCCCAAGGTTCCTACCACGCCGTTTAACAATCAGGTAGTGAGCCTGCAAGCGCTGCCCACGGAGGAGGCAGACCCAGCCCTTTCATTGTTGTGTCCTGTTCGCGCTTTGCGAATATATGGGGACCACACTCAGAGCCTTAGATCCTCTGACCAGCTCTTTGTCCATTACAGTGGTCGGCAGATGGGAAGTGCCGTATCTAAACAGAGGTTGGCCCACTGGGTAGTGGATGCCATCTCCCTCGCCTTTGGGCCAGGGTGAGCCGTGTCCCCCGGGGGTGAGAGCGCACTCCATTACGGAGCATCGCATCCTCCTGGGCGTTAGCACGCGGCGCCTCTCTGACAGACATTTGTAGAGCTACGGGTTGGGTGACACCCAATACATTTGCAAGGTTACAATCTGCGAGTGGAGCCGGTTTCCTCAAGGGTATTAGGCAACCCTTGGTGATTGAGGAAACGATTCGGTTGAGGTGTCGAAACACGCTTGCTGCGCCACTCTCCCTAACCCGGAGATCTGTGCGCTTTTTCAGCTTTGTCAGTTTAGTTCCCCATTTCTTTGGCGAACCCTGCAGAGTTCCTCCGAGGCCCCCAGCACCTGACTCAGCGGAGGAGTCAGGTGTTGGCCCGTTACGTTGTCGGCATGCCCGCTGGTCAGCCCGCGTTCTGGGTATAGGTGCCTGCTATGTGTGATCCCCGCTGGCGATCCCATACGTTCACACAAGCCACGGTATAGTCCCCCCTTCTAGGGCAGGCTCGTGTCTTCCCTCCCCGCTAACCATCCTTATGCTAGGACCCCCCCCATCTCTGGGCTGGTCCATAGATTGTCACCAGGTCTCCCCTCTGGGTAGCAGGTGAGCTCCGCAGCGTCCTCCCTATCGGGACTGAACGCTTTCCCAACGTACTGTCGTATCAAAACCTTTTTACAGGGTTATTGCGACTCCCCGAAAAATATAACCGTTTCTGAACAGGTAAGTGAGGGCCAGGGGACACGTTGGAAGACTGTGTCTCGGGGCGTTGTAGGTGCGCTTGCTCTACTGCGTGGCACACCCTTCGCCAGGGGCGCAGTAAGGTTCTTTCGTTGTGGCGTTTTCCATAGATTTCCCCATAGTGGAAGTTTCCACATAGCATTGGAGTTCCCCATCCGAAGGGGAACGCTACGGTTACTAAAGTAACCCTTCGTTCCCCGAGGGGGGGAACGGAAATGCTATGTTCCTTCGCCACAACGATTGTCCCTTAGCTGTTGAGCGTGAAAGTCTCTTCAGCTAGAAAAGGATGTCGAGCATGGCACTGGCTGCGTCTTTATAGCATGACTGATTGTCATTGACGCCAGCTGTGCACGCTGACGCTGCCAACTCATTGGCATTTCATTGGCCCGTTTTTATACTCTTTCAGATGATTGGATTCTGACGAAATCCCCATAGTGGAAGTTTCCACATAGCATTTCCGTTCCCCCCCCTCGGGGAACGAAGGGTTACTTTAGTAACCGTAGCGATCATTCTAGACTTTATGCACATACTATTGTATTGGGAACTCTTTTGATTCTATCTTTGTACAAGAATTGGAATCAATATGTAAATGAATGGGGTATATGCACACAAACTTTTAATTTCAGGCAGTCAGCCTCAGAGCCTCTGGTTAATTGTCATCCCATACAAAATCGCCACGTTTAAGATCAGATTTCTTTAAAAAGACGGCGATCTTCACTGCCTAGCTGAGATGCGGTAAAAAGTTGGTATCAAACCAAACAAGAATAACTGTATTAAATTATAATTCCCCCTGCCGTGTCTTTAAAATATGGAAATTAATTTTACCCCAGTATTTTCAATACAATTTCATGCGCTAGCCTGCTGCTAATAATGGCGCCTGCGTTTAAAACACTCTTTCATCTCTTTTTACACTTTAACAACCAAAATGGATGCTTAAGTCTATTTAACTGAATTACATTACAACATCGATGCTGTAAAAGGAACCTTATAAAATTGAAAATAGTCACATAAAGCTTTCACCGGAGGTTCATCATTGGCTGAAAAACACTAGCTGTGCATTAAGCCCATTGGCAACAAATTACTAATGTTAATGCCATGTTTACTTGGAATATTATATTACGTTTCAGACAGTTCAGAATTATTTGTTTCTTTTTTTTTACTCCTACTTAGAAATAAGATCTTGAAACCCACTCAAAGTCAGACATTCCACCTGTGAACTTGAGGGAGATCGATCAAACCTCAGCCAGACATGTCTCTTGCCATCACTTCCAAGATGCCGACAAGTCACAAAACCAAACTGTTTACTTGATAGATATAACTTGTTTTCTATTCATCATGTGTTTTGAAGGCAGCAGTACTTTATGATATTTTATATTCTGGTTTTGGCATCACTGACAAAAAACAAACATATTAAATGGCATTTACCAGTACAGGCATAAGAAAAAAGTAAGCTCATGAACCAATATGCGAAACACTGAACAGCAATGTTCCTAAAATAAAACGTTTAGCATACATTTAACATAGCTTGTCTATCAAATAATCATCTTCATTATAGCTGATCTTTTAAGCCTTGACCTGCTGCCTTATGTAATATGTGATGCTTAACCAGGATATGCTGGCATGATGAAAGTGTGGCCATGCAGCAGGTTACAAACGAACGGACGGACGACTGAACCCCAGAGAGTCCTGACCCACTTGGGAGGACATGATGGAGATATCTGTCCTACTTTCCAATTCTAATCTCTACCTGCTCACTTATCAGTGCACTAGATTCACTAGAAAGTGCAAATCAGTTTACGGCAAGGACAGGATACTGCACAATAAACAATGAACAAGAAACGACACAAAAATGCTAAATTTGGCTTTAGCGATGAGAGACTCTGATGATGAGAGATGGTCATCTGTGAGATGACGAAAGCGCCAACATTCTTCAGCACGGTCCGAGACAGTAACCATGACAACTAGGCCGTGGCAGGTGACAGACAGGACAGCAGCGCATAATAGGCTGACACAGAGCACCCACAGAATATGACTGGCTAACACACGGTTTGACTGGCTGACAGCGCGCACCCATAGGGCCCAATTCACCTGAGATTAGCAGCCAGACCAGAGATGCAGTGAGCCATCTCTCCGTTCTGTTTGTCTGAGCCCCACATGCTGTAAACAAATGAAAGAGAGCACAAAAAAACACACACACACACACACGGCAGGTTAGACCTGCTCCAGATATCAGCAAATCTGTACTCAGCATTAACAGAAGTGCCCCCTCCCTCAAAGGGAACAGTCACGCTAATGAGAGCGTAGCACAGCGCTAACCCTGCTGTTAGCAGGCATTAAAGCCAGTCTAGAACACCTCGATGTTCACCCCCCATGGGGAGGAGGGAACGAGGAAGAAAAAAAAAAAAAAGAAAACGTCTGTATGTGAGAGCAAAAGACAGTTATTTAGGTCAATCTCGGAGAGAGAATATGTAGGCTTTAGTTTGTGTGCTAGCAACGATTGCTAGCGTTTTTTGTTCATGTGATTGCTAATATCAGATCATGACCCCTGTTTGACTGCTGAAGATGACTGGAGAAAGAAAAACCCAACTGTGCAAATTCACATCAAAGTAGATGTACACGTCGTGCTAATAATGGTGCGTACAGCTGCCCTTGACCTGAGCCTTTAAGCTATTATGTGATGCATAAAGAGAAAATAGGTAGTGTAGACATTCTGTCTTGTGCATTAGATTCACATCCCAAACATGAAACTTCATATTCAGGGCATTTAGATGCCCCTGTAACACAGTTTTGAGTCACAGAGCATTAGCAATGTTCTCTCCTTAGCTGATGAAGCAGAGAGACATAACTAGATTAATGGGATACGGCTGTGTCTTGTGCGAATTAAATTGAAAATGAATATGTAATAATTCACAACAGTTCACAGTGGACAAGTGACAAAATGTAGGAGTTGTCTAAACAGACAATAATGTCCAAATTACAAATTCTCATATAAGAAAATGATAATAATGTTAGCTGAACGCTACACTGCTTTAGGAATTTATAATTTGAACCAATGTTTAATGTTGCTGTTTATAAATGTTGTTTATGATACCTAAAGTATTTATCTTAGTAAACAATAATACAAATAAATGTATTAACATTAAATGTATTATTATCTGAAAAAAGTTTATAAGTTTAATTAAATATTTCATTCATATACAAAAAAATCATGTCTGTCATGTTTTAAATCAAGATGACTTAAAGGCTTTATTTCACAGAGCAGCCAGAAAAATACAAATGAACTGTCATTTATTTTTAAAAACTATATATTTTGCTATCCTTCTGTCCTACTGACCATCAAACTAATAGATTTGTCCTATTTGCACGTTTTTAAGAATTTACATTACAATAAAACCTGGAACCATACCCTAATAATTAAGGTTCATACACATTCATACACATAAAACTGCATGACTTTTCCAGGACTTTCAAGTACATTCTCATGACCTAATGTTTTATGTAATGTCTATATTTGGTAAATAATAAGAAAAACAATGCACGTTCAAATTGAATAAAGCATATTATAAAACACGCAACAATCTATTTAGTTTAAATGTAGTTTATATCTATGTAAAATTAATTTAGATATTGCTAGGCATGCAGAAATCTGCAGATTTCCGCAGATTTTTAGCCCATAATTGAGTCTGTTTATTTACTTGTGTAAATGTGTGTAAATTTATATTTATTCAATTAATTTCAGTAATAATATTGACTAATATTAACATTTTCCTATGATTTATTTACAATACAGCTTGAAAAGTAATATTATCCGTCTTTTAGTAGAGATATATTTTATGATAGTCTTGCTTTGTTTACCAAATAAGTGGATCTAGATGGATTTGCATTGTAAACATTAAATAAAAGTTATTTTTAACATTAAACATTAAATAAAAATTATTTTTTATTTCATATATTATGTTTTTAGTTATGATACTCCCAAAATAATTCTGCATAAATCCACAGATTTTTACAAAATCCTCAGCAGAAATAGCAAAAAATGTCCGCAGATTCTGTTTGGCCCTAGATATTGCTTACACAGCACTTATAATGTGAGAGTAAGTTTTTGGTCAAGGACAGAAAAGAAGTAAAGACAACTAACCTATATTCAAGTATGCAGATATTTGTTCAACTAATTTCCATGACTTTTTTTCCAAATTTCATGACTTCTCCAGGTTTTCCATGACTGTATGAACACTGTAATTTATAATATTGTTTATAATTCTTAATAAATTACACGCCAAAGATGTTTTATTCCATGAGAGGTGGGATCCCTTTTTGTTGCATATGGGTATAAACATAACCTCCATACTCATCAGAGGGTTGATTTAATGAGGTCAGATCTTATGAAGGTTTGTGGCGTATCAATATGTAAATTCTCTAGTTTTATTGGACCTTTTTTTTTTTTTTTTTTACATTTTGCATATTTTACTATTGCTATTATTACATTATTGCATTTCTTTTTTCTGTCGATGAACTTACCATCAACAAACATTCAGCATCTCGCATCTCGATGTTCACGTTACAGTTGTTTATTCCACGGGAATGCCATAAAGACTGGATTATTGCAAAACAAAACGGAGATTTCATTGCAGCGATCACATGGCAGAGTAGGATATTTATATTCTCCTCGATTTTGTATAAGTGTGGTGGTGCTTGCAAATGAGTTTTATATAACACATTAACATATTTATAAACATAGCTAGGCCTGTATATAATCTTTATTGGTGCAGTGAAACAAATTATCGCATTCAAAAAGTTTGTGCACGTAGATGTATTGAATGAATGTTTATTATATGCCGTCTTTTCTTCCGTTTATCAGCCAGCTTTTTGAACTTTCTCCCCTTTATGAGCTAAAACTTTTGGAAGTCTTTAAAAGCTGTTCGACATTTCTTTTTTTTGGCGATTTAAACCACTATAAACCATATAAAACAAACATTTTGATGTTCTGATAGCGATTCATATGTGGAAGAATCAGTTCCTGCCCTCTATCTGAATTACGCACATCGTCAATGACGTCACGTAAAAACAACCTATTGCCTGAAGATTATTATTATTAAAAAAATAATAATAATTCTTAATACAATTAATAAGTACAGGTCAGAGTAAGTGTGTTTTTTAACTTTTACATAAATGACAGTGAAACATTATTTAAACTAAACTATTAGAAACTTATCATAAGCAAAGACTATAGAATACACAAGACATGCCACTCGTATTGTTTTGAATGAGGAAAAAGTGTAACGGTCAATATGGCGAATGAAACCCCGCCTACTAGTACAGCAGCCAATCATCAATTGCTATAGACTGACATTTCTCCAGGGGAGAAACTCTGACCAGACGTGTGCTTTTACGACAGATTTTGTGGTCAACAAACACCCTGGAATCTCAGCGAATACTTGTTTGACAGACATAAGAAATATATTTACATAAAGCTTGAAATCTGTACTTTTAAATGAAAACAAAAGTTTTCTGGTTTTGTAATCTGTATGAAACGAATGCGAGGTAAAGTCCGTCCTGTCAAACGTACATCACATGACAGCAGCAGCCACTCAAACGGCCACAAACTTGTAAACAAAGAGTCGCTGTAATTTCTGGAGGAGATTCACCATCAAGAGCAGGTTGTGGATCACTTCAGAACAGCAGCGCGATCAGACGATCATTATTCAGAGGATGATAATGTCTAAAGTCTAGATCGGATATGTGGCCGACTGGAAGTGCGATAAGCACATTAATATAGCAGCATTTTTTTTTTTACACTGTATAACAATAATTAATATTTTTACAGTACTGTGACAGTTGGCTTTAGGGTTGGGGTGTTAGTAGCTGTTAAAAAATACAATTTGTTGGGTAATTTAATAGATAACATAAATAATACTCGGAACAACTACTGTTTTTTTGTTACTGTGACGGTTGGGTTCAGGGTTGGGGTGGGGGTAGATGTTAATAAAATACAATAAATAGGAAATTTAATAAATAATAGAAATAATTCTCGTTAACCTCCGGCCGCAAACGTATCCGATCTAGCAACAACCATGATAATGCATAGAACTGCCATAAATGAGGTTAGTGTCGTGATCGCTTTCATTTCGAATGTGCATACGCACTAGCTCGGGCAACCTGAATATATGCTGATTATATTTGATTCGTTTAGAAACGAAACCTATGAGACAGTTGTTGTTTTATTTTATTGGTGATTCCAAATATGTAATGTAATGGTAAACTTGGCAAACAGTTTTGGAGAATTTGATGTTTCCCCATTCAGGCAGAATACCAGAGCATACTGCCCGAGAGGCGTTTCAAAGATGACCGCCGAGTGAAATGACTTGCCTTAAAAAGACTTTGATATAAGCAGACACTTTACTTTTACTTAATATGCTTTCTGTATATACAAAAAAAAATCACTTTTGTAAATGTAATTTGACACCAATACGTCTTTAACCAAAGTAATTGTCAAGTGACCATTCAACTTCATCGAATCATATTTAGCTAAAGATAAAAGCTCAAGTTTCAGCTCAACTCTAGGGACGTCTATATCACTGCAAGTCATCTCTACAGTGCAAACAGGAAGTAGATGTGGTGCATGTGGGCTCACACTATGGACATGTGGTTATTGATGAACCAGGTGCATGTGTGAGAGGAACTGCGAGCACGAGTCAGAGAGTTTGTAAAAGGCACAGACAGGACTTACACAAGGTTGCTGAGTGAGGCCAGAGTGAGCTGCTGTGGCTGTTGTTGTTGCTGCTGCTGAGGCTGTTGCTGGGATACGGATGGCTGCTGCTGTGGTTGCTGGGATACAGATGGCTGCTGCTGCTGTTGCCAAGTGGTCATGTTGCCTGGCAACAGTGCGCCCGACGGCGTAAAGGCCTGGAGGGCTGTGAGATCTGCACTTGTTAGCTGGTACTCTGCATGAAAACAAAGAGGATCATTTAATGCATATTCATGTTTACATCATTTTTACAGAATTCCATGACTCTGATAACATAACATCTTTATCTACAGGGTTTCTGCAGATATCATAATGTCAAATTTGAGACTTTTAAAGACCTTTTTAAGACCATTAAGTATGGAATTTAAGACCTATATCACAATATCACAAAATTAGTGGTGTATTCAATGTATTCAAATTGAACAGAACTAAAGACAGGTTAGGTGCACCATTGAACTACAGAAAAAACAAACAAACAAACAAACAAACAAACATCTTAAGGCTGGCGCCGCATCGCACACCTCACGAAATGGACGAGGCTTTTATACTTGACGTGTTCGCCGTTGTGATATTCTTTAAAACGACAAGGGGCAGTCAAAAGAAACCCACAGTAAAGTCAGATGGATAAACAGAGAAGTAGAAAGTTTCTATGACAGAGCTACATCATTTAATTTTTAAACTAATTGTTTTTAAATTATTTTTTATAATTTATTATAATGATTATGAAGATTTTTATAACCATTCAAGATTTTTTAAATCAAACTTTGATGCATCACTTTTGTTCACATTTCGCACAGTTCTACCTAATAAAGTTAAATATTAATGGCAACAGAACATGGGCTGCTCTACAATTATATATTTTATTATGGCAAGAATAAAAGCAAAAACTTACAACAAATACTGACGTTTTTTGTTTTTTTTGCCCACTCCACAATTCACATATTACTGTCTGGCTATTTTCTGTCCTCTACTAATAAACTTAGAAGGCAATAATGGTCCAACATTCCTTACCATTATGACCAATAAAGCCTAGAAAAACACGGCATCAGTATATTTTAAAATCTGATAGGTTCAAATATTCCTTTCTAGCTATCAATGAAATCATTCGTTACTTAATTTTAGTTTGTAACTATTAAATTGTTTTAAATTCAAAACTGTAATATATACATCAGTGTAAAACCTATGAATGGTGGAAAAGTATTCTGTAATATTAAAACCACCCGGGTCTCTACTTTTGCATGGCCTCTTTTTTTGTTTTAAGAAACTTATCCCTCATTTTTTTCCAAACTTTTACAAAAACTCTCCCCCTTTCACGGCTGTTGCAATTTCTAGCCAAGAATTATTGGTCATCTGGTTCTCCCTATGATCACGCATGGACGGATCATAAAGATGTCTGTACACTTATACCTGTTTCAGACAAAATCTCTTCAAAGTGTTTCATATTCATAATTCATATTGCAAACACAGTGATGACTGCACTGAGTTCAATAACAGAAAGCTGATTGGCTATTGCATGTTGGTCTCATTTGTAGTTGTAATACCGCAAATTACATTTGGACTAGTGAAATAAAGAACTACAACACTACGAAAACCTAGCAACAACAAAAAAAGTATTTAAATGAGCATTAGATGTAGCGCTACATGGACATCGGAAAAATAAGACCTGTGGTAAAATATTTAAGACCTAGAACAGGGAATTTAAGTTTTTTTAAGGCCTAAAATTTTGATTTTTAAATTTAAGACCTTTTAAGACTTTAAGACCTCGCAGAAACCCTGATCTACATTAGAGACGGTAGTAATAATAAAAAAATTAAAATCGGTTGATGTTGATTTTAGAAATGTGTATAAAAAACATATGCGCATAACTGAGTAGGATGAACTTTTTATTCAATAAGAAAAGATGCGCATAAACTACAACCGACCAAATTCCACTATGCGCATTAAAAAAGGTCATATGAATTTGTTTTAAAAGTGATCATGTGATGATTAAAATGTGTTTGATGAGACAAACCAGCAGGCTGAGCACATTGTAAAACATCGGAAATATTGTTGTCATTCTAAAATGCCATAACCGTTTCTGTATTAGTGTTATTATATTTTTTTCGTACTCTTTTATGCAATATTCCTGTTTTGCGCATGAATTTAATTTGCATTTTTTGGATGGAAACATCGCTAATAACAGAGCAATGATAAAACAAAACATTATTGGCTGTTTTTTTTAAATAGGAGGAGCTACGTGTCCCACCCTCTATTCGTGTTTCAGTTACGTTAATCATCGAATAAAAATGCACATTTCAAAGCATCTCACAGGACCTTTAAAGCATCTAATTTAAAATAAGAATATTATCATTTAAAGCATTTAATATCAGAAAATGACAATATATTCACTGTATGTGTATGTGTGTGTGTGTGTGTGTGTGCGTGCGTGCGTGCGTGCGTGTGTGTGTAAGATCTATAACCCTATTTAAGTGGCAGTGTAGCAAGATTGTGAGCTGTTCTAAACTGTCTGAAAGCCTCCAACAGCAGGTTGTACAGATAAAAGCCAAAGGGAGAACATTTCAGTCATATTAAGGGAAGATAGTCATTCCAAATTTATGATTTCTACAATACTACAAATTTACATTGTCACTAACCCAGTTAAATCCCCCCAAAGGACTATCCATGAAAGACAAATGCACAAAAGAACAAGACATTTGGTGAGGAGAATTTCGCTAGCCAAACGCTTTAACACAGCAGCTGGAATTGCTCTACAGTACAGTGCTGAAAGATCTGCTAATCATACAGTCTTGACGTTTAAGTGATTGAACTGAAAGATCTACAATGACCAAAGCTCTCTTAAGCTGAAAGAATCACAAGGCTAGACTAACCTTTGCTAAAGAGCATGTAGTGCGGACAGAGAACCGGTCCAGATTTCGTTTGATTATGAAATTCATTTATGAATAATAAATTATTACAGAAAGATTCTTTTTGTTTGGGTCTGATGAGAAACTAAACTAAACACAAAGTGTGTAAAGAAGTCAGTGGAAGGTGCAAATGTTTATCAAAATATCCTTCAGCAACTTACAGTGCATTATTTAAGAAAAAGTAAAGTTTTCATAAACAGTTCTCGAATTATAATTCCACCCCACTCCAATATTTCAGAAAACGTGGAACATTTCATTTATTTATTGGCAAATAAATGTTCTAAATTATAATATTCTTTCCTGAAATTTTCAAAACACTTAATCAGTAGTTCAACCCAGAGAAGCGATAACTTTCAAGTGGTCTCATAATTTGTTTCCATGGCTGCATTAATCAATTTATTTTCAAAACAAATTGAAGTGAAAAATCCAGTCTTCATAAGAGGCAATAAATAACCGTAAACTAAGCAAGGAAGATTGAAAGAGGCCAAGTGAAAGACTCAAATGGACCATGACCTTCATTTAATTCAAATGTCTCTGCAAGCATCTCTCTGGAGCGTTAACTCAAGCAGGCTCGTGTTCGGCTCTCTCTAATGTGTGCCGGATGTCTGGGCTTCTTACTATGATGTCACCCTCACCTGTGTTGTAGGCGGTGGGCATAGAGAATGGAGTCAGGAGGCTCGGCGTTGCCACGGAAACCACTGGTGTGGTAAGAGGCTGGGTCACTTGAGAGGTGCCTAACCGCTGAGCATTCTGGAAAACCAGAGAGAGAGAAAAACAGACAGAGATAAAGTACGATGTGTGAGATCTACATGAGCTATTTCTATAATGAAGAACACACCCGCAAGACTTGTTTACATATACATATGAACACACAATCATCAAATTCCTGACACTTCTGAACCCTACATCTTACAGACAATTTCTAAACTTTTAAAATCCATCCTAAAAACACCTTTTGGGTTTTTTTATAGGTATGGGACGATAACCATTTTCAAGGTATACCACGGTTTGTAAAAGTCAAGGTTTTAAAACCACCAACATTTTCTGCTATATTTATTTATTTATTTTTTAGTATTTAGGACAACAGTATCTTGGAAACAATAGAAACAATCCCCAAAGATGCCATTTTAAATTGTAATGAAATCTGTGTTTTTGAAGCTAATGAAGACAGTAGAAGTCAATGATTAATTTGAATTATTTAGCCTGACATGTTTAGCTACTATTCCAAAATATTTTAAATGTTTCTCAAAATAAAATATATCGTGTTCAAAGGGGAAAACGTTTTAGTTTTTTTACCCAGACATTTAAAAAGAACTTATTTTACAGCAGTAATCACAATACTGTGAAATACTGTGATTTTTATCCAAGGTTATCATACCGTCAGACTCTTATACTGGCCCATGCCTAGTTTATGACGCATGAAACATTTAAATCATTCATATGTTCTTTCAAGGTTAAATGAAACTGCTGCTAGCGACGTCTATATCTATAACATGATTAAGCAGCTTATCCATCATATAGCAACATTAGTTGTTTATTTGTCAAAGAAAGAAAATGCAATTATAAATGTTAAATCATAAATCAGATGTAAAATTAAAATAATACCATATTGCTTACAAAATATGTTGCTGAAAAAATATTGGTATTTGTACATGTATACGTATTTTATACAAGGGTGAAAGATAAAAAGAGATTTCAAGCATCAAAATAAATTTTTCCTCTGAATAATGATGACTAGCATACAATATTAACAAGATATACAGAAGACAGAGACTAAATATATACTATTTTTATAAATATTAAGTTTAAAATGAGCTTTTATGACACTGTGTTTAGCCTTGTGGTTATCGCTACTCTACTATCTGCAAAGCATGAAAAAGCCTCAATAATGTTTTTATACCATGTCTTTTGAGGTAAATTCACAACAAAATCATTTGATGACATTTCATTTTTACAAAAGTATATCTATTACATCAAACAACAATGAAACATTTTTAACCTACACTATACATACATACATACGTACGTACATACATACATACATACATACATACATATGTACATACATACGTACGTACGTACGTACGTATGTATGTATATATGTATAGTGTAGGTAAAAAAATGTTCCATTGTTATATATAAACAGGGCTTAGCATAACTGAGTACACTCCATTTTAAAAAAGAATATTTGTATCCATTTCTCAGTGAATATAGGCAATGTATTTTGGTGCATTTAAACAAGACAGATTTATTAAACAGATATATTTATTAAAATAATGTTTTAGTCTCCAAAATATACTTAGACCAAATATACTTTTGGACCGTTATCATAAGTTATTTTGTAAGATAAGCTCCAGATTTGGCTTCAGTACTGACTAATCTAATGTATATGCACAAATATAATATTGTATAGCTTCATATTAAAAATATGAATTTAAAAGATAGATTTGTGAGGGGTGGACTTATAAAGGCTGAGCACTGTATATGTAAAATATAAATAAGAAGTAAAACTAATACAATACCATAAGGCTTACAAAATGTGTTATTGAAAAAATATTGGTATTGGTATTTGTATATATATATATATATATATATATATATATATATATATATATTATATATATATATATATATATATATATATATATATATATACACACACACACACACACACATACACACACACACATATATTTTCCTGTAAAAAATGACTATCATATATTATTACTATGATTTACAATAGACGTTTTTTAAATAAATAGTAAGTTTAAAATGAGCTTTCACTGTATGTCACTGTGTCTAGCATTATGGTTAACGCTGGAAAAAGCCTCAATAATGTTTTTATACCATATCTCTTGGGGCATATTTATAATCAAATTATTTGAAGACATTTAATTTTGACATAAATATATCTATTACATAAAATGTCAATGGAACATTAATTTACCTACTTTGACATTAAAGTGGATGATTTACTTGTATTAAATATGTTTTCTATGCATTTAAAATCAATTTCTGCAAATGTTTAAACCCAAACAGGATGATCTATCTTTGATCTACATGCATTTAATGGCAAAAAAACATCAAAAGAAGAACATTAATTTCATTTGTAAAAAATATAACTGTTTTTCTTTTGACTTTTACTCAATTGATTGCATTATGCTCATTAAATGGCATAGTTTTCTAAGTAAATCTCATTAACCAAATGAATAATTCAACACACACATACAGATACACACAAACACACAAAAAAACTCATTGTTCAGCTCTGCTCTGAATCATGCAGAAAAAACAAAACTAATCTTCACAACAAAACACACAATAACAAAATGGGTAGAGTGTGTCTGCAGGGCAAACCAGTGTCACAAGTTTGCATTTAAAGCCCTGGAGTGCTTGGAGAGTCTACAAGAGGATAGAGGCCACATTTTTAGTCAACAGACTTCCGTGATTCAGCAGTCGTTTAGACATTGGCTTTGCCCTGCTCATGCACAGAATCAGTCTCAAATCCAAAAGCTAAAATGGCTGAAACACTCCCCCAAACTCAGACATACATGCAATACTCTTAATGTGTCATTGGACAACAATCATTAAAGCAAAATACATCAAACAGTGAAAGAAGGTAGAGAGAGGCAGACAAATTGATCTCTGGAGTGAGGGTTTCTGCTCCGCTGCGCTCCACATTTGATCTAGTGTGTCTGACTCATGTGAGATCAACCCATGCATATGTGCATTTCGCCTTGAGTGTATGTGTGTGTGTGTGTGTGCATTCATTTCAAAACTGAACATAATCATCAGGCAGTCAGCCTACAACTGAATAAACAGTGCGCATTTAACTCCAATTCACTGATCACCAATTAGACCACATATAAATAACACTGTATAAGCTACGAAATAAATAACTGTTTAACCACAGTTAATAATGATGTATGTGTGAGTGAAATGCAATAAAAACACTCATTTAGCATTCATCAAATGTTGTGGAACCGTTCACAGCACAACAGTCAAAAGAATTGAGCTGTATTCACCTCACTCACCAACTCCAGCTCTTCATCTGTCTGTGAGGCCAGAAACAAATAGAAAGCAGAGATTATAACTCCTAAAACACACACACACAAGCCCTGTTTTACACCTGGCTTGTGTCTCGGTTAACACAAAACAACTGCTGGTAACATGTGCTGCCAGTAACCACTTCAGATCAGGTTTCAAGCAAAAGGTTTTGGACCTCATGACTGCATCCATTACTATCAACAGCTATTGATGTCACGTTTAAAATCTTTCATCTACTCAATGCGAAGATCAAAATTAAAATAAATAAATAAATTTTTAAATAACGAAATAAAAGTCTGCATTTTAATGTATTCTGTAATTTAAAAATACAATAATAAAAGTCTCAATAAAGTCTTACAAAAGAATATACTGCTGGGTTCATTGTTCACACCATATGCAAATTGAAGTATTTGTGTGAAAAGATTACATACAAAATCAAGGAAATGTGCCAATAGAGGTAAATTTCCCTCTGAACGGCGCGAATAACACAGAATGCACATTATTCGCCTTAATTCAACTTCAAAATTTGTGTGAAGCCAAAAAACATCCTGTGAGTAATCTAGAGCAAGTGACGCAATGCTTTGCATCCAGTGTGAACCCAGCATAAGGCTTTTTTTAATCATCTTTGATTTATTTCTAAGTAACTTATAATGCAGCTAATGTTGAGAAAGGGAAACTTTTGGACAAGGAAAACTACATTATGATAAGTATTATCTTTTGTTTTTTTTAACTGGTTAAAATCAGCAAGGTCTACAAACTGACAGAGCTTTGTGGTGATAAAATCTTGCAGTGCTTCCCACAGGTTTGAAATATACTTGTGGTGGAAGCCTGATTGAAACACACCTTTTACCCGCAGCACATACTGTAAATGGTCAACTACATGTGACAAACAACAAAAAAAGTTATTTTTAACAACATTTTTATTTATTATGACACTGTAATACACCTTATCTTTTTTCAATGGGTTAAAGTTATTAAAAAAAGGCTGTTGAAATAAAGAAATCCACTACTTCTCTTATTTTTATGCTATTTAGGAGCCATGTGCACCCACTGACAGGTGAAGGCTGCTCTCTCTCTCTCTCTCTCTCTCTCTCTCTCTCTCTCTCTCTCTCTCTCTCTCTCTCTCTCTCTCTCTCTCTCTCTCTCTCTCTCTCTCTCAAGTTGCTTTATTGGCATGACATAGTACAGTATTGCCAAAGCATTCTAGATATTTATAAACTATGTAATATATTAACATCATTAAATTAATCAAATATACAGCAAGTGACAAATACATAACAGAAAAAATGAATAAAAATATAATTATGGCGAAAATTGATAATAATTACTGGAATAAAAAGTGAAGATTATTTAAATTAGGTAAATTAGTTGATTAGCCATTTCTAATGGTGTACAAATATTTTGCAGCAAGTATATTTTGTTCTCCCCGAGTATATAGTAAAGTTTATCTGAGTCGTTTATAAAATGATTAAGCATTTAATGTTTCTGTCGCAAAAGTAATGCAAAAACGCATACAAATAACAGCAACTTTAGAAAGCGAAAGTAGAACCCGAATCCAAGACATTTTAGGAGATTCAGAAACTCTGTGGGTCAGCAGAGCACGTGATGTGTGAGTTTTGAACGTTTTTGTGCATATAGGACTAGCAGTAGGAAACATGCAGAGCAAAAGAAAGATTTTCCACTGATTAATCAATTGCGAATGTTTGGCTTTTTTGGACAAAAACAAAAAAAGTGTAAAAGGATAATAGTAATAGTATTATTCATGTGTCACCACCAAAGTCTATGTGTGGGAAGCACTGCCTTGTATTTAATGCCTTTATCTAATACTGACCATTTTGATCGTATCAAGCCAGATCAGTGTATCTGACAGTTTACTTTCCTTTTCGCTATCTTCAGAATCACACTAAGAGCCTAGACCTCTTCCCATCTCTAACATTAGCCCCCATACATTGGCCTTATAGCGTAACAGTGAGCAGTTGTGAGATTTGACAGTGTTTGGCTCACTGAGGAATGTGCAGTAGGAAAGTGCTCACCAGCTGCATAAGGCCCTTGCTGCTCTGCGAGGTGATGACCCGAAGGTCCGGTTTGCGGCTGTTCGCCATCTGAGCGCTGGGCGGAGGTGGAGATTTAGCCTGGACTACTTTCCCCATGCTGTTGCCGTTGGAGACTGAGAGGAGTCCTGGGGAGGCCCTGGCACTGACGTAACCATTGGCTACAGAAGGAGAAAGAAAAATGAGAAGACAGAGAAATGTCAATACAGAGAAGGTGGCTTGGTTGCTTTCTTTCAACATCAATACCTTTGCGTTGCAGCAGAATTTTCAGTCCTGCATTTCAGCTATTAATATGGTCATGTTGACACAGTTTGGTTATTTGCAGGAGTGATAATCGTATTTCATAAGCAAAAATCACAGGTTTAAATTTTTAGAACTCAAAAATGTATTTTTGGCAAGGCAGTGTTGTGTGAACTGAACTGTAATGGACTAGATGTTAGTCACGTTACACAGTGCGAGATAAACGCTTTGTCTAAAGAGTGTGATTTTCATGCATTGTTTGAGAACTGAGATGCAAATATGAGCTCAGCTAATCTTGTACTTTGTCTAATGTGAGACATGATGCAAATGTGCTATTTGCTTTAGATCCTGGCTATGGCTACAAGGACATGTTTAGTCTTATTTAGAATGAAATTATTCTGAATGGTGAATCCATATTTAGGGCCCTTTCATCCACAGGGCGCAATAAGGCGCAAGACGTGGATGGTGCGATTTGTTGCCATTTTCAGACCAGCGCAACCCTAATTTTCTTGTTTTGCACCACTTTGTTTAAATAACAAATCCCAGTGTTTCCTCTAGGATTTTTTCCAGCTGTGGCGGCAGACCTTTTTTACACAGATCTACCAACTACCTGTGGCGTTATTTCAATGACAAATGTCGTGAGCGCAGTATTAGAAGTCGAGATCGCATTTATGTAGTAGCCTACGAGCATGCGGATCTCTTTGCTTGCGCGCAGATTTTTTCTGCTCGTGCACAAAACTTCTTGCACGCCCCCTCAAATATAAGGCGCTTTAAGAGCACGCAGATCTTCTTGTGCACTCTCAAATAAACGCTGCTGAAGAGTGATTTAGTGCGTTTATGTAACGAGCATGTCTCCAGCATTCATTAGATTTGCTAGGAATATTTATGAATGCCTCCAGTATTAATGCGTCCTGAAATAAAGTAAAACGGCTATACGTCGTGTTTGCTGGCCTTACGCATCACACACCTGTCACAGTCAGCACGTAACCTTAAAGGGTTAAGCAAATGACGCACAGCACTACTACGGTTACAGAAAAGTTTGCTCTGTTATAATTCACTTACCTTTTAATACGCTTTGGTGCGATTGTCACCCGCTATTAAAAAAATAGAATGTTTTGAATGAGAAGCTGTAATGTAGCCGTGGCGGGATGAATTTTGGCGTGGCGCCCCGCCATGGAAGAATGAATGTAGCGGAAACCATGAATCCATTTGCACCACTTTGTGGACTCATGGGTGTTCCAGTCAAAAAAGGAGGTGTTGTTGTTGACACATTGCTATTTTGAGGATACGTAAGAACTGGACGTGTGTTTGGATATAACTCAGTTTCTTGACCACACTTCGTTATTATTGTTCATTTATTAATTTGCTGCAAATTAGAACTGAATTTAGAAATAGTTTAGAAGCAAATCTTTGCGCTTAACAAACGAAATTAAATATGCAGACTGATGGATGTCTTTAGTTGAGTGATTATTTTTGTCCATGTTAATGTATCTATTGTCGGTGTGGTTTTTACTGACTGTCAAAAGTTATTCATACGGACCTCTCATTTACACCTGGTATTATGTATTGTTTTTGTCAATCTGATCTCAAGTAGACCACAACAAGTAAAAGTGTATAAAGGGGTCTAAAACGTTTTTAATATCTCAGTTCCTGAGGTTGTCGAAAATGTATTTGGATTGCTTTTGAATTGTAAATGCTCATGTGATCGAATGTGTTCAAATGGCCACGAAAGACCAGCTACTCTCTACTGACCAAACATATGATTTTAATAAAGTTTTTGATTTCGTCTGAGCACATTTGTAAGCTGCGTAACATTGGTTTGTTCATTCAATAGTCCTTATGTGGCGACTTGAGCACTCCTGTGAACGCATAACGTGTCAAAATAAGAACAAAGGGTCTGTCTGAAATCTGAGCACAGGTGTTCACGGGACAGACTTAAACATGCTAATACCAGGTGCCAATGTGTCTCGGGTGACCACATGTTATCGGATCACTGAAAACACATGTTAAAACCATGTGGAAACGAGGCCAAACAGAATACAAACTTGACTTCAGTTGACTTCACAAGTCTCTGCTGTGTAAACAGGACATTTTGAGACTCATTTCCAAATTCAAAACTTATATGTGTAGCACAACTTTAAGACCACAAATTACATGACTGTGATCATATTTTCTCTTTTGATGGAATAACCCAATAATGAACAAACAGGAAAATTAATCCTATTAGGGTCTCCATCACGGCAGATGTGTTTTCTAACACTTTATGCCACACACCAAATCCTCTGTTTTTTGGGGATTACAACTCTATTATGTTGTAATTGGAGGATTAATTGTGACTGGTTATTAGGTTGGAGAACCGCATTCCTTCCGTTGAGGAGGAAATGCAACGAACAAGCAGACGAACACAGGGAAGATATCGGAGCATCAAACTGACACCAGTTCATCCTGTTCCTCGACCTTCTTCCCAGCTTTGTTGTCGAAATATTTTCACTCCATTCTGTTTATGATGCTGCAGGACTCGTAATGCTTGATCTAATCCGATAAGTAGTCAAACTCAAGGGCAGAGAGGAAGGCAGAGTATGTGATCTGTGTTTGAGAGAGAGAGAGAGAGAGAGAGAGAGAGAGAGAGAGAGAGAGAGAGAGAGAGAGAGAGAGAGAGAGAGAGAGAGAGAGAGAGAGAGAGCGAGAGCGAGAGAGAGAGCGAGAGCGAGAGAGAGAGAGAGACTGGGGACTTTCCCAATGCTTTCCCACATTCTGGAACTGAATAACACAATTCTCTCAACAACATTAACGTCACTCGCTAGTGCTATGGCAACACACTGATGTCTCAGCTGAACCAAAATATCCCAAATATTTATACTACAAATATTTTTAGCAACGCTATTTTAACTTGCTGCAGGAGGGCAGACGGGGTTGGTTGGCTACAAGAATTTGATAGCAATGGGTAAAGTTCTGGGTTAAAATAGTCATCATACTCACTAATTTTATATAAAACAGACCTTTTGTAACAAACACATATTCACAACTTGTACACATTCTTTGCCTATAAAGACATATGCCAAATCACAATGTAATATATATATTTTTTATTTAAAGACCTTCCATGCAGTGTGTTACACATCTCTAAGTGAGTAAAAACGTCCAGCTAAGGTTTAAATCTAAAAGTGCACTGTGTTTAAAACTATTGATTCTTTAACGAAATAGTCGACTCAGAGTCGAATAAATGAATCATGTTAGGTTCAGATCTTTTGCCTGACTGAGTCAACATCGATACGATATATCGTCGAATATGTAGTACCGGATCCAGTAAAACGTGACGCTTTAAACACTAGCAGAGCGCGGGGGATCATGGAACTGATCATGACACGAAGATGACGATGTTCCCAACAATACTTCAGTATAGTCAACCATGTGCTGTGTTTGTTCCTGTGATTTTTCGGATATTTGACACAATAACCTACGCTGCAACGCAGGATTTGCCAGCCAATTGCTATTAAAGAAAAAAGCAGCAGAGGCTATTGTGTGTGGGACTTTGTCAAACTTTGACAAACTTTTGTCAAACAGGGACCAGTTTCTTCTTCCTCCGTATCATAACATGTACAGTTAAAGTCAGAATTATTAGTCCCCCCTTTGATTTTTTCTTTTTTAAATATTTCCCAAATAATGTTTAACAGAGCAAGGAAATTTCCACAGTATGTCTGATAATATTTTTTCTTCTGGAGAAAGTCTTATTTGTTTTATTTCGGCTAGAAAAAAAGCAGTTTTAATTTTTTTTTAAATTCCATTTTAAAGTCAATATTATTAGCCCCTTTAAGCTAATTATTTTTTTGATAGTCTACAGAACAAACCATCATTATACCATAACTTGCCTAATTACCCTAACTTGCCTAGTTAACCTTATTAACCTAGTTAAGCCTTTAAATGTCACTTTTGCCATTGTGTGGATTAATACTGAATGTGTGTCGCTGTTATTACTTGGAGTTAGCGTTAAGAGTAGCGTAATATGCTAGTGTTTAACTGCATTGCTTTATTGCATTCCTGCATTGGGCTCTGTGTGCTACTTCAAAGCCATGGTGGGCGTTTCTGTCTGTCTCGCACAGAACCCAGTCAACCAATCACAATAGACTGGGTCATTGGACCAATCACAGCAGATTAGCCTCTTGCAAAGGAAGGGTTTGGGAACAAATGAATCGCTGAACAAATCATATGGGAGTTGTTGGGATAATTAGGTAAAAATAAATGCTAATTATAAGATAATGAAAGTGTTTTCTGACCTTGCATGCATTTCAGCCTGTTGTTGGAGACCCCCAAAATCAAAACATGACCTTTTATAATCCAAAATAGGGGCTCTTTAAAATTGTACAGCAACCCAGAACCTTTTCCAACTATTACTACAGAATGTCAGTACATAATTTCAGTCATGATTTACTAAAACATGATTAAAACATTTAATCTTTCACTTGTTAAAACACCCACTTCTATCCAATCTCCCAAAATGTCCTCTTTAATTTTTACCTTGATGGGTAATCTTAATATTTGGATACTGATTAAGGTAAACTCCGCCAGCCAATCACAGTCTCCTCTGATGCTTCTAAAATGAGCTATATGCCAAAAACCAGATTAATACACCAAATAAAAAAGTCCAACAAAGGAAGATTCTGAATCAGCTTCAGACTGAAGAGACTTTTAGAGTTCGATATTTTATCCTATCTGAGCTCAGGTTACAGGGCAACAACAACTGCGTGTTGCTCCACTAGATGTCTGTGTGTGTGTGTGTGTGTGTGTGTGTGTGTGTGTGTGTGTGTGTGTGTGTGTGTGTGTGTGTGTGTGTGTGTGTGTGTGTGTGTGTGTGCAACAACCGCGTCAGCAGCTCTGAATGGAAAGAGATTGCAAGGGGAGCTGCAATTCCTTGGCAGCAGAGAAGAGACGTGCTCAGCTGTTCTCTGCCCCAGGAAACACAGCTTTAACTTCAGTCTGGGACAGAAACGTGTATAAACACACTTGTTTATGCTCCATGAACTCTGGTGAGAGAGTATGCTGGTAAATCCAGTGGATACGAGTGTGTGCGTGCTGTTTGTGTTAGTACATAAATGTGAGCGTCAGCTGTAAGCCCTGGCCTCTCTTAATCTCTACTTCAAAGGTCTGACTGGTTTTTCTTTTCGTCTGTGTCCGTGTCTTTCTCACTCTCCGTCCCTCTCTCTCAGGGGAATGGCAGGAATGCTGGATGACGTCAATGCTGACATTCCCAGAGCAACAGCTGAGAATGGAGGGAAGGGAGGGGCAATGGACAGACACACACACAGAGAGAGAGAGAAGGAGACCCAAGCAGAGGTAACGGACAAGGAGAAGCAGTTCAGTCAGAGCTAAGAAAGTTTATTGGTGGAACTAAAATCATATCTATTTATATTAAAGCCACTTTCCATGGATAGGGTGAAACTATTAAATCTCTTGTTTTTCACTAAATGTTAAAAGAGGGGTTTAAGCTCCAGAAAATGCATGAAACATGCAGAAATTTAAAAAATCTAATATCAAATATATCAATATCTAACTCAAATGTAATAAGATAGATTTAGATATATTTGATTTTGAAAAAAGGCATTAATATGTTTAATATCAAATATAGCTCTAACACAATTTATTATAATAAAATCTAAATGGAATTTTATTAAAAATGATTTGTGTATATTATTCTATTTTGTTAATTATATTTAATAAATGAGTGCAAAAATGTAAAAATCTAATATCAAATATATTTATGTCCAACTCAAATGTAATATTAACATAGATATAGTCATATTTGATTTTGAAAAAAGGCAGAAATTCAAATGTTTAATATCAAATATATATATATATATATAATGCAAATTTATTATTAAAAATATTAATTAAAATGGAATTTTATAAAAAAATTATTTAAGTGTATTTTATTATATGTTGTCAATTATATTTAATAAATAAGCGCAAAAATGTAAAAATCTCATATCAAACATATCGATATGTTATCTCAAATGTAATATTAAGATATAGTCATATTTGATTTTGAAAAAAGGCAGAAATTCAAACGTTTAATATCAAATATATCTATATCTAACACAAATGTATTATAAAAAAATATATATAAATGAATGGAATTTTATTTAAAAATATTTGTGTATTTTATTATATTTTGTTAATTATATTTAATAAACAAACTGAATTAATTTCATTTCACCAAAAGCTTTATTTGTTTGATTTTTTCCCCAACTTTGATAACGTGGTTGAAAGTTAAAATATAAATAAAGTTAATACTAGGAGTTAAACCCTTGGTAACACTTTACAATAAGGCTGTCATAAGGTAATGCAATCACAAACACGAATAAACAATTAACAATACATTTATTACAGTATTTATTTATAACTCTTAACTTAACGTAATGAAAACAGTAGTTAAAATTTAGTGAAGTAGTTGAAATTTAGCAATGAAAATTAAACCAAACTGAAACTGAAAACTGGACAGACACAGTTTCAATTTACTAGAACTTCTAAAGTATTTTCAGCTGCTTTGACACAATCTACATTGTAAAAGCGTCATAGAAATGAACATGAATTGAACTGAATAGAATTAAATAGTTCATTGCTTGTCCTTGTTATCGCACAGTACATCAACTAGCGTTAACGCGTTAACTTTGTATTCTAATAATTCATTAATAAATGTTGAAATTAAATGCTGTACAAGTTTTGTTTATTCATAAGTTATTAAGTATATTGACTAATATTAAATAATGGAATAGTATTGTAATGTGTGAGCAAAGGCTTTTATTTGTTGTATTATTAGTAACTGCTTACTAATTTGAATAACTTAAAACTACGCAAATATTAAATAAAATTTGATTGTATTAATTAGAATTAGCCAATAAAATACATAATATTTATATAGTTTTGATATTATGTCAAAACTATGACATTGTATAATTTAAATGCATTGTATGATTGTTACTTCGGTTAACAGGTTAATAGTTAAAACATGAACCACAGGAACTGAACACCTCTTGCTTTCACACACACACGCACAATCCCAGGAAACCATGGGAGGTGTTTTTTCGGTGACTCTACAAGAGCCGTTAGCCTCATTGCTGATTAAATGTTCACATTTTAAATGGCCACTTAAAATGTCCATGAGACTCGTGTGCTCTTTGATGATCACAAGCAGGAGAACCAACAGCTGTCAGGGACAGTCAAGATTGGCTGGGTGGAGAGAAGGGAGTGTGACAGAGGGGGACGGGACGAGACGGGACGGAGCGTGCTGGTTTAAGCTGGGTATTCAGAATGTCATGAATGAGATATGAAGAACAGCTGAGAGGGGAAAAGGATGGAAAGACAAGTCCACAGAAGCACAGAAAAAGAAAAGAAAGGAGGAATAAAAGGATTCTAACATTTTTCAAAATATCTTGTTTTTTATTTAACGGTTGGGAACAAGGAAAAATGAATGATTATTAATGGCAAAATTTTCTTTTTTGGGTAAACTATCCCTCTTTAAGTGTTCCACTTGAGTTCCAACAAAAGAAGTCAATGGTGACCAACCTCTATTCGGACACCAACATTTTTCAAAATATCTTCTTTTGTATTATACAGAATAAATAAAGTCATACAGGTTTGAAACAAGCGAGTACCAATGACAGAATGTTTACTCTGGATGTGAACACCAGGTTTAAATGTGGTCAAAAAGAGAGTGATAGCAGAAAGCTTGGGTAGGAAAACTGACATGCATAGTGTTGAACTGTAACAGTTCTGTCACTTGTGCCCCACGGTCCCAAGAGAGTGTTTACAGGCATGCTTGGAGAGCACACTATGAGCTTCAGCTGTCATGAGCAAACAGGTGTGTGACAGTGGACTGATCACTCGCTTTTAGATTTTGTGCCTGGACAACCTTCACGGAGCTGCTGTCATTCTCATAATCACAGTCAGATCAGATCATATCTTATCGGATGAGATGGAAAAAGCCTCTATCCACTCTGTGGGTCTTAAGTGTGCCCTTCGATTTTAAGCAGCTTGACTCAGACTGATGCATAATTCAGGTGAAAATGAAGAGGTGTTATTGGGGCCGTCTGGCTAGTGGGAGGAAAGACTTACCCACAGGGCTCGGGCACGCTCCATTTGAATTGTTGAGGTCACCACCCAGAAGAGCACCTGAAAAATAGAAAGAAGAGCTTACAGGGAGCCTGAAACCTTGAGTTAAGCCACCAAATTCTAGTCTAAGGCTAAATAAATCTGGAAGTAGACATGAAGGCTTTGTGTTTTAAACTAAAATCAATCATTATCATCTGACTTTCACTGTTCATGGTTTAATAATTGTTCTCAGACTTTCACATATTCACCAACACTGACTTTTACACGCATTTTGTTTTATTTATTTAATGAAATTTAAGGGGGTAGCATAGTGGCTCATCGGTTAGCACTTTCGCCTCACAGCAAGAAGGTCGCTTGTTTGAGTCCCGGCTTGGCCAGTTGGCATTTCTGTATGGTGTTTGCATGTTTTCCCCATGTTAGCGTGGGCATCCTCCGGGTGCTCTGGTTTTTCCTACAGTCCAAAGACATGAGCTATAGGTGAAATGGGTGTACTACATTGGCCGTAGTTTCCCAGTACTGTGTTGCAGCTGGAAGGGCATCCATTATATTAAACATATGATGGAATAGTTGGTGGTTCATTCCGCTATAGTGACCCCTGATAAATAAGGGACTAAGCCGAAGGAAAATGAAAGAATGAATGAAATTTAAGGAAAAATTCTAATTCAATCACCTGTTCAAAACCTGTTTGAGTTTCTTTCTTCTGTTGAACATAAAGGAAATGTATTTAAAAACCATACTGGAAGCTGGCACCCATTGACTTCTATAGTAATTTATTTCCTGTTATGGAAATCGATGGGTGCCAGCAACCAGCGTTTTTTCTTTTTTTTTATCAAAACCAATTTTTTTTCCTGTGTTCAACAGAAGAAAGAAACTCATAAAGGTTTAAAACCACAACTAAATGATGAGGTAATTTTCATTTCTGGGTGAACAACCCCTTTAACTGCATAGCAAAGAATAGAATTGAGAAGAATATAATTTGCAATCCAGTATATTTCCATTCAGTTTTTGGGAAAGTAGAGTTTTTAAAACTAATTGTGAAGACTTTCACACCATTACACTATTATAAACTAAAAACTCATTACATTTTTTACTTTCTATTCACAAAAATTATTAGGCAGCAAAAATAAGACAATAATAATATGAATAATAAACGCTACGTGCATCAGATCAGACTATTAGAATGTTTTCTGAAGGATCATGTAAGACTGAAGAGAGGCATAATATATGTAGCTTTGGAAAAAAAAACATTACATTTAGGAATAAATTAGAATATTGAAATGGTAATAATATTTAAAATGATTATTATTTTTACTGTTCCTATGACCCAAAACAGCATAATAAAAATGAATAAAACCAGCTCATTTAGCATGAAATAATTGTTTTGATTATAGTGTATCCCTTAAATGACCTTCTAGTTTGATCATGCCACATATTAGCAACTGCTTTCTTTATGGATGTTTGCGCTCAGAGAGCTATTAAAATATTTCCACTCAAATCAATATTTAATTGTTTACTTATGGGATAATGTACATCAAGACAGTTGTTATGGCAAAACAAACCCTTTCAAAGTGATTCAAGTTTCATGTTGGGGTCTCGATTGCCCTTTTTGTTGTTTATTCAGTGATAACAGCTGTTCGAACTTGTACAAATGTCTGTATATGCACTTTTAAACTGTCTCTCATGCATGTTACACAGCTGTGCCAACAATTTCCACTGTCTGTGCCTTGTGGCAATAAAGGCTTCCATTCTGAAATGATTCAATTGAGCAGTTATTTTCTTTTAAAGCTTTTCCTAACAGTGATTATGTTACATGAGTCAGTAGTCCTTCAAGTTTTCAAGGATGCATTAGAACACGTTAATGTTCACACTACAAATGTCCTCCTCTGAGTGATCAGACCACAATGAGATGCTGTGAACCCCTTTTACTACTCGATTTCTTTACAACATTAAAAGCAATTCCTGTTCATGTTGTAAAGGTTCTATTGTAAGCATTTGTTTATGCATTTAACAAACAAGTACGCAAAATTGTACATTTCTTACAGAATAAGTTTTGATGTTAGTTAATAATAGCAGTTCACTGTCAGTGTGTGAAATATGAAATACATTTTTAAGTCTTGGATATGCTTGACGTTAATAGTGGTTTGGCATGCTGTCCCAGGAGAGAACCCTGAGCTGGGAGATAATTCAGCCCAAGCATATAAAAGGGGGTCAGAGATCAGGAGTGTCCCATGAGCTACCCCTGGAAAATGGAGGAAAAGGAGGAGATGGGGTGGAAGGGGGATTCTTCGAACATGAAGAAAAGGCAGTAGGGTAAAATCAATCTATTTATTGTAAGCTTGGATCAATCTGATTGGATTATTACTGATTATGGAGGAGCAGATGAAATTAGTTTATAAAACTTCACCTATACTTAAATACAAAAAGTATTTGTCATTATTTGATATTTTATGTTAGTTTTTATTACCAATAAACCAATGGAACTTCATTAATCCAATCACGTGATCGGAAATCTGGCCCGACCACGCAGTTTCAGACTCGATCGGAATCGGACATTACCTCCCAACCAGGACTCAAATATACATGTATATATATTCTGATTACTTTTTTAACACGTCTATAGTTATGCGGTTAGACCTCTTTCTTAACTTCACACAAAAACAGCAAAGCGTGCGGCATGACATCACTTTGTTGCAGAGACTCTATTGGTTAAATGGAGGCAAACATTACCATAGCAAACTGTGAGATACTGTATGTAAACTTGGGATTGCCTGCTGGGTATTTTAAGTTGACGGGCTACTGTATTTGTTTTTATATTAGATTTTTTTTAAAATATATTTACTGTTGCACTAAAGTCCAAAAGTGAAGAATTTAAGTTATTTATTACTTGATTGTTTAAGCTACCTCACAGAAGTGCTCTGTTTGTTAACAGAGTTGTTGAATGCTAAAATAAGATGAATTAAATAAAAAATAAGGATCACCCTGGATCAGTTTCTTCATTCTTCTTTATTTTTTTTAAAGAAGTATTGGAAGCATTTTCTAGTATTTTATAAAAGTATTGGATCGGGTTTCGGTATCGGTAGATACTCAAAATCAAATGACTTGGACTCAAGGGCAAAAAAACCTGATCGGGACATCCCCAGATTAAAAGTCTAATCAAATCACAATATTTAATTTAGATTCATTTATATTGTGTAGTTTGAATTAAACATATGCATTTTTGGAATTAAATCTTTTTCAAATTATTAGTGTGTTTGAAGACAAATTTTAAATAAGTATTAGCTGATGATGACCTTCTCTCAAGATTTTTTCTTTCACTTTCGTCAATTGTTAAGGTTTTGATCCTCCCCACTGTTGCCACTGGCTTGCTTGGTTTAGGTCTGTTGAGCTGCGCATCGATGGATTTGCTCTTCAGTGTTTGGACTTTCAGCAGTGAAATTTAAACCACACTAATCTGAACTAAAACTCTGAAAACTGAACTGACACGGTTTCAGTTTACTAGAACTTCTACGTTAAGCTGCTTTGACACAATCTACATTGTAAAAGCGCTATATTGATAAACATGACTTGAATTATAGCAAAACAAATAGCAGCCCAATTAAATATGCAAAATCAATGAATACTGAATAAAGTTAAAATCTGAATAATCAGCCAAAATTATCTTTATACTGTATCCCAAAAAGAAAAAAAACTGCATCACAAATTAACAGAACAAAAAAGTTCACCATGTAACCACTCCATAGCAGAGAAGAACAAGGTCTGAGAGGCACTTTTCTGTAGAAATCAGTGGTGTGTCTCAGAAACAGCTGCTCTGTGTAATCCGACACCAACAGGGCAACATTACAAGCTCATGTACAACACTGCATGAGTTACTATTTCTTCCTTCCTGCTTTGCTCACTGGTACCCAGCAGCAGTGATGGGCTCAGGGTTTTTACCTGCGCTGGCGGGTCTCTGTGGCAGGCCTGGAGAAACCGTGTTCCTCTGGAGCTGCGGCTGCTGTGGTGAAAGCAGGCGCGGGTCTGTGAGGGTCGAGGTGACGAAGGAAGTGGTGACGAGACTGCTTGGATTGCTGAATGGCAACGGGCTCTGATTGGACACCGGCACTGTGACTGGCATGGAGAAAGTGGGCGCTGGCACTGTGGACTGAGAAAGCACAGATAAAGAGGCGAAGAGGTTAGCGGCTTCAACTTGCACACTTTAATGTACATTAAGACAACACGCAGTTGGCCACACACTGGTTTTAATAGCATGCAGTGACTTGTGCAAACATCTCCAAAGCAGAGCACGTGAGGCTACGAAGTGCAACGTTAATTTCGGAAGAACTGAAAATGGTCGATTTTCCTGATTGGCTGGAAATAAAAGGCTTTTTCTTTTACTCTTTTTCACACACACTCTTCTATTGTTTTTTGCAGTCTTCATTAGTCTGTTGTTGTTCTCGTGCAGTTTTCTTTCCGAACTGAGAAATAAGGGATTGGTTTAGTGTCGCCACTTTGTGGGCAAACCAAGTATAGCACAAACAGTGCTTGCGTCAATCAGCTATATATGAAGGTTTGATTGTGCTTAAGGAGTACAGTGTAACGAATTCAAGCTTTGTTTTTTAATCTATTACCCAAAACAGTTTGTTGACTTCCTGTTTGTTTGAAGCCTCTCCTTTAGTAATACACAGTGGGCTCAAGTTAGGGCTGGGCCGATAAACGATATTATATCGAATCTCGATAAAAATCTATGTCAATAACAATAATAAGCTCTGAAATTTTTACTCAATATTGATTTACGAGCCAATCACACAACAGAAATCTGCAACAATGGGAATCTAAACGTGTGTTAATATTAGAGATGTACAGAATGTTTGGCCCTGAAAATTTATCGACCGAAAATATGTTATGCCATTTAATTGACCCTCTTTTTTTGTGGCTTAAGTCATTTTTGGGGTACTCTTCTGAATCTGGAAGCATTAACGACTTATATCGAAATACATTTCGTTATTGTTCAATATGGAAAATAAATATCGTGATTGCATTTTAGCCATATCACCCAACCCTATCTCAAGTTAGTCAGCTGGTCCTGTGTGTTCTGATTTGCTAATCTGATTTTGCTGTTCTGATTTGCTAATTCGCTTGGTGATTCCCAAAATTCTAATACATGTTATGAAACTATTAGAATTGACATGTTTTATATATATATATTTATATATATATATTATTATATTATAATATCTCATTAATTGGATTGCACCCATCCATGGGGTGATTACATTAGATTAACAAAAAATATTGAAAACTTCTACACACTTTTTCGCCACTTAAACACATTAAACATAAATACAGATCATGACTGAACGTGGAGGATTATTAGGAGTGTCAGTGTCCAAAATTATACCAAAAATGGACTTTCTGTGTTCTCATTAAGTGAAGGTAATCTTAAAATTAAACATTTGATATAAAAACATTATATGGTTGTTAGACTGTTGTTTTTTTGTGTTGTAATACGCCTGTAACTATATAGGAATATTGGTCTTTGAGGGCAGCGCAACATTTGTATATTTATAACCATCTCCAACGATGGTGATGGGCTCGTCACTAGCATTGTTATTTTAGGGGTTGTGGACTGAAAAGTTTTGAAACACCTGGCCTTGTGCACACTGTCCAGAATGGGCTTATGGGGTTTATACAAATTTTAGAAAAAAAACCTTGTTCTAATCTGTATCATTCATTTGTCATACAACATGCACAACATGAGTCTATAATAACCACATTTCCCTTCTTAATATAAAGTTTTCACCCCTTCACTTCTCTAAAACCAGATTACGTAAAATATTTCCTTCTGTATCTCCTAAATGTGACAGATGTGGTGGGGCAGAAGGGACTTTGGCACATTTATTTTGGTTTGTTCTGTTGTTTATGAGTTTGGGTCCAACATTTTTAAAATGTTTTCCAGTGCTTATGGAACCAATATCCAACCTGACTACAACTTGGCTATTTTTGGAAATTCTAATATAATGGACACGTTTCCTTTAACTCAACAGCAAGCCCTGATGGTTGGCATGATTACAGCTAAAAAGATGACCTGACTTTAATGGAAATCTCCAAAGGCTCCCTGTTATCAGAGGTGGATGAACGAGTGGCTCAATGTCATTCAAATGAAACAACTACATCTTGAAACTTCACAGAAAAAAAGCTGAAACCACATGGGGACCTATCTTAATAGCATTAATAAAATTTCTTCATTTCTAACTTATAAATTCATGACACTGGCTTTGTAAAAATGTGAGTATTGTCATCTCTTGTTTATGTTTATGCTACGTTTGTTGGTATGTGGTTAAATATCTTATAAATGTTAAATAAAACGAAATATTATAACCACATTTCCTTTCGGCAGCTGATCTGTGTTTGGACCCAAAAACGAAAACAGTGATGCATGGCATCAGACATAACAAGCGGATAGGCATATTTTTGTTTAGTAGTGAAGCTATTATACTGCATTTTAGTGTGCAACAGTTGTCCTTAAACTGGTAATATGACTCTAGGGAATAACCCACGGCGCAGGGGAGGCTCAGGTGTTTCAAACAAGGGGCATGTGGCCGTGACAATTCCTGAGTCAGCCAAGCTTCGTTCTTCTGTTTTCTGAAGGCCAATTAGCCAGCTTCAGCAATCAGCGTGGACTCAAACTGTCCAGATGCTCTGATGGAGACCCATTTTCCCATGATCCTCAGCAAAACCAGGGCCTCTAAAATTAGAATGTGGGCCGCACTAGGCCTCCTGTGTTCTGAGTGGGACCCAGTTTGATAGAGTTAGTCTGGCTGTTCCTCTGTCCTTCTCCCTTTCTCCTCTAGCCTCTCTGTCAAAGCGTCAGTAGAAAAATGTAGTTTGAAGAGCGCAGGTTATAATGTCTTAAAGAAACAGCAGGGTTTCAGTCTCCGTATTATGGGTGATTTCTATGGCAACACATTCTCGACTCAGGATAAAAAAAATGGATAATATAGAAAGGAAATTGGGATTTATAATCTCACAATTCTGACACTTTTTCTCATGACGACAGGTTTAAGAGGCCTTTTTTAAAAATTCTACATTTATTTCTCACAATTGTCTAGCAAATTTTCTTGAAAGGTTTATAAACTCGCATGTTTTACAATAACAAAAAAGTGAGATGATAATCCATAATTTAAAAATAAGCTTACAATTATGTGAAAAAGTCAAAATTGTGAGTATAAGTAAATAAGTAAATAATTAGAATTGTGAGTTTTTTTCCCAAGTGGAAATGGGCTTGAATAGATAACCAATTAAGGAACTCTGTGGTAACATGTCCTATTAGTCAATGTAATAACTTTTATTAAATAACAATAAATAAAACATTTGTTCCAGTACTTGTACATATTTTAAATTAATACAAAATTAATTATATAAAACTGTTAACCGTTAATAAAACTGTTAGTTCTGTTCCATAAAATAGTTTTATATAATAAATTTTATATTTTTAATTTTATATTTTATTGCTTAAATTTCCTGTCAAGGACAATAAAGTTTTACTACTACTACTACTACTACAACAGATCAAATAATCAATTTGAATATTGCATTCATAAATGTTCATATTAATGATATTAAAGTATATAATAAAGTAAAGCTTTTCCTCCCATTTTTTTTAGTTGTCTATACATAGCTCATTTTTTTCAAGTTCACAAAACTTAACAAACGAAACCCAATTAAGTGTAAAATAAGCATATGAAACCAGCATATGAAACCACATTATTTAATAATATTACATTTTTGGTGTTTTTGATCAGATTATTAGAACATTTTTAACATTCAAAGATATTTTTCTTGCCATTAGAGTTTAAGCGTACATCGTTTGTAAACAACGTAAATCGATTCGTACATTGTCTGTAAAAAATAGCATATGAAACTGGGATATTGATTTTAAGATTTCATTTAAACATATTGTAAATATTTTGGTGTTTCTGATCAGATTTTTAGAGCATTTTTAACCTCCAACAGTTTTTT
Source organism: Danio aesculapii (assembly GCF_903798145.1). Lineage (NCBI taxonomy): Eukaryota > Metazoa > Chordata > Actinopteri > Cypriniformes > Danionidae > Danio > Danio aesculapii. The sequence goes on along the minus strand of NC_079450.1, from coordinate 27,207,246 downwards.
TTGCCATTAGAATTTAATTGTACATCGTCTGTAAACAACGTAAATCAATTTGTACACCTTCTGTAAGATTGGCATATAAAACCGCGATACTGATATTAAGATTTCATTTAAACATATTATATGTTTTTTGTGTTTTTGATCAGATTTTTTAGAGCATTTTTAACCTCCAACAGTTTCTTTTTTGCCATAGGAATTTAATCGTACATCGTCTGTAAACAATGTAAATCAATTCGTACATCATCTGTAAAATTAGCATGTGAAACCGGGATACTGATTTTAAGATTTCATTTAAACATATTATGTTTTTTTTTTTGCTTTTGATAAGATTTTTTAGAGCATTTTTAACCCCCAACAGTATTTTTTGCCATAAGAATTTAATCATACATCATCTGTTGACAATGTAAATCGATTCGTACATCATCTGTAAAATTAGCATGTGAAACCGGGATACTGATTTTAAGATTTGATTTAAACATATTAATAGATTTTTTTGTGTTTTTGATCAAATTATTAGAAGACTTTTAACCTCAAAAAGTTTTTTTTGCTACAGTATATCAGAATTTAAGCGTACATCTTCTGTAATAACTTTTATGCAAAGAAATGTCATGATGCCAAAGCTATTTCAAAGAAGGTTCAAGAGGAGTAACCCATGTAGCACAGCACGCTATTGACTGAGCCTGTGGACGAAACAGCAACTAATTTCCAGCACTGCACGCAGGCCAGGCAGGGTGAAGGGCAAGAGGGACTGAGGACAGGGGAGGGTCATTAGTGTGAGACGAGCAGCTGCTTTCAAAATATGGAGCACCAAACAAACCACCTGTGAATTTTGACACCAAGACTGGGTAAAAAAATAGTTTGATAGTCTTCAATTTCTCAGCCAGAAAGTGCAATCTCACAAATCCTAATGTGCCTTCAACAACTGAAGACAAGTACAACAGACTCCAGATAATATCAGTCTAGACACAAACAAGTGAAAGACGACTGTGAAAGGAAAGACACTTGGTGACTGTGACGTTGAGGAAGTGTGTGACCAGTGAAGTGAGAAAGACTGGTTTCGGGAAGCAACTTGGAACTTTTGTTCATTTTGGATTGGAGCTCAATGGAGGTGACAGTATATGCGAGATTACTCGGTAGAATTAAATAAAGCCTTATAATACAGCATAAAAATATACAGTGCTGAGCATATACAAGTACAGCTCTCCCAAATCTATCTTTTAAATTCATATTAATAGAAACAATATTATATTTGTGCATATACATTAGATTAGTCAGTACTGAAGCCAAATCTGGAGCTTATCTTACAAAATATATTATTAAAATATTAAATTATATTATTATTAATAAATATATCATTGAAATAAAATATTATTCATAGTATTTTAGGATCACTAGGCTGCATTTATTTGATCAAATTATAAAATATTATTATTTTCCAAAATAATTTAAAAAATGTTTTCTTTAGTGGCGCATTAAAATGTTTTTCATGTGAATTTTCAGGGTTTTTTATATTTATATTATTATTTATTTTTCTTCTATATTTGCTTATTTGGGGTGGCACAGTGGTGCAAAATGTTAGCACTGTTGCCTCACAGCAAAAAGGTCGCTGGTTAGAGCCCCGGCTGGGTCAGTTGGCATTTCTGTGTGGAGTTTGCATGTTCTTCCTGTGTTCACATGGGTTTCCTCCGGGTGCTCCGGTTTCCCCCACAAGTCCAAAGACCTGTGCTATAGGTGAATTGGGTAAGCTAAATTGTCCGTAGTGTATGTGTGTATGTCCTGGTCCTTCATGTTGGGGGTTTAGCTTTGGGCTAACGACCCACCTCATGAAAAATAGATGTTTCGAAACACCAACATGTTGGAGCTTAATATCAACTACGATATAAACGGTCCAGGGAGTATTTGCTTATTTGCTACTTCCACCAACTGAATGCATCCATGCTGAATAAAGGTAAATTGTTTTTATAATAAAATAATATAAAATATCTTGCCATTCCCAAACTTTAAAATAATGTATGTGCATTATACACTACACAGTTGAAGTCAGAATTATTCGTTAAATATTTGCCAAATGATGTTTAACAAAGCAAGGAAATCTTCACAGTATGTCTGATAATATTTTTTCTTATTTGTTTTTATTTAGGCTGGAATAAAAGCAGCTTTAAATTTTTTTAAAACTATTTTAAAGTTAAAATTATTAGCCCCTTTATGCAATAATTTTTTTTCAATAGTCTACAGAACAAACCATCATTATCCAATAACTTTCCTAATTACCCTAATCTGCCTAGTTAACCTAATTAACCTAGTTAAGCCTTTAAATGTCACTTTAAGCTGTATAGAAGTGTCTTGAAAAATATCTAGTCAAATATTATTTACTGTCATCAAGGCAAAGATAAAATAAATCAGTTATTAAAGATGAGTTATTAAAACTATTATGTTTAGAAATGTGTTGAAAAAATCTGCTCTCTGTTAAAAAAAAACTCTGCAGAAAATCTGCTCTCTGGGCTAATAATTCAGGGGGATAATAATTCTGACTTCAACTGTATATGAAATCTTAATAAGAAATATTAGCTTTTACACTTAGTTGATACTAAAATAACAGAATAAAAAGTTTAAATTTAAATTCAAGTACATTATACTAAATATTTCTATAAAAATTAACAAAAAAAGGGGAGGCTTTTTCCTCCTTACATTCCAGCTTGAAGCACTGAGGTTGCCATGACAGCCAAGTCAGACAGTTAGTGGTGAATATCTAAAAACTCATTACAAACTGATCATTTTCTGGCCTGTTAAGTAGAGCTTGTAGTACACATGCTGCTGGGTGTCCCCTGCGAGAGGGATTAAGGTTTTAGCTTTGCTTCCTCAGGCACTCATGCTGGGATTATATGGCAGAGAAAGAGAGAGGTGCTGGATGACTCTCTTTGTGCTCCAGCCCGTGAACGATACACTGGGAGGAGACCAGTTTGAATATTCTTTAGGACTGGCACTTTACCTGATATTGAGCTGCTTTTTTTGTTCTGAAGTTGATAATACCAAATTCATGTGGTCTAAAAGTTGGTTGAACATGTTCAAGTGGAAACAGGGCACTGGTTGCATCTGGTATTAAAGTAATAGTTCACCCTATATTGTAAATTCCATCATTTACTTGTTTCAAATTTTTGTGACCTCAGATTCTTTCTTCTGTTGGACAAAAAAAAAACAACAACAACAAAAAACAAAACAAGATATTTTAAATAAAGCTGGAAACCAAAGATCAGTGGTTACATGTTTTTAGCTTTCTTCAAAATATCTTCTTTAGTGTTGAACAGAATAAAGAAGCTTAAGGTTTGGAACCACACGAGGGTGTCAGTAAATAGGAAGAAAACTTCCATTTTTGGTTGAACTATCCCTTTAAGATAAATAAGCAACACAATCTCATAGCAATTCGTAACTTTTTGATATAGTGGCTAATTCGCATGAATTCGTATGATCTCATTCGTACAATTTAATACAATTAGCTTATCCCCCATGACGGTTGGGTGTAGGGGCGAGTTTGGGATGCCACACCACCTTTTTAAAATTGCACATTTTCATACGACTGAACTCCTATAAATTCATACGAATTAGCCAATTAACTGACAAAATGAAAAATAGTTACGTTTCCTCATGAAATCATGCTGAAATAAGAGATTAAAGTAGTGTAATTTTACGTTTTGTCAGTTTATTGACTAATTCGTACATATTTATATGAGTTCAGTAGTACGATTTTAAAAGGAGGCGTACTGAATTGTACGAATTCGTATGAATTAGCCAGTAAATCAGTTTTCTCATGAGATCAGGATGAAATAGGAGATTGAAGTAGTGTGACTATTTATGTTTTCTCAGTTTATTGGCAAATTTTTATGAATTTATGAGTTCAGTTGTACGAAAATGTACGATTTTAAAAGGAGGCGTGGGACCAACCCAGCGCCTAAACCCTACCGTCGTTGGGAGATGAGCAAATCATATTAAATTGTATAAATGAGATCTTATGAATTCATACGAATTAGCCCCTAAATCAGTTTCCTCATGAGATCAGGCTGAAATAGGAGATTAAAGTAGTAGATTGCAGTAGGGATAGTAGATAATTAGCAAATTTGTTAAATTTTTCTCTCTCTTTCTCTTTCCATCTCTGTCACACATCTTTATTGAGAATTTGTTTTAAAATGCTATTTATTTTAGCTACTTATCAAAATATATATTTCTTTTACATAGAAATGTGCAACATTTGAGAAATAATAAAAGGCCACTTGCTCATTAATAAATTCTCAACTCATTTTGTTTGGGAAAACTTGTAAAATCAGCATTGTGAAAAGTAACAAATTGTGAGTTGAGTGCGTCACTATCCTAAAGCCAACATCTGAATTTTATGTCGACCACTTGTGACTGGGTCAAAAAAAGGTGTAACAGAGCATATGTTAGGAAAAACTTTTATATTCTCCTTTCAAGCAAGTTCTGATATCCAGTTCGTTAACATTACAGTGGAAGAAGAACACTAGTTCCTATGCTATGATTAAGTTGAATTCCGTTCGCCACGTAAATGGTATCAAACTCTGTCCCACGATACACTGCGGTAGCAGCACGTTCTTGTTTCTATACCTCCAGAGAAGAGATTTCTCATGCATTAAGCATTCTTGACAGTGTCTTAATGAAAATCATCTTCGCCGACGCCTGAAACGGGACCTGTATGACTCAGAAGTCTATTCCTGGCTAACGCGATACAAGCATCAGTCATTACAGAAAACAACAGCACGCAGAATCAAGACAGCTATAAATCACAAGCGCGTTTGGCAAAAGTGGATTGTGAGGGATCTCAGGCCCCGACTGCCCTCTTCCTGCCCAAGCACACACATTCAGAGGGGGTTGGGGGTGGGAATGGGGTGAGAAATGGGTGCGAGGTGCTCTGTGAGTTGGTTTGCCGGGCCGGCAGCAGGCTGTGTGAGTTGGTTGCTGGGCCGAGAGCAGGCCTCTTCACACGGGTACTCACTGAAAGCCTATAGCTCTGCATCATTTTATCAAACTCCTCGTCTATCTTTTTGTACTTCTCCTCTGTGCGAGGTGTGAGGGAGAACGGCTCCTCAGGGTCCGGGCTCTCCGAATCACGGTGCTCTTTCTTGTTCAGAGCCTTGGTTTATTTCCGAGCGAGGAGAGAGAGAAGGAAAGAAAGAGAAGGACGGAGGTTAGAACGGCAAGGTAAAGAGAAATACTCACTCCATAGCGTTTGAAGAGGATGTCCAGCTCCTCGCTCTTCCGGTATTTGTCCTCCTGCAACGGACTTTGGTCGATCGAATCATCTCCGTCTGGCTCCGGACTGTTGCAACCGTTAAAGCCTTTCTTTCTCAACGTCTTAAAGCAATCGGAGTGGGAGAAGAAAAGGAGAGGAGCACATTTCACACTTAGAAACACAAACGTCAATCAGAGAGAAAAGCAGCATTGATTTATGAAACCAGTAAAGTAATGTGTGACACACTGTACATCGGATAAATCTTTCATGAGGGTTTGAAGGGGCTAAATTCGATTTTACACCATGACATGGAAAATGATGAAATTTTCAGAGCACACAGACAACCATGGGCTGGAAATAAGTTGAAAAGAGAGAAACTCCATTTAGCCTGGAAACAGTCTTTCCAGTCTTTTTTTGAGGAGATTTTCTCTAAGTAGCTTTGATGGGGGTATCAAGGCTGAATGAGGAAAAAAACAGCTTTAAGCACTGCGTCTCACAGAGGTCACAGTGACATAAAAGATGTGCAAAGGAATTGAAGCATAAAATAAACTGACCGTGTGTTATTCAGCTCAACACTGCTAATTGGATAATTAACACTTGTACTGCAATTATGCATGATCTACGTTTTTATATACACTACAGGTCTAAAGTTTGGGGTTGGTAAAGATTTCTCGTAATTGCTCTTCAATCTAAAATGATAAAACACATTAAAGCTGATATAACTGTGATTTTAAAATAACTGTTTTCAATTATATTATAACACCTTAGCTAGAGCTGGGTGATTCATCGAAAAGTAATTGAAATTCAGAACCTATAATGTACTTTCCCTACTTCCCGTTTGGACTCACGTGCCCGTTTCTGCGCCAAACGCACGTATGGTCCGGCACAGCCTTATTTAAAATGTAACTACACATCACACCTGTAGTTAAATAATTGATTTTGTCTACAAAATTGCAGGTTATTTATTTTCACTAATTTATAAGAAAAAAAGTGACTGCTGGTTTTAGGCAATGTGTGTTTTAATTTCAATTGTTGGACTGTGATGTTCAATAAATAATCACAGATAGTAGATAGTGTGTGTTTCCTTCAATTATTTTAAAATCAAGTAAAGCACCCTTCATTCAAACATCTCTCACTTGTAATGTGAGCATCTTACTGTACAAAACCTGTCTGTGAACTATGGGGGCAATAAAATTGAATAAAATAATCGTTCATTAATCATAAACGAGTTAAAATTAATTGATTTTAGGCTAAATCGCCCAGCTCTAACCTTAGCATACTTTCTTTTTATCGAAAACTCCTGTGATGGAAAAAGTGGATTTTCAGCAGCCATTATTTCAGTCTTTAGTGTCACGTGATCCTTCAGAAATGATTCTAAAATCAAGACATGTTTTTATTATTGTCAACAAATGTTTAACATTGTGATCAATGAAAAGTTCAGAATGGCAGAATTTATCAGTGAAATTCATACTGTCAATTTTGATCAATAATTCCTGCCAAAAAAAGTAAATAAAAGAATTATTGGCAAATAAAAGTATTAATTTCTTCAAAACAAACACACCCTAAAATAGGGCTGCTGGATAAAAAAAGAAAAAAGAAAAAAAAACTTGATTTCGATTCGACCCTACACACAATCTTAACCCAGCATCTCTACAATTCAGCCAATTACATTTTGAAGTTCAGGAGAGAAGTGAGTGTAAAGGCGGTTGCACAAGTCTTTACATTGTTTTATATAGGTTGCCCAGCAACATGGACATCTCCAAATGGTGTTGAAAGAGTCAAATACTGTATCTATAAGGTATAATTCACCCAAAAAATGTATTTTCTGTTTTCATCTAATGAAGTATTCGCAAACGCGAAATCACACATGAGCTGTTTACTACGGAGAGGACACACCATCCTTAACGATGTTTAGTTAGTGAACAGAACCTGCATAGGCTGTGAATAACAGGTAATAAAGTTGTAAATAACAATCATTTTGTTGCACAGAGCGATCGCTTGGAAGTATAATTTACATGTATGTTTTTTTTCCTCAAAGTGATGACAGCCATGATATGAGTGCACTCGGCAGAGAAAGTGAAACCAAAACCGCGTACCTCATTTACATAACCATATCCCATATTAGAGTATGTTAGTTATGATTACGACACACATTTAATATGTTTCGCATTAGAATAAACATGTAACAGTGTCAATAACTACTCTCTAGCCTATACAATCTTGAATACACTGCAGGAGGGAAACTGATAATGACAAATGTCTCATTTTAAAAGTGGTCTGATAATGTTGTCAGTGACAGATTGCAAGCATACGTCTCAAAATCAATAATTCAACTTCAGAATTATGAATAGTTGTATTCTGATGCAACCCCTTTACTGTACATTAAAGACCAGGACATTTATAGTCTGTTCAAGTCCACCATTCCAAGTCTATACAACATTTTGCATTTTAAGCAACAGTAGACTTAACACATAGGGCTAATATTATTGTTGTTTTTCCATGTGTTTGGGAAATAACAATAATAATAGCCTACTCAAATTAACCTTTATTTTACATCTACAGAATGGTGAGAAAATCATGATCTTGGTTTTAAGCAAAAGAAATAATAAATAAATAAATCATGATTCTCATTTTAGCCAGAATCGTGCAGCCCTACCCCAAAACATCTGATCTGTAGTGTATACATAGTTAATGTATAATAATGATAACATTGCATATTATTACGTTAAAACATGCAGTAACTAAAACATGTTTATGCATAAATCAGCTCTTTTAATGGAAAAACATCAGACATGCATACATTCATTGTCTACCAAGCAAAATTATAAGTTAAATAACTCAGAAAAGTTTAAATGCACCTCAAAACACTGCACAGTTTTGAGGCTGTTCTGCGATCACAAAATCAAGCAATATCAATTAGCCTTAGCAATCCTGCTTTTAATTTATCATTTAGATGATGCTTTGGTGAGCGATAACAAAAAAAGCAAACACTGCAAGCACTTGAACTAGCTCAATCGTTCATACAGAACACCCTCTCTCACATACACACGCACACACACTCAGTGAGGAGTGGGTCAGCTGATCAGCTTGTCTCTGAGTCGGCTCCATCTGTTCACCTGTCCCTGTATTTCTCTGCCTGCTGTCTCTCCTTTACGGGGCGGGTGCATGTTTGTGTTGCCAAGGGAAGATTCCCCTGCAGAGCTCTGCTGCCTCTAACTGGCTAACCTCGTTCAGTAGCTCCTCCCCCTGCAGCCGCCTTCTTCTCTCCCCCTCCCCGAACGTCCTGCTCTTCCTGGCTTTACATGATTTCATCCGCGTTACCCCTCGACCTTAACATTCTTCTTCTCTCGTCACATTTCCACCCGTTCATTACGCTTCTTGATGGTTTTCACACTACGTCTTTGTGTCTCTTCTCTAATCCAGTAATGCTCTCATTCTTCCACGACTTACAGAGCTGACTCATTTCTGTCCTCTATTCCTCTCCGCTCTCCATCCTATACTGCCTTTTCAAACTCCCACTTCCTATGTGGGAGTTTGAAAGTCTAAAGTCACCATGAAATACGATTTTTTACATTTCTTTGGAATACTGCATTACTATTATTATTATTATTATTATTATTATTATTATTATTATAAATGATTTATTTATGCACATTTTATTAAATTTATGATGTGCCCTGTTCAATGTAATTTCCTTTGCTTTTCTAGGACCCCCCTTGGCTTGAGGACAGGATAACTGTCACTCACAAGAGACCCAGCGATAGCAAAATCAACAAAATTAAGTGCCAAGTCTTACATTTTTTTTTGTGTTTTCTGAAAAACTGTTTGATATAAACTGAAAATAATGATGTCTGCAAACTTGTTGCAAACAATTTATGTGTTGAATTTAAACAAACAAATATAGTAATGTTTAACTTATCTTGTTTATTTAAATTAAACCAAAATGAATTGTTTACAACAACTTTAAAAATGTAGTAAATCTAATAAATCATCTCTGAATTATTTTTTCAGTGTACTTGTATATTTGTCACAATAAGGAAGAAATTACATTGAAATAAAGAAATGTGCGATCAAAAAACACAAGTGAATTCTATTTTGAATATTTTGTGAATCCATTAAAAACAAAAAGTAGTCAAAAAATACTGGTTAGACCAAGATGATTAGTTGTTAAATCATAATAAAATTGTTATGCTTATGATTTTCAGGTAGACCCGTAATTTCATGGATTCATCACCGATAATCTTTTTGCAATATCAAGATTTAATCTTAGATTCAGATTGATATTAATCTGTGAATAAAGAAAATAAACAACTTTTTTTTTTAAACGTTTGTACTTTTTATGCTTACAGATGCCTTTTTTCTAATGATAATCTGTATTTAATAGGGATGTAATGATTCACAGTGAGCTGGTTGAAAATCGATTCAAATATGTGAAGATCAAACCGGTAGAAATGCCGAAATGAATCGCGATACATTTTTAGAACAGAGCAAGCGCTGTGTTGAGAGCCAAATACTTACTTACACTAACAGAACAACGAATATGATGCACATAAACCGTCAGCACAGTGAAAAACTACTGTCAAAGACATTCTTAGAGCAAGTGAAAATGTTTAGTTTTCACCGTCAGAAAAAAATAGGTGAAAATTAAGAGTTATTCCTTAGAACAAGCTAAATCATCTGCCAGTGGGTTAAGTAAAATAATCTTGTTTTTGCTTTGAAATATAGCTATTAAGACGAAAAACAAGACAACAATTCTAAGTAAGATTTTTTTTGCATAAATCATTTAAATTCAATATAAATTCAGAGATTAAATACAATTCCGTAGCTTCTGATCAAATATGATTCAGACTTAACATTGCATCTTTTTGTGATGTGACTATTGCGGATGCGCACATTGCGATATCGATACTGAAACAATATATTGTGCAGCCCTAATCAAAACTAATCCAAAACCATGAAAACTGAACCCAAATCTGAAAATTAGCGCCAGTTTACAGCACTGTGAAATACCCCTAACTTCCTCTCTGGAGTGTACAGAAGTGCGTGCTGATGTCCAACACAGGCAGAATGTAATGTCACCTTCCATTTGCAGCGTGTAAAGCGGCGAAGGCTGCAAGCCCCCGGCCATCCCTTGAGAGCACGCTTAAAGCCTCGGCTTCACCACAGCCTGCCAGCTTACACACACGATAGCATCCAGATACACCCATCTGACAGATTAGTGGCCCATCTGAACCCTCCACTCCTCCTCATCCCCGCGTCCCTATTCCTCCTTTAAAGGCAGCGTGTCTGCCATTATCAGACGAGTTGGACCATAACTCATACATGAGGCTAATGGAGTGATTTTAGCAGCTGATCTGGGATGATAGCCCACGGCTCAGTCCACTGTGGAGGCGGATCTGAGAATAAGCTGGAGTACATCATCTCAATATCGAAGAGGGCTTAGCTGATGTCCAGCACACACACATTTCTCAACTCTAACAGACAGAGGTTAAGAGTTCACAGTCATTTTATCTCGATAATATAACTGCGATGGTGACAGTTAAATGTGCCGCTGGTTTCACTTGACAAACATTCTGGTTCTTGTATCAAATTGATAGTCAAACTGAATTCACATTCTTCCTGTAACGATGGACATGTGACATTGAATGCTCATAGATGTGGTCCAAATGCCAGGCTGATAATGGGTCAATGTAAAAATAGCAGGCTTATCTTAAAGGGTTGGTTCACTAAAAAAAATGAAAATGTGTTTGTTTACTCACATATTCAGCTTTTTCCATATCTCCATTTCTTTTTGGTAAAAGAAGATATTTTGAGGACTGTTGTTCACCAAACATTTGATTACATTCAACCACTGTTTCTACAGCAGTGGTCCTCAACTACCAAGCCATGGACCTGTACTGGTCCGTGGATAAATTGGTACCGGGCCACACAAGAAATCATTAATTATTTCCATTTTATTTATTATCGGAGCCCGAACAATCTTTTATTTTGAAAAATCTTTTATTTTGAAAAACGACTCTATTCTCTCACTTACATCTCGGTCACTTAAGTGTCAAAATTTAACTGACAAGCAGCAAAATGAGTAACAGAAACAGTCGTCTTTGGAAAGTTTCTTTGTGGGGAAAAGAGCCAGTGAAGATCCTGCGAACTGCTAAGGAATGGATCCGCAACCCATTCGTCAACAAATCAGGTGAATCCACCATGTGTGTTGAAGAAGAGCAACTGCTGAAATTTTTGCGGCCTTTTAGGGGCCGTTCACATGTCACGTCTTTTCTAGTTCATGCTATTTTGTTATTTTCAATGGAGGTGATGCGCTCACACCTTCCAGACGCACCCAATTGAATCTGTTCGAGTCACGTGACAAGAACTGACTGGTCAGCTTCAGCTTGTATAGACCTTTTTCTTAGAACGCAAAATTATTCATTATGCTTTATCCTGATTAGAATCAACACGCAAATCAGCCAGCAAAGTATCAGTAACAGACTTTTATTGGTCATTTTTGTAAATTGCATGATTTAAATACCTGTTAAGTTTCATGCCATAATCTGGTTTACTCTATAATGCAGTGAAATATTGCGTGCGCATGTGTGTGTTTGTGTGCACGCATTGAAGAGCCGCTGAACTAACAGCTGACAGGTCGGAAACACGCACGCACGCACGCACTCACACGATTTCTGATGGCAGACACGTGAACTAGGAGAACATTTTTCTCTCACGCTTGAACCACATCTGACAGATTATAACGGCTTCAACACACACCTTTTAAAGTCGTGTGCCACAAAAACACTACGTAATCCACTCAAACCGCTATTGAAACCCATTTTTGGATCGCAAGTTACCTATTGTAAACGGAAGTTCTAAACATTGGCCCTCCATGCAGCAGCCAAGAAAAATGTCTATAGAATATACACATTTCGGTAGACTAATTATCTCAAACAAACACAGAACACCCAAACACTGCAGTGCTTTGTAATTTTCTCCATAAATAAGTATCAGAGTGACAGCAATGTCTTGTCAGCTTGTCATCATCTGAGAAAGTTTATGGTCGCCTAGCAACCTACGAAACACCACTCCTACACACACCCTACCCTGGTAAAATTGTCAAGTGTTGGGCAGACTGCGCTGATAAAAAGCTTGGGGACCACTGTTCTACAGTATTTTTATCCCTACTATAAAAGTCAATAGTTGCAGTCAAATCTTTGCTTTGTATCTTCAAAATATCATCTTCTGTTTTTTTGTGAAACTCATACAGGTTTGGACTTAGAACTTGAAGGTGAGTAAATGATGACAATTTTAATTTGTGATAAAGCATGCCTTTAACTGCATGTAAACAGATAAAAGAAAAAATAAGGCAGGTTAAATAAAAGCTTATTATACCTGCCACTGTCTGTTGTGTAAATTAAATAAACTCTGTAAGATTGTGTTGTTAATTTGTTCTGTAATTATGGTTTGCTTGAATAATTACTTGACTTTAAACTTTAATTAAGTACAACTTTTTAAATGAATTTACTTAACTGACTACATTTCATCGTTTTAGTTTAATTGGTTAATATTTAAAACAATATTTCACTTTTTAAAAGAAAGCACTGTTCATTAGCACATTAGTACATGCTGTGATCTCAAAGTCAGGATGAAGGATTTTTATTTTTCACTAGTGTTGGTATTATTGGAGAGAAAAAACAATATTACCGTCCAGCTCAATATGGTAATCAACTTTCACCTTAGGTAAAAGGCTTATATATATATATATATATACACACACACACACACACGCACGCACACACACACTCAAATTCTAATGTTGATAGTTAACATACTCTATGCATATTTTTTTCCAACACATCCCATAATTTTTTAAATATCAACCTCTACCAAATGAAGATATGTCTGTTTATGGTAAAAGTACCAGAATTAACACATATACTATGAAAATATGAAGTGTAAGAACAATTTATTTAAAAACATAATCAAAATAAATTATTTTTGAATACTTAATGATCTTTATTTTTTGAAGCGTGCCATAATATATTTCAGATTCTCTTTTAACATGTTTTCTTGTGCAACAGGATTATGTTTGTTAGATTTTTTGTGAACCAACAATGCTGTGCGTGTAAACCATTATTAAAAACAGTCATTCTTTAAATGACTTTAACAGTCATTATTTAAAACAGGCAAATTATGGTCAACTATTTGGTAGAGCAGGCAGTTAAAGAGATAAAAAGAGAAATATTAATTAAATACAGCTTACAGTTCAGCTTTTTTTTGTCTGATCCTCGACTGTCATAAAAAAACGGAAAAAAATGCATGAATATAACACCGAAAATTAACGCTCTATTCACAAAAAATAAATCTATCACCTCCTAAATCTGCATTTCATGCATTTTTGTAAACTTTACTAAGTGTCATACGGCCTAATTTATGAGTGCTTTTTTTAGTAAGGTTCAATCCCAACTCTATTTTTGTACCCCTACCCCTTCGCCCTTGAAACAGAGTGTGAAGGGGAAGGGCTTCAAATTTTACCCCTAAGAAATGGGACAACACTACAGCACCTGCACACGTCATCACAATCTCTTGCTTCATATGAGATCAGACGATCGCGACTGCTGTAGTTATTACAGATGCATTATTTTTTGGTATTTATCTTCAGGAAATCACTGAAGGCAACAATTTCATGTTATCATAACGATATATTCTAGCAATAAGCTCGTAACTGTACTGTGCATTTACACCCTGGCCATATGCGTCAATGTAAACACACAAAAACAACATTAACATTATAGCAGACACTGTAAAAAGCTCATTCCCAGCCATTTAACTTTTCTGACAGGGAATTTAAGTGTCATTGAGTGTCAGAATGTTGTGGGACTACTATTCAGGGGTTATTATTATGGGTTATAGACAGCGAAATTGATTGATTTTTATTTTAGCGCTTTTTTTAAAGCGTGATGGTAAAACACGAGCGCTGTTATGAGTGTATTAAAACACATGCTTGTTTGTAGTAAAACTTCGTAATAATGACAATACTAATACTAAATACTAATTTGTGCATCTCTTGACTTCCGTGTGCAGCCATGCTACCGTTGTAGCTGGTGTATTATGGGAAATTTCTGTACCCCTTGGTTTCGAGTGGTCCTCAAAAAGTGCTATCTAGCCCTTCCACTTAGCCCTACATCTTCAAGCTAAAGAGAATTGGGACAAGGGGAAGGGCTAAGGGGTAGAACTGGGACTGGGCCTAAATAATCAACATAATTCTCATTTTTGAGTGAACCTTCCCTTTAATGTTATTAATTTTGCCAAAAAATACAAGTTTTTGAAGCTGAAAAGTGATTAGATTTTGATGAAATTGTGTTACATTTTTCATCAGAACACTTAGCATAAATGAATCGCATTAATAATTGATAAAAAAAAACTATTTTTCATTTATTTGATGTTCTTGACGTCCCCACGGCCTCTTGATCCGAGCTTGCTTATGAAAAAGGGCAAAGCCTTGTGTTTTTCTTCTCACCACCTCCTTTCAATCCCAAATGATATCTACAGGATCTTCATCCTTAAACACCCACTCTTCATCTCTCCGTCTCTTTCGTTTCCCCTCCCTCTCTCTGTGTCTCTTTCTCCCTCTCTCTGTCTCTCTCCTGATTGGGATCTGCAGTCAAGCAGATTAACAAGCTCTGGCAGAAGAAGCAGGCAGCCCCCATACAATCACACACACACACACACACACAAGGCACGTGCAACACGAGGCAAGCAAAGAGATGAGAGCAAGAGAAAGAGAGATACAGCGAAAAGAGAAGAAGAGAGGCTGTGTGCGTACATATGCGTCTGTTCAGTCATGCATCAGTGTGAAAGCATGTCTGCCTGAATGCGCGCGCCTGTGTGTGTGTGTGTGTACAGTGAGCTGTAGGGTGAATGAGGGCTTTTCTCTGGGTGAACGTTAGCAGTCATCGGTACCTCACTTTGTCGAATTGTCTCTTCTTGGTCTTTGACAGTTAAATAACCTGATAGAACAGAAAAGATGCGTGTGGTGTGTGTGTGTGTGTGTGTGTGTATTAAAAGGCCTTCTGAACGTTACTGGCCCCAAAGACATCTCTTATCAGGCCAAACGCTGGGAACTCAGCACCAGGTCTGCCTCTACTGTCACGCTGCTTCTCAATATTACATGAGACAGCCTTCAGCCTTTACACACACACACACTCACACACAAAGCCGCCCAGTCAGGCTTAAGCTGATGTGGCCCACAGCGGCACAACGCCCTCACCACAGTACACACACACACACACACACACACACACACACACACACACACAAACACACACACACACACACACACACACACACACACACACACACACACACACACACACACACACACACACACACACACTTAAGAGATTTCTGCAGCTGCACCCAACAGGAAACATGCGCCTGTACCATTGGGGGCTTCTGCAAAAAACACACACATCAGTTTCTCACCATCAAACACTCAACTTCAAGTGTTCACTCTGTCTTGAGTGCATTTTAAACTGCACGGAAATTACCCTTTAATCTCGACAAACGTAACAAAAAATGCTTCACTTTCCTCTAAACACACACACACACACTTCAAGTTTCAAATAAATAGTTCACTCTAAATGGCACTTCTGTCATTTTTCACCCACCATCATGTTGGTTCAACACATATGCTGTCATTTGTTTACTGTTCATTCATAGTTTATAGTGACAAGTCGTTGAATCTGTTGAGTCCAAACCATTTGAATTATCTGCAACACACTTCAACTCTTCTGCTAAGGCTCTTTGATTATGTTGGATAAGCTTTTATGTGAGTAACAGATTCACATTTGGGTTATTAAATGATCATCTTCCACTGGTGAATTAAAATAACCAAATATTTAGTCGGTTAGTTAAACTCAAGAATGAAAACAGTCAAGTAATCTGAAATACTTTTTTCAACTCTGCTTCTGGCAAGGTCACGTTACAGTTTTGAGAGTAAAAGTGAGTAAAATTTAGGTTATTCAATAAAAATGTTCCCTTCAAGCGAGCTGAACTTGAGAGAAGCAAAGAAACTAAATTATTTTTTGCAACAGTTGACTTCATAGTGCCAAGTGCATCAATCAGAGTCAATGAGTACCAAAACAAAACAACAAAAAGTTGATACGGGATTCCTTTGCGGAGGTTTTATGATTAATTTTATTCAACTTTATTTACTGATAATCGTATTTAGTTAAACTCAACAAGCATTTCAATTATCTGTGATACTCGTCGACTCTTATGTAGTTCTATGCGAGTAATAATCACGAATTTAAAGTTGTTATTCATTGATAATCATCCCTGTTAATGAGTAATTAACTCAAAAACCAAAGAAACCAAATAATTTTTGATGTTATTTTTTTGCACCAGTTGACTTTAGAGTGACGACAAGTGCATAAATCAGAGTCAATGAGTATCAAAACAAAACAACAAAAAGTTGATGCAAGATTCTTTTGATGAGGTTTTAGGATTAATTTTACTCAACTTTATTCACTGATATGTGCTATTCAGTTAAACTCAAGAATCATTACAATTATCTGAGATACTCGTCAACTCTTCTGAGTAATAAGACTAATTTAAGTTGCTGTTCACTGATAATCATGTCTTTTAATGAGTAATTAACTCAAAAAACAAAGTAACCAAATCATTGAGTCAGTTATGCAGAGTTCAGACTGCATGATTTTAGCCTCGATTTTGACTCACCAACAGATTTTGAGAAATCGCTGACAAATGCCCAAAATCACAGGTAAATTGGTCCTCGTTCACATAAGTAACAATCACACAGTGTGAACCATCAAAGATGCAATCTGAGAGAACTGCCGATGAGTTGCCGAGGCCCGTGAGATATTTGGCATGCTAAATATCTGGACCTGTTGGCTATTCAAATCATGCCGTGTGAAATGTGTTCTGACTGAAAACAACATCGATGATTACCTACAGCCAATGTAATGTAATGCAATGTGTATTTATACAGCACATTTTATTGTGCTTGGCCATACACCCAAAGCACTTCTCAATCATGAGGGGGTCTCTCCACACCACCACCAGTGTGCAGCATCCACTTGGATGATGCGTCGGCTGCCACAGGACAATGGCGCCAGTGCGCTCACCATACACCAGCTACCAATTCGCAATTCGGTGGATGGGGATCATTTAGAGGCCTTGACAATAAGGGCCAATTGAGAGACTTTGGCCAGGACACCGGGGTTACGCCCTGCCAATGAGAGAGGAGCATCCACTAGTATGAGTATCTGCAGGCCAGCAGGAGGTTGGGCGAGAGGTTAAAAGGGCTTCTTTTCGCTCCATTTGGACTCAAAAAAAGCACACATGTCTGTTTGACGTATCATCTGAGCAATATCCCAACTGGGTCGAAAAGAAAAAAGTTGAGGAGAAATTACTGATTCCCTTCAAAAGCTAGGTGAGCAAAATAAGTACATTTTATACCCCACTAAAGTCATCTTTCTCATTATGTAGTTAATAGCTAAAGATATACTACGTGACCTTACATTGTTTCCATGTCACTTCTTGCGTGTGTTTGGTTGTGTGACGTATTTTGCAAACCGAGAAACAAAGTTGTCGGCGATTCTTCCTATTGTAAAGTCATGCAGTGTTAAACACCCTGTCGCTGATCCATCTTGCAGTATAAACACAGCAGTGATGAAACGCTACCCCAGATAGTCATGCAGTGTGAAAACATCCATGACTGCTTTAAAAATCATGCAATCTGAATTCGGCATTAGTTAAACTCAACAAACAGACCAGTCTAATTTGACTACAAATGATTCGTTTAAGTGCTTTCTTCGTAATTAACCACTTGATGCAACACAATACGGGCATAGAAGTGCATGAAAATAAAAAAAATAACAACAGTACACAGCTATGAAACAACCATGAGGGAGGACCAATTAAATATTACTTTATTGTTGAGTGAACGATCCATTTATATCAATAAATATTCCAGTAACTTCCATTGCCATAGTTCCTTCCATGTTAACATTACACGCCCCAGATCAACAACATGCCACACACACACACACACACACACACAGTCGCCATCTTGTGTTGGATGGGTCGGACGCCGGATGGGCACCGTGTGTGTGTTTGTGTGTAAGCCACTTTTTCCTCTCTGGCCAAAGGCAGGAGGTGGTAGAGGGTGCAGCTGTCCCTACCTCTCCTGTCCCACCATCGTCCAGGCAGCTCGCCAGCAGCGTATAGAGACCCACAGGCCTCTGAAACCACCCTTCATGCTCTCTAGACGGGCACACACACTCTTTTACTCCCACACATGCACTCCATCTCCTTATGGGTGCGTGTTTAGCTATGCAAAATGAAAAAAATTATCTACTTGAAGTTTTGTTGATTTACACTGAAAGTAGTTTTTTTGGTCACCATTGCAATTCATTCCTAGATATACACATAAATAGGGCTTCCCAATATATCGTTTCAGCATTGATATCACAATGTGGACATTCGCAATAGTCACATCTAGGGCTGCAGCTATCATAATCGATTAATCTACCACTGAAATCAATCGATTAATCAGATAAGAGCAGTAAAGGTTTTAAACCTTACATTAGACAGTACTTTTAGCATTTAGCCTTAACACTCAACAACATAGAAGAAATAAAAGCTTTATAGCTTTACCTACACTAGGGGTGCAACGGTTCAATCTGCTCACGGTATGTATGTATCACGGTTTTTAGGGTTTGTGCTATGCTTACATACAACAATTACAATTACATAACAATTCAAAGAACAATAAACTAATTTATTGGGTAACAAACACCTGACAATGCAACAGCTTCACAGATATGACTGTAGATTTGCATGTTCTCGCATTAAATAAATAAAAGTAGGGCATTTTGAAAATTGTATGTTCAAATAAATTGCTTAAGAAAAAAAAGCTTAAATTAGCCTCTGTTGGGTCAGTTGGCGTTTCTGTGTGGAGTTTGCATGTTCTTCCTGGGCTAATAAAGGGATTAAGCCGAAAAGAAAATGAATGAATGAATGAATAAGTGAATGAATGAATGAATGAAAAAGCTTACATTTTTCTTTTCCTATTTTACATCTTGACATTTTCAACCAATTATGCAGATAATAATTGTCAACACGTCTTAATATATGAGCTAATTTAAAGTATTGATTACTTCTGCTTGCATTACCAAAGCAACAACGCATTTTTATTTATTATTTCTGTATGATTTTATTATGATTCCAGAGAGCTTCATTTTACTTGGCACCATCGTAGTGAATGAAACTTAAGCAAAGCGAGAGCGTTAGGCTCTTCTTTCTTGTCTTAATTCAGTGGGAACAGTCTGTCAAGAAGAAAACTGTTCTTAGCAAACAGCGGGTAAACAGAGTGAATAGCACGAGTGATCAGCTGTAGAAAAACACCCAGAAGGAGTGGGAATGTTGAAACAGACCTGTTATATGTCTGCGTCTGTATTGGACACTTCTGGGTCTAGACATGAACCTAGATCCACCTGTTAGCGACCACTCATCTAGGCAATCTTTGCAACAACATCAAAAAACGGCATTTGTTAAGTTGTGTCTGTCTTAATGCATATTGAGTGTTTGTTAAAACACTGACGGCAATGCGCTGTGATTCGGCCTAACCTGCACTTTTGCGCTGTATCTTCTTCACTTGCCATGCTGAAACACACAGGAACTCCACACGCACACACCCACACGTGAGGAAACGTGACGTCAACAACAGATTTACAAACTACGAGGTGATTGGACAGACCTTCGCACGTGCAATGAGCAAAGGTAATCGTAAGCATACAAAGACAGTTGTTGAGGTTGTTTTTATTAAGAAACCAATATTAATAATGCATATTCTGAACCACGGATCACAAGGTGCACCAAACCGCGGGAGAACAACGGAATGATACGCGTTTTTTTTTTTTTTTTACCGAGAACCAGTGCATCCCCCCTTAACACGCAACAACATGGAAGAAATAAAGGCTTTAAAACTTTACATTAGATGGTCATGTAAGCGTTTAGCCTTAACACGCAACAACATGGAAAAATAAAAGCTTTATAACTTTACATTAGATCGTAATTTTAGCATTTAGCCTTAACATGCAACAGCGTGGAAGAAATAGAAAAGTTTTTATTTTTTAAAAAACAATTTTATGGACAAAATTATTAGCCCCTTTAAGCTTTAGGTTTTTCGATAGTCAACAGAACAAACCATCGTTATACAATAACTTGCCTAATTACCCTAACCTGCCTAGTAACCCTAATTAACATAATTAAGCCTTTAAATGTCACTTTAAGCTGTATAGAAGTGTCTTGAAAAATATCTAGTAAAATATTTACTGTCATCATGACAAAGATAAAATAAATCAGTTATTATAAATTAGTTATTAAAACCATGTAAAAAACGTGTTGAAAAAAAATCTCTCCGTTTAAACAGAAATTGGGGAAATAAATAAACAGGGGGGCTAATAATTCAGGGCGTTTAAAAATTCTGATTGCAACTGTAGGTCAAATTAGCATGGTATAAATCCATCTAATGAAACAAAACATTTAGATTTAGTTACAGTTTTGGACAAAGGTCAAAATAAATGAGGACGAAGCATTGTGAAAAAATAAAATAAAACACAATTACAGACATTCCAATTTGGACAAGATCTTTCTCTGTGGATTTGAGAGTTAGCCGGAAAACAGCAGGTAATTTGCTCTGTGATTTTAACAAGGTTTCTGTGAGGAAAAACACACAAATTTACCTGGCCTCCTCCTCAGGGAAAACTAGTTCTGACCAAATGGGGATATTGACGGAACTACTGCAACCAAATTAACACTGTTCACCAGACAGGAAAGAAGGAATGGAAGAAGAGAAGGAGCAAACTAATAAAGGATGAGCGAGACCAAAAGACAAACAAAAAAATTTCCTGGCACCTGGAAGAGGAAGGGTTGATGGTGAGTTTGTATGTCTGCGTTACCTCAATGATGTCTGCGTTGGTCCTGCTTTCGTGTGGCTCATTGTACTCTGTGTATTTGAGGAGCACTTTGTCCATGTCAGTGCTGGCATACTGGAAGAGCTTGTTTGAGTGATTGAAAATAATGAGGGCAATCTCGCAGTCACACAACACACTGAGCTCGTAGGCTTTCTTCATCAGACCAAACTTCCGTTTAGTGAAGGTCACCTGTGGAGAAAGAGAGAGAAAATTCAACAGAGAAGACGGAGAGAAAAAGAAGCATAACTGAAAACTACATCTTATGTGGTTTTGTTTCTCAAGTAAATCTACTCAACTTCAAGGATGTTTATTTGTTTTGTGAGGAAAAAACTTTCTCATCATTGTTCATATATGTCTAATTACCATGAATGAAGATGTCAAGATTCTAAATTACATAAAAGCAAAATTTATAGCCTATGGTAGCATTCAGAATTTATTTTTAGGGGACACTTGAAGGCACCATAGTGGCTCAGTGGTTAGCACAGTCTCCTCAAAGCAAGAAGGTTGCTGGTTTGAGTCCCGGCTGTGCCAGTTGGCATTTTTGTGTGGAGTTTGCATGTTCTCCCCGTGTTCACGTGGGTTTCCTCCGGTGCTCCGTTTTCCCCCACAGTCTAAAGACATGTGGTATGGGTGAATTGAATAAACTAAACTGGCCTTAGTGTGTAAATGTGGGAGTGTATGGGTGTTTCCCAGGGCCTCTGCTGCATAAAACATATGCTGGAACAGTTGGCGGTTCATTCCGCTGTGGCGAACCTTGATAAAAAAAGGGACTTAAGCCTGGTTTACACTTCTGTGTCGAGTGATCGGTGTGACCCACGGAGCATGCCTTGCGTGGTGCTGTGCATTTGTAGTTCTGTGTGCTGTTTGGTTTGCTCTGCAATAACACTTCTGAAACGCAGTGAGCTGGCAGTGAGGTTTTTATGTTCGAGTTTCTTCGCTGGTGTTTTGTTTTTTCTGAACGCTACCTTAATGTACAAGTGGCTCAAACTCGCTCATTTTGAGGCTGGAACCGGCGGATTACCTTATGATTGACAACTTTAATCATAAGGTAAACACAAAACTTTCCATCTGAAGCTTCTTCATGCAACTCAACACTTGTAAACACTCGCTCCAATGGGTTCAAGCGGCTTTAGGTCCCGCCCATCACCCTTTAGCCGGAGGAAAATGAATGTATGAATGAGGTGACACCAGTGGCCATCAAGTGAACTGCAGCCAGTAATTAATTGTTCTTGCTTGAACTTTACACACATGTAAATTAGACTATATATTTGAAAAACATATTATAATCATAAAAATATAATTATCTGACGTAACACAATGAATGAAACATATATACATGAACATATTTGCATGATATTCTGAAGTCTGATATAACAATGTACGAAATGGAAACAGAATGTGGCACTTATAGAACAGTAGTAGTGGTTTAGCACTAAAAATCACAGTTACGATTAAAGATTTTTTTCCTAACTTTTCACACATCACAAGCTATGATGTGCTGTCTGGAATAGGTTCCAATGTATGTTTCTTTAGGTGGATTTTTAAAACTAATAATCTATTCAAGTAATTGTGCAACTCTGGAAGACTAAATTTGCAATGACTACTTGACAGTTCTGCTGTCAAAGAGGTGTAGAAATGTGTACAATAAAAAGTCACCAAGTTAGTGAGTTAAACAAAAGAATCAGTTTGATTGTGTCAGATTCTTCTGCTGAGGTCTTACATTAATTTAAAAAGACTAATTTTAAAGTTACTGACTGATAATTGAGCCTTTCAGTGAGCAGCGCGTATTTTTTGGCATGCACATTTACAACTGGGATTCATACCCAGAGCGGGAACGGGAGCAGCACGTCAGCATCAAGCAGGAGCGATACGTGAGGCGTGCAGGTATGTTTTCTGCATGCATGCATTTTGATTTTGATTACATTGCTTTTACCAGTGTTGGTTCGGTTGTACACCGAAAATAACGACTTTTTATAACGAAAAAAGTCATTAAAACCGTTTTATTATAACGAAAAAAAATATTTTTCTTGAGCATGAGCATGTGAATACTGTCAATAGCGTGACTCTCACGCCGAATGCGTGAGAGTTGGCAGCTATGAGTTAAACTCAAGAAACAAACCAGTCTAATTTGACTAGATATGATTCTAGACCAAAACAAATCTTACTTTCAATAATACAAAACAACCCTCACACATTTAAATATTGTTAAACATACAGGAAAAAAAGGTAAACATTAATGAATGAAGAGGCAAATACTGAAAACTCTGCTTCGCAGGTAAATATGCTTATTTAAAGGAGGCTGGAAAACATCTAAAGACAAAGTCAAATATTCATATTGACCACTGTTATTGTACTTCTATGGGGCTTTGTGTGGTTTTCACAGCTTCTAAGCTCCAGACCTCAAAAAGCAATGAAAAGACAGACCAGCTAAACTCTTAGAAAAACACCCTTTTGCATTCAACGGAAGAAAATCATCCAGGTTTGAACCACATGGGGGTGAATAAATAGACAGGACGTTTTAAAATCCCTGGCCAACTAGTCCTAGAAGACTTTTTTGCAGTTGACTTGAGATCAGCCAATTCTTCTCTCTCTCAAAAAATAAAACTCCTGATGGGCAAAGTTCTACCACTTTCCAACCAAAAGTGTCGACTCAAAAACAAAAAGTTACTTTTTCTGTTCAAACCTTAAGAGCTTGACAGCGTTAGCAGACAGTGATTGCACCTCAGTATATAAAAGCCCCTTTCTATTAGGTGAAAGAATCTTCTCCACCTCAACAATCAGTGAGCTGATGTTCTCTCTCTCTTAACCACCAGCACCAGGACAAACACCAGCAGCATAATTGCTGTCGAAAATAGAAAAGTCGCAGGTAACCAATGGCAACAGGAGGACACAACTGTATCATTGTGAGGAATGTTGAGAGGCAGCGACCCGACTTCTTTCCGCTCCTCTCTCGATCCAATTAACCTCAGGGCCGAATGCTTACCTACTGACCTTTACTGCACACGCGGACTCAAAATCGCACTCTCACCTGCTGCCGTCTGTCAGTTCTGGAAACCTCTGAACTTCTACATTGTTCCTATAGACTCGCCTCAGCGCTGGAGTTTGGTAATTAAAAGGCAGATTTCAATGCTGCAAAGACAGTAGTTCACGTCCTTTTCTCACACTCTTTAATTCTTTAATTGCTCAAATGCGTGTTACATCTCAGGAAGGTCATTAGGTGCGAGATGTGCAAAGCCAGATAATCTTCAGAAAGAAATCTCAATTAAAAGTGATATTTAGTACAAAAATGAGGCCTAATCTGGGTCAGACAAACTACAAGACTTCTTTTTTTTCGGTAACTTTGTTAAAATGTGATTAGTCAGGCACACCTGAGGGAGACAGAGCGCGCTGACACAGCGAAGCAGGAGAAGGTTGAGTTTGCACACCTGCTCCGGTCAGAGTCACTACACCTATCAGCACAACTGTGACCACAAAAACATTTGCCACACATTCACGACCATCTTGAACACGGAGGGCAAGATTATGCACTGGGGCGGAGAGGTTCAGCCAGTCATCTCAACACAGCAAACCGCTTAAATTTGTAGTCTATATTTTATGACAGATTTATCTATAGGAACACAAGGAGCAGAGACAGCGGAAGTACAACTATATGTAAATACGCTGTCATTAGCCTCTTTCACACATACAGACCTTTCGGGAAAATGACCGGCAATTTTCCCGAAAGGTCTGTATGTGTGAACAGGCCCTTTTTGAAAATACTGGTAAATTCATTCTGGCAATTTTCTAGAAGGAGAAGCTGTAACATTACTGGAAATTTGCCTGAATGCTGCGCTGTGTGAACGCAGAAGGAAGACTGCCAGAAAAAGCTCATTCACATCTAGAACGCGGTGACGTGAGACGTCTACTCCAGCCAATCAGAACACTCAGACGCATTCACATCTGCGCTGTTTTGAAGATATAAGCCTTTGAATTTTTTCCAGACACATTTAGCTGCTAGATGTCAGTCAGATAACGTTTCTATGTTTCTTCTTTCTCCAACTGTGTAAATAATTATCTATAAGATGCTTATGATAAGCCGTTGTTTGTTTACCCTCATGCTCTGCTTCCTTCAGTTGCTTGACACATCGCGTGTGCACGTGAAGCAGCCGGTGAGCGCCAGCACACACACATATTATGTACATTTCGACATGCGAAAGTGTTACTCTATATGTTTCCATCGAAGTTGTTCACAATACTTATCCATCCAGAGTTTGTAATGTAGTCAAATGTTTACAAATACAAGCACAGCCATTTTGAGGTCATTTTTGGTTAATGATGTCAGAATTTACCTGTATTTTGGAATGGATGTGTAAATAATCTTTTCCGGAAAAATTCCGTAACATCCTTGCCTGTGTAAACAGTGCTTTTTTTTAATCTACCGGTAAAGTCATTCCGGAAATTTTCCGGATACTTACCGATATCACTGTGTGAAAGGGGCTACTGATATTACTGACAATATCAACGAAGTACCACAGCGACTTTTTTTTTTGCAGCCAGTTTTTTTTAGAAATGTGTTACGTTGGATAAAAAAAAATAACTGATAATACTGGGCTATAATTAAATCTTTTGTAAACAACAAAAAAAATGTAAATGACAATCAGACGGTTTCAATGTTGTCATGTAGGGCTGCATAATATATCGTTTCTGCTTCAATATCGCAATGTGAGCATTTGCAATAGACACATCACAAAATCTAAATTGTGGAGTCAGCATTACAGTTGACCAGGAGCCAGTCTTTGTTACACTTTGATTATTTGCATATATTTTAAAGGTCTGTGAGTGTAACGCCCCATTCACACGGAGCGGCAGCATCAACGCTTCCCATTCACTTTGAATGGGTGACGTCAGGCGTTGCCGAACTGCATTGTGGATCCGTCGACAGTGCTTCAGCGGCGTTGCTCGCTGTAGAAGTTGGGAATTTCTCAACTTTTTAAGCATCAATGGATGCGTCAGCTAATCAGATTGCTTTATGCAAATACACCAGCTAAGACATTAGTAAATTGTAAGCATAAGCAGGCGTAAGCATACTAAGCAAGTTTTAAGCATTCAGGCATCAACAACTGGTCAAGTTTGTAACTTTAAGAAAGATCAATAAAGTCTATACAGGGTTATTTTACATTTGATAATTTAATTCATGTACCTGAATTCTTCTAGACTCACATAAACCTACAACGCAATATTTAATTTATTTGTATCTTTACTACTGTATTTACCAATGCTTGTGATTTGCTTATTATATGCTTAAATGATGCTCAATATCGCAATATTTACGGCAGAAAAATAAAATATCGTAATGTTCATTTTTTCCAATATCATGCAGACCTATTATCATGTACTGTTTGTTAATTGACCTTTGAATTGTTTAAAATTGCATTTAGATTAAGTATACAAAATCATAATTATAATTAAGTATCAAAAACAGTCAGATGCTGATTAATTTAAAAAAAAAATCAGCTATTAACAAATATGGCAACAACCATATTGAACATTTTTGAATAGAACTAATAATAATACTGAAGGGACCAGTGCGTAAGTGCAAGGTAATGAAAACTAAAATTCTGCTGCCTCTGCCAGAAAATGAAAAAGCGCACTCAAACAAACAGTAATGTTTTGAAAGCAACAGTGTTTACATCCTTAGGGATGACATCCTATGAGTAGTTAACTTGCAGTCGTCTCTTTTCATTAAATTGGGACAGGAGAAAGTGCTTTAACGTAACTATAAATCAACAGCAATGACTTTGATGCACTGGAGGAGCAAGATTTAATTTTGCCTCACGCTGTTTGCCTTGTACAAGACATCTACATTTCAGATGCAACTCACAAAAGTCACAAGAAATAAGAAGGATTTCAGTTTAAACGCCAATAATCTCTTTCTTTTCTCCTGTGAATATTTGGAGAATTGATTTAGAGAAAGCTGTTGAAATGGATTCTTTCCAGCTGCAAATACAAAACTATTGTTGTCATAATACTGGACTTCAATATGATACCATCAAAAATATCGATATTCGATACCAATTTTGATACCACATGAAAATATTGCAACAGCATCAATTAAAATAAAAATCTTTGAAATTGGGTGGAACTGGGAATTCACTGTTATTATTTTTGGGTGACTCCGGTGGCTAGGGCTGCACGATATTTGAAAAAGCTGACATTGCGATATTTTGTTTTTCTGCGACATATATTGCAATATTATTAAAATTTAAAAAGATAACTATTTAGAAAAAAAACTCACTTATACAAAAATACACAAAATAATATCATTTAAAGCACAAATGAAAACAATAGAACAAGGATAAAAATTAAATAAACAACACTTTATGGTTTTTAATGGATTCTAAAAGTATTGAGATTTAGAAATGTAATAATCAAATATAAAATAACAGTGTCTTCTTTTTATACATTTATAATTTATATATTTTTCTTCAATGTTATATATTTTATATACTTTTTCTTCTATTCAAAAGCATATAAACACAATTATTGTCTCTAATAAAATTTTTAAAGCAGAAAACGTTATAATCTCTTGTGTCCATGGTTTAAATTAACTTGAAATCTCTTGAGAACCTGCGATGTGACTATTGCCGATTCACACATTACATTATAAATGCTGAAAAGATATATTGCGCAGCCCTACTGGTGGCCATTAAGTGAACTGCAGCCAGCAACTAATTGTTCACGACTGAACTTGTGCACATGTAAATGTAAAAATTAGGTTCTTATATATCTGACATAATATAGTAAACAAAATTTTAGAAATACACTGGCACTATTATAGATAGCAGTAATTGTGTTTTCAAAGCTCAAATTCAATAGTGTTGTCGTAATACTGGACTTCGATATGACACTTTCAAAAAATAATGATTTTCGATACCGTTTCAATACCACAGAAAGTCAAGCAGTGAGCTCACCTGTCTGTTACGCTCGTCTGTGATTCGCTGAATCTGGATCTTTTTCCTCCCCATGGCTGCTGTGATTGGCCGAGCAGGGGTGGAAGGGCAAGGTTGGGGGTGTGGTGAGGTCAGAGGTCAAATGTTCTCCAGGCAGTTATAGGAGCACAACAGTGGCTGTTCGTCTTGGTGTATGAAGATGAGTGTGTGTGAGAGAGTCTCTCTCTCTCTCTCTCTCTGCCACCTGTCTGAGGCAGCTGGGCTCACCCGTCTTCCTCCACTGACAAAAAAGGAAGGAGGGAAGGAAGAAAGAAAGTGCGTGGCCTCCTGGTAGGGCCTTCAGATCATGGTCTGCTCAGGGTGCATGTCATCCGACAGGTGTCTGTTCTGATATCCAAACCCCCCCTGGAAAAATCTGGTGATGAAGATGATGAGGGTCTTGTGATAAATTCTGTGAAAGAAAAAAAACAGGACTTAAAAACCAAATTGAGGAGTTCAATCAATATATTTAATTTAGTTTGAAGGCGGTTGGAAGAGAAATAAAGAACAAAATGTGAACAATATATAGAGTGTTCAGCATAAATAAATACACCCCATTATAAAAATGAATATTTGTATCCATTTCTCAGTGAATATAGGCAATGTATTTTGGTGTATTAAACAAAACAGATTCATTAAACAGATATATTTATTAAAATAATATTTTAGTCACCAAACATATTTAGAAATTGAAAGATAATACAATTTAATTCAAGCAAAATCTACAAACCTACAGAACTTCAACTAAACTTTCTTTTTTTTTTTTGCTTCTCTTGATTGTTCTATAACATATAAATGTGGGTGTACTAGTTTTTGGACCATTATCTTAGGTTATTATGTTAGATTAGCTCCAGATTAAGCTTCAGTACTGACTAATCTAATGTATTTGCACAAATATAATATTGTATAGCTTCCTATTAAAAATATGAATTTAAAAGAGAGATTTGTGAGGGAAGGACTTGTATATGCTGAGCATTGTAAAAAAAAAAAGTTAAGCAACATATTCATAAAACATTTTAGCAAATTTAATCTTGTAATGGCAAAACCTTAAATTTCAGCATCATTACTAATTTCATTAATTTAAGTGGATTCAACATAAAACAATCAAGTTAAAAAAACTTAAGAATTGTGTTGTTTCAACTCATTTTAAATAAGAAGTTTGAACAAGCAGCAAAAGTAATTTTTTGAGTGCATGAGAATAAATAAAATATTGCTAAAATATTATTAATAATAATAATTTCTAAGATAAAACATTAATGAGCAAGCAAAAATCCCTGTGGTCTGCCTGTTATCATTCAATTGTCTGTTATCAACATACACCACATGAGCAAACTAACTTAGCATTACAAGCATTCTTTTTTATCAGTAAATGACATTTTTAAAATCCTTTTATAGAGACTGAACACACACAATCTTCTCTAGCTGAACAAATACTTAATAAACTATGAAATAATTCATTCTCCGTGACCTTTTAAGACTGTCAATTTCAATAACTTTTCCATGCCTTGAAATGACACTTTTAAAATTTCCGGATACTGCCATGTTTTCAGGTTAGGAACTTTAAAGCTCAAAAAGAGCTGCCTGAACCTTGAGCTGCCGCCATATCTGGGTTTCCCCTAAACCGCACATATCATGACACTCACGTATAAGCCTGACAGAGTCTGTGCTCTGTTTGAGAAACCGCTGACGCTGATGCTGCTTGCAGAGCTAAAGCATCTTCACCTGCAGGGAAACACCTGCTCAAGTGTCTCAGTGCTTGAGAGTGTCATCCAGCTCAACTCAAGTACCCCTTTTAACCGTTTAATCAACATGAATATTTCAGCTACGTTTGAAGGTTTTGAAGAGAAATTTTCACTTTAAAAAAATAACAACAACACCAAAAAAAAGAAGAATTGGAGAGTGAGAACAGATGCCTGGAAGAGAGACAGCATAAGTTTGTGAACTACTTGTGTGTGTGCGTGTGCATGTGTGTATGAATGAACGCCTGCATGAATGAATTTACTGCAGTCTAACAATTGTCATATGGGCCAGGATAATTTTAAAACATGCTATTATTATCTCTGGCTGCGATTAAAAAAAACAACAACCAGGGGCTTAAAACAGAATTCTATATATACACTTCCAGACTGAAAACAGTCACGCTCACACATCCCCATATGACTGCTGACACAAGATGACTCCCTGATCAGCAAAGCCTGCAAACTTCCTCATTTCCCTTCATCAGGTCAGAGTGCACATGCTAGAGATAATCTGATGAGGCCAAGCTGCATTTCAACAAGGCAAATTACAAGGTGTCAATTCAGAGCCACTTTCCATGGAATCAAAAAAGAAACTGATTTAAGAGATCTTCGAGAAAGCACATATTTTAAACGTGAAGTGCAGAGCTATATTTGGGTAGAAGGAAGTGGGAAAACTTTTCTACCTTGTTTTTGTCAAACAAATTCCTATTGGTAAAGTAAACCTATTTTAAAGGGTCACCGTTTGTTCAAGCCATCCAAGAAGTCAAAATTACATCATAACAATTCTGGTTGGCCGATGGCACCGTGGGAACACAAGCGTAGCAGATCTCAAGGGGCCATTTTTTTTTTCAGTTTTAGCAGCACACAGAAAACCATATTTCACCATTACAAGCCTTAAAGCCTCAGAAAACTGAACAAAAAAAATTATAATTTCATGGAAATTTTGTCTGATACTAATAACTAATATGATTTTCAAGCTGATAAAAAATTATTTATCTAAATAAAATACATTTCCATATATTCAAATCTTTATGTTCACTATTAGCATTTCACAATTTCTGAGATTTGTGTACAACTTAGGGCTGGGCGATAGGGCGAAAATGTAATCTCGATAATTATTTTCCATATTGAACGATAACGATACATATTTCGATAGAAGTTGTAATACTTCCAGATTTAAAAGACTATCCCAACAATGACTGAAGTCACAAAAATTAGAGGGTCCATTAAACAATGTTCTATGAAACCCATTCATTTCAATGGCTTGTGCTGCACCTAGCCAATCAAAGCGTAAGAGAAGGAGAGTAGTCTGTTGACTAGCCATTCAAAAATTGCTCAATATTTTTTGTATACATCCATTGCACTCTCCTGGTTGTATAACTATCTATGAACAGCACATGCTCACCAGAAATGCAAAATATGCTCAAATAGCACACTGACAGAACATTATTTCGTATACCTAGTATTGTATTGCAAGCAGCAAGTATGTGTGGTCATGAAAACGCTGGTAAAATTACATCTTTCAACTTATTCACAGTCAATAAAATTAAAAAAGATGTGGTTATTTAATTGTTTTTTTACTGAGTTAAATTTAAAAAGTTGTACAAAATTACTTTATATAATACTTTACATCTTTGAAAATGCGAAAAACAAAGCTCTATGAAACCCATTAAGTTCAATGGCTTGTGCACGGCCAATCAAAGCGCAAGAGAAGTAGAGTACTCTGTTGACTAGCCATTCAAAATGGCTCAATATTTTTTGTATACATCTTTTGCACTCTCCTAGTTGTATAACCATCTATGAACCGCACATGCTCACCAGAAAAGCTAAATATGCTCAAATATCACACTGACAGAACATATTTGGTATACTTAGTATTACTATTGCAAGCAGCAAGTATGTGTGGTCATGGAAACACTGGTAAAATGACATCTTTTTAATTTTATTGACAGTGATAAAGTTGAAAGATGTGGTTATTTAATTGGATAGTGTTTTTTATCAGTATAAATTATTGAGTTAAATTTAAAAAGTTGTACAAAATTACTTAATACTTTACACCTTTGAAAACGTGAAAAACAATGCTCTATGAAACCCATTCATTTCAATGGCTTGTGCTGCGCCCAGCCAATCAAAGCTCAAGAGAAGTAGAGTACTCTGTTGCCTAGCCATTCAAAATAGCTCAATATTTTTGTATACATTTATACAGTAGTAGTAGTTGTCTTGTAGTTGTATAACACATATACAAAAGTACTTTATATTATTTAATAATAAATAATTATTATAAAGAATTTTCTGCATTCAGCCAAGTGCATGCAGAATTGACAGTTTTGGACCATAATTTAAGTGCATTTCTAATAGCAAAGCGTATGACATAAAAGTATTTCGTTTATGTTTTTTTTTTTTCAGGGCAAATCAACATAATTGTTGCACAGCTAAAATAAGTTTTCACTGGAATCAATGACATCCAGTCAGGCAATCATATATAATCAAAAACATGCCTGAAAATCTCAAATACCCACATTAACAAAATATGACATTATGTGAAATACGATAAACAACGTATGACTGCTGAAAAAAATTTTGTAATTTATTTACTTGTATGTCCACATAACTGGTGGACAAACCAAGTAGCTCACAAACAATTCAAAGCACTGTGCATGCATAGTTTTCTTGGTTAAAAAAATAAATATTGCGCTAGACCAGTTTATCCAATGATGAAAATACACTCAAACTCTTGTATCCAAAGCGACTTACAAATGAAGAGGCATTCAGCGATTCAACAAGAAGAGTCAATACAAACAAGACGTGCTAATTATACCAAGGAACTGTTAGTGCTCAGAGAATTAAGAGTTAGAGTAAGTGGTGGTTTGATAATATCAAGCAAATGTATATGGACCCCTATTTAGCCATATTTAGGCCCTTATTTAGACATAAAAAGAAAACAAGTGAGAAAGACACAAACGACTAGAAATTCACAATATTTTCTGCTTGTTCCAGCATCCAGAGTGACAGAAAAGGTCAGAACGTACTAGCTCACATACTTTTACACTCGGTCTAAGCTGCAGGGCATGACAAAACAGTGCCCGTCACAAGCTTCTTCACTTCTTTCACAGTAAAACACCGAACGCTGTGTGTGTGCAGGTTTATGTGCGTTTTCGAACTCCAAATGGAAAGGATGTGTTGACAGGAAAGGTTTCCTTAGCAGCACAGGCTTGAGTTCAAAGCGACTCAGAGTCCGTGTGTGTTTTGGTCTGCGGGGCCAGCACATGAAAAGACTTCTTTATCTGCAATGAGAGTCAGAGTTTGACCTTTCACCCTGTGAGCGTTGAGAGGGGCTAATTCCCAGCTCTGATCTCAGTCACTTCACCAGGGACCTGGAAAGTGTCCTCAGACTGCGGTTCCTCACAGCCTGATTCTCTGACCGCAGAGAGCTCATGAAGGACCAGTTGGTAACCTTATAGCGTTTTTTTTTTTAATTATTAAATAAAGATTCCAAAAGGGAGGTTATGCAGTAAAGCAAAAGAAGAACAATTCAGTGAATAGTTTTTCAAAAGAACATCTTAAAGATCTTATTAAAAGTTTCACAAAACTGGAAATGCCAATAAAATAAACTTTCTTTTTTTACAGCAACATTTTTGTTTTCCCCTTCAAAGTCTACTTGTGCTGCAAAAATGTTTGCAACAAAATAATCTGACAATTGTTTTAGATCAGAGATGCCCAAAGTAGGGCCAGACCTTTGATTTGGCCCGCCATCCCATCTGAAAAGAAAGGGAGAATGATGGGGAGGTGGAACAAACAAACAAACAAAAAGGTTACCTTAATTACATTACAAATTACAGTCCCTAAACCGTCCTCATAATTCTCCCTGTCTTCTCAGATGGGATGGTGGGCCAAATAAAAGTATCTCTGATATAAAGATTCCAGCATATATTTCACACAGCGGATGCCCTTCCAGATGCAACCCAGTACTGCAAAACACCCATATACTCTCACATTTACACATGCTCTCATACACTAAGGCCAATTTTGTTATCCCAATTCACCAATAGCGCATGTTTTTGGACTGCAGGGGAAACCGAAGCACTGGAAGGAAACCCACGCAAACTCCACACAGATATGCCAACTGGCCCAGCTCGGACTCAAACCAGCGACTTTCTTGCTGCAAGGCGACAGTGCAAACCACTGAGCCACCGTGCCATCCTAAGTAATTACTATTAACACAAAACTAGAAAACATTTATGAAAGCAATTAAAAATAGATCACATAAAAAAAGTTTATAATATTATCAAAATATATTTCACTATTCACATCACAGCTTTATTTTTTTATGATCAAAATCTTTAAAAAATGAAGACTGTGAATATTGTTTTGACAAATGATAGTGCTGGTTTGATATGACTAAACTTGATTCTTAGATTTTCTCAGAAGCAGCGGTGTTTGCTCACTTGCCACCACAATGTCAGGGTGTTAAAAGTATTCTGTGTGGTTTTTAGCACATTTTTGTGGTTGCTGGAATGTGCTAGAGGAGTCCAGATACATCAAGGGTTCTTTCTTATTTCTTTTCTTAGTTTGATGTAGTGTAACATCCAGGAGGTGAAAATTGCAAGTTTGATTGTTGAGAAAAAAAATATTCACACACAAGAGGCTAAATTTGAGGCATCAAATAAGTTTGTTTCAAAAAAGATTTGAGGACAAACCTTAGGTTTTGGGTTTCAACCTAAGCTCTTACTCTATGAATGAACATTAGCAGTCATCAAGGTTATAACAGTTTAAGATTTTCCATTAGTTTATTTAGTTTTGACTTTTTGTTTTCAAATTCAGTTCGTTTTAATTAGTTTGTAGAGGTAGATTTAGTAGTCTTTATTAGTTTTTATATTTGATAGTTTTTTTATTTAGAATTTATATTTTGAAATTACTTTGTTTTAGTTTCATTTTTATTAGTTTCAGTACAAGTTTTAGCTTTTTTTTTTTTTGGAAATAAGGATATTTTTTAGGAGCAAGATTCAAAATCATCAGAACAAATATTGTATAACAAAAACTCAAGCAAAGATCCTTTTTTTGAACCGTATTTAAAGGACACATAAACTCTATCATCTACCCAACCTCAAATTCAAATACAACAGCCCACAAGATAGCAGCCCTCAGTACAATATGTGTGCAAGGTTGCTTCTGAGGTTTTATACACAGTATTGATGGGAAGTTCGGATCTTTATCGCAAACCGGATCTTTTGTGACAATCCTCTCATGTTAGGACTCAACATACCAAAAATATGGAACGTTAGCCAGCAATCATAATTTCAGTCAGTTAAAAAAAATAAAATAAAAAAATAAATAAAATCACAATGATCTGAAAAGTTTTGTACAATTAAATTTTGCAACCCTACTGAAGCATGATTCACTTATTAAAATTCCATGAGTTTCTGTTATGATATAAACTCTCGTTTTGCCAGATCCTCTCATTCAAGTCATCGGTTTGCCAGTGCTGCAGTTGTTCAAGTTTGCTTCAGTCACAGCAGGCTGTCATGTACCGTTTGTGTTCGGTTAACCTGCTGAATCACGCATGTGCAGTCTTATCATTAGACATGTTAAAAAGTAAGTCGTTTGTGGATAAGTGCTTACTGGGGGTGCGAATCTTTTCAAATGATTCAGTTTGATTTAGTGAACTAGTTCATCCGATTAACTCAGAAGATCCGGTTTAAAAGAACGATTCGTTCGGGTTCAGGATCACTAATATGGAAATAAAATCCATCATTGGGCACAAATGTGTTAAATTAATACACTTAAGTGTCTGCCCGGGTCGTATTTAATGCTGTCACCGTGCTGCTGTCATGTTCAGTCATTGTTTTTATTAATAATAATTTCTTACATTTATATAGTGTTCTTTTCTGGACACTCAAAGCACTTAAAACATTTTTAGGGGGAATCTCCTCATCCACCACCAGTGTGCAGCATTTACCTGGATGATGCGATGGCACCACACACCAGCTGATTGGTGGAGAGGACAGATTGATAAAGCCAATCATAATATGGGGATGGCTTCAGAGACCATGATGGACAGAGGCCAGTGGGCAGATTTTTTTGAAGAAGTCTTTTTCGGATATTTAATGACCACAGAGAATCAGGACCTCGGTTTAACATCTCATCCGAAAGACAGTGCTCACTGAGCATTATAGAGTCCCTATCAATATACTGGGGCGTTAGGACCCACACAGACTGCATGATGAGCGCCCCCCGCTGGTCTCACTAACACCCCTTCCGGCAGCAATCTAGCTTTCCCATGTGGTCTCCCATGCAGGTACTGACTAGGCGCAGCCCTGCTTCGCTTCAGAGGGCGACCATGTGAAAGTTGCAAAGAGCTAGCTGGCGGCATGCAGAGGGCATCAGGATTACAGACTCTGAGGTGCCGTACGGGTCAAACACCTGGCAGCGAGAAGTAAATAGATGTACTTCTAAAAGGCTTACAGTAGGCTTATGTATTAAATACATGTACAAAGATGAAAACGAAGGACGTTTTTGCTATAAATCTTCGTTAGTTTCAGTTACTTTTGTATGTACACAATGCAGTTTTAGTTAGGGATGCTCTGATCACTCATGTCTCGATCAGTACTCACTAATCTGGCTGATCTCATGAACCAATAACAAGTGTTTGTTTACAAGTTTACAAGCAGAGGAAGACGTATTTTAACTTCCCATGCATCAAATCTGCACTCCCAACTTTTTCTTGATTGAGACGCATTGAATTATTAGGTAAAGGCCGATCACCATAACGAGAAATTGATACTCTGTATCCTGAGCAGATCATCCCTAGTTTTAGTTTTTATTTTTATTTCAGTTAATGAAAATATTTGTACATTTTAGTTTTGGTTTTTTTTGGTTTCGTTTCGTTTTTGTTGACTATAATAACCTTGGCAGTCACCAATACTAAACAAAAAAAAAGAAAGTTGTAGATAACGCATCGATTCTTTTTCATTTTCAACAGGGGAAGCCCTGCAACACAGCCAAAAAAACCCTTATCTTGAAAACTAATAATGCTCAAGAAAATCAACTGATGGACAATAAATTCTCCCATTTGTGCACAAACACACACAAAAGGCATTTCTCACTGCTATCAGTGCACAAAGGTGAGCTGTTGTAAGCTGCAGCTGCCATACACATACACAGAGGGAAGGTGTTATCATTTTTTTTGAGATGTGGCTTTGCTAAACCACTGAGGAAATCCTGCGGAACCAAACTTCAGTGTGCAACACAAGCAAAACAACATTTACATGCCTGCAAACAAGTGAAAAAAACACCTTGGTGTAAACACGTCCAAGAACACATGCGCTCAGGAGCCAGAAGTGCGAGAAAAAAAAGAGAAGTCACATGAGTGACCTTTCACTGTATCAAGTAACTCTCCATGTCTGAGCAGCTTGGACCCACACGTTTGGGTTGGGGCGCTCCTCATCATAAGGACTGTGAAGTACCAGAGCTCCGCTGGGTAAAGCACACGCAGCCCTCTCGTCCATGTGTGGGCATATGGTATTCCGTGAGAGCGTGTATGCGTGTGTAAGCATATCTCCTCCACGGGGTGTGTGTGAGAGAGTCCAGTTTTGTTATCCCTGCCTGTAACTAGAGGCAGAGTAGCCTGGGGCTCGGAGATAAGAGACCTTGCCAGAACTGGGCTTGGACCAGATCCAAAGCTGTGCTGAGAAATCCATCACCTTCCCGGCTCAGAGCGGGAGGTCACCGACTGGGACAGAGAGTTGTTTAATTCAGCCATTTACAGTTTCCGTACATTGGTGCTATACAAAACACCCCATGACCACAGCCGGCAATATCGCAGCTGTCCCGGGGCCAATATAAGCCATTTCAAACAAAAGGATAAAGCGAAGTGTGCAGCTGCGGAAGACTGACGTACTGCGACAGTATAATGGATGTGAATGGTGACCAATATTACAAAAAAAACTGACTATTAAGGCCTCTTTACTAGGGTTGCATACTCAGAGCATATACAGGAATCAGAGAGCGAAATTCAAAACCTTTTAAGACCGTTTTTAAGACTCTTTCCATACATTTTAAGACCTTATAACCACTTTTTAATCGGAAACACTGGCGAGATTTTAGCTTGCAGTATATTTACTAAATGTTAATGTAAGAAATTAATCCAAAACTGAAACATTTTTCATATACTGAATAAAAATTTATTAAATCTAGCTAATTCAGCAGGTTAGTTCCTATAGAACTGCAGAAATATTGGTGTTGCCTATGTATACAAAGCAGTATGATGTCAAATTTAGCAGGATATCTTTGATTTCATAAACTACACAGCATCTCGATATTTTGCAGATTTAATCCAGGCAAACTTTAGCACACACCATACATTGCGAAATCATGAACGACATAAGATTTAATACCTCACAAAATAGCATTAAATTTCTTTACATTGATTTATCAACTTTTAAAACTTTTTAAGACCCCGCGAACACCCTGATAATATATATCGTTTCAGCATCGATATCCCAATGTGAGCATTCAGTCACATTGCAGGATCATATGGTTTATAACAGACCATTTTGCAAGTGTTTTTTTGTGGCCTGTGACTGTATGTGGATTTTTAAAGCATTCAGGCCTAAGAAATTGTACCCTTTGTAACTTTAATACCAATTAATACATTAATAATAATAATTAATAAAAATTAATAACAATTAATTATTAACAAACAACTATATTGATTAATTTGTTAGCGAAGACTATGCAGTATTACTTTGCATTTGATTAGTCAATGTATACCTGAATAGTGTTAGGACTACAAGGACAACAATAAACACTGTTTGTTTTATTTGCACCTTTTTCTTTACTGAATTTATCTATAATAGTAGATTGTTGATTACATTTTTGCAGATGCACTCTCTTAAAGAATCTTCCCAATCTAAAATTATAAATTATTTCCCAATAGAGATATTCAAGTCATCTGGTGAAATTGTATTTATATCGCAATACATAATAATATAAAAATCACAATGTTGGTTTTTTCTCATATTGCGCAGCCCTAATCTTTACACAGGAAAGGCGCCACAGAAACCAAACCTGAAGAAGTATATACATTGTGTTTTTACCCAAACCATTTAACGTGGCTTAGATTCTTTACACTGAATTCCAAGCAGTCACAGAACTGCTTTAGGATTGGCTTAATTCAGCTGTGTAAAGATGACTTTAAAAAGGAAATTATGATTTCATTTCAGCTGTAAACATGAAATTCCATGAAATTAGATGAATAAATCAAAAATAATGCAGTGCACTAGGGCTGGACATTCCAGTGCCCTGATGGTATTTGATCCATTTGGATTGTTGATTCAATTCTCAATTTGATTCAGTGAATGCAGGTTTTATACAAATTGATAATAAAACACTTTCACACATTTTAGGTGCATAGGAAATGACATTTGTGAGGTGTAAAACTGTCCGTGGTTAGTACAAACTGAAACTACAAAGAAAAAAACTTGAATGCCAATTATGAAATTAAAATCAGCACATTTAATTTTCCTAATACTTAATCCTGGTCTTATGGTGCATAAATAAGTTTGCACATGACAGCAAATATATATTAAAAAAAAGCTATT
Source organism: Danio aesculapii (assembly GCF_903798145.1). NCBI lineage: Eukaryota > Metazoa > Chordata > Actinopteri > Cypriniformes > Danionidae > Danio > Danio aesculapii. The sequence goes on along the minus strand of NC_079450.1, from coordinate 27,167,715 downwards.
TGAAGTTATTTGTTATAAAGTTTTTTGAAGCATTTAAAACATAAAAGTGCCAGCCGATGCTCATTTATCTGTCATTTTTTACAATAAAACAACTAGTTGAAGGATCACAAAACACCAAAACACGTTTTTTGAGATGTTGACAGTCATATATATGTGCCACGTTGCTAAAAACACTATTAGGACACATATATTTCGCTAAAAAGTGACAATTGGTAGTGTTGTTTAGAGCAATTTAGTTTTTTTGGTTTAAAAAGAAATTTTTAAGCAACGTCACGGCGATGCGATCATTGTGTAAATTCCAGCATGGAGATTGGCTGTACTGGCCGGTACAAAGTAACGGCATTGAGTTTTTAGCACATCTGTTCATTAATTCATGAGATAGACTTTGTTTGAACTAATCAGCACGCTCTATTGTGAACGAGATGCAACTTCATTAATATGCATGATATAGCTTTGAAGGCTCCTTTTACCTGTTACAATTTTCAGAGAGATGCCACGATGTGTTGCCAACCATAATTCAAACAATAGAAGAAGAAGAACTGTTTGGAGATATGGATCGTCAGTGTTGCGTTTATAAGTGTGCCGCAAAGAAGGTTTTGTTTCCAATTCCACACGATAAGAGCACAGCTCGTGTGTTGACCCACATGTGTGGATTACAGTGGTCTGCTAACATACGACAAAAATATATTTGTAAGGTACATTTTTTTATCCGAGACCTTTTTTCAATCTGGAAATGGTGAAATCTGGATTAGCCACTGGTCTTCTTTTAAAAAGACGCGGTTCCAGTTGGTGTTGATTGTCCTCTCTCTACAGATTTGGTAAGTGTGTGATCAATGTTCTTTGTTTATGTTTATTCAGGTGGCAAAGTTAGTATCATCAGCAGCACTATTTAAGTTTTTAAAGACATACCTTAGTCTAAATGATTTAGTTACTAAGTTTAAAGGGGGGTGGAGGTGGAGTTTACGGCCCTTTATAAAGAATTGACTATCAAAATTAAAATCTTCAGCAAATTTCAAAATAAAAGTACATTCACCAAACCAAAATGAACTTGTGAGACTTATTTTGAAATTAACTAAAAATAGCACCGAAGTTTAACATTGGAAGTTTATCAATTGTAAATCTCATGTATTGAGTATTAGCCAGTGCATCTCTTATTTTATAAAAGCAAAATGGCTCACTAATGCTGATTCGGTTATCCTTTAAGCTCAATTCCCAAAACTGTACTGGAGTAGAAGGATCGCAAAAGATTATTATCTTCTGTATGACTCACAAACACACCACACACAAAAAAACAAGCTTGGCTGGTCCAACATGGAGCAACAAAGGTGTTTTGAGGAGACACCCTCATGCTTATTAGTTCTATTTGAGGCGAGTCCTGTTCAAAACATTAGCAGTGGCTAAACTGGGGCAAAAAAAAAAATTGGAGCCCTGTGAGACCCTTCAGCGATTTACTCCAACCTTGGGGTTGTATTGCCAGCACCAACTGCAGGATATTTCCAGCCTGTTGACTCAACCTCCCCACACGGCAGGAACTCACCCTGTCCAATATGGCCACTCGGCTGCTGACCACAGCGCATGATTTCTGTGATTCAACACAGCCGTTTGTCCAGTACACAACATATACTGATGATACCACAGCCTTCCATGCTGAGAGCCGCCACTGGACCTTCTCCAGAAGTGAGGAGATAGGTGGCGTAATGTCTGCCAAACCACAAGCGTAACCCAATCCCTGAGGTGGGGGGAGGGCGGTGGGTACGGCACTGCAAGGACAGCATTTCAGGGGGAGGGGTGTAATGGATCTGTGGTCTTCAGCTTGTGAATCACACCCCTGCTGTCCGTCCCGTCAACTCAAAGCAAATTACAATGTTGAGTTACCAATTTCAGCCTTCCAAAAGGCTTTTTTGTGTGTGTGTCAATCAGGTCATAAAAGTCGTTGAGTCTTTTTCTTTCAGACTCATTTGCCAAACAAAATACTTAGTGCACCATAGTTGTTTGGTGTGTTATCTACAGTTCTATAGGCTGTTGTTTACCCCTGCTTATCGTTTCTAGCATCAGTGTGGACAATGTGGTCAAACTTGTCAGTTTACAGCATCACCACACGGCCCAACAGACCAGAGTGCAAAACTCTCAGGCTACTGCATGAGTCTGCAAATACCGACATGCTAGCTAACATGCTGTTCTCAGGTCAGGTAAATCCTTACCCGTCTCACCCACCATGACCCCAGTTTACTGCTTAAGGTCTTTGGCAAGCACACACACCTTCCCTTACAGCATAACGCTGGTGACATCAATGTGACAATTGGAAAAGAGGGTGTGTTGACAATAGTTCGTCATAACCACGTCACATTTATTATTATTTTTTTGTAAGAGATAGGTTACACAACAACACAAAAGCTTTTTTTAAGGTTCAAACAAAAGATAAACTTGTTGGTTCAGTAGTATATCAAAATTACAATCAGAAGACAAGACAGACAAGGAAAAGATGTCATTCGTGTTTCTATAGCAAGGTTGAAAAGGAAACTAGCGCAAAGTTATGCTGGAAAACGAGACACAACAACCTGATTTGCCACAACATTCACAGCCATAAACATACCTAATGATATTTCTTTTCCTGGTAATATTGACACACGTCAAATATAAAACCCTTCAAAACTAATGTTTCTGTCTGAATCTACAAGACTCACCTGAAAAATTAAATGAATCATTACTTTTCCAGTAAATATTAGTTATGGCATTTTTAGGAAACTTTTCAATTCAAATATTATTCAAATAAAGGCTGATTTCTACTTCTGCAACTACGCATAGCACAAGCTCTGTGATTGGTCGGCTTGGTACTGATGAGCGTGGGTGGTGCTGAGAGCCGCGAGTACGAGGGGGGGTGGGGGGTTGGGGGTAATCCGTCCCCCTCACTTTAACAGACAGACCATTTAGAAACAGGTGATTTATAATTATATGAACATATGATCTCATACAGCCGTCCCCCACACTTTTAAAATGTCCGCTACGGCCCTGTTTACAAGTGTCGAGTCCAGTGAAAGAGCTCCAGATGGAAACTTTTGTTTTGTGTTTACCTTATAATTAAAGTTGTTGCATGTCCGCCAGTTCACGTCTCTGAATGAGCGAGTTTTAGCTACTTGTAGTGTTCAAAAAAACAAAATACCCGAGAAGAAAATTGACACAGAGGAACATAAAAACCTACTGCCAGCTAGTGTTACGAAAGTGTTATTGCAGAGCAACACAAACAGCATGCAGAAGTATAAATGCACATCTATGCGCAAGGCATGCGTCGTGGATCACTACGATCACTCGAGGCAGAAGTATAAATCAACACTGGAGCATTTGTAATTATCAGCCTCTCTCTACTGTGTAAATATCACTTCTTATTTTTTCATCAAAACCATACTATTATCCTTGAATGATAGGTCTGCTCACAGAATGGCACAGAATTATATTAGTGAACAGTAGTAAGCAATGTCAGAATTTCTCCCGATGGACAAGAGAAATCACAAATTTGGCATTTCTCATTTATTTAAAGACTTTAATGATCAGATTTAATATGGTAAAACTAAAAATAATCTTTAAAAAGTCTGTTTGAGTCATTATTATACACAACCATTCAAAAGTTCTGTCCTTTTTTTTTTTTTGAGATTATTCCAAATATTTTTAAAAAGTTTCATGCTCACCAACCAAGCCATCATATATCGTGAAATATTATTACACTGTAACTTATTTTAATGCTTTCTAATATGCTAATAATTGGTTCATCAAAAACAATTTCTTATTATTATCATCAATGTTAAATCAGCTGCTTAACATTTTTATTTTATAGTTCACACACAGCATAACAAAATCCAACAGAATTCCTATTCAAACATACCGAAAGTAAAGTGTACAGTGACAAGAGTGCACAAAAAGCAAGAGAAAGAGATTGAGAGAGGCAGACAGATATGTGAACTGCTCTGTGTGTGTAGAGTGAAGCTGTCATGCAGTACAGCACATGGTCCTGTCACACCACACCACTCTTCAACGCTCGGAAATACCCTGAAGGCAACACATTGTTCATGTCAACCTGATGCCTTAGTGACGTTTACGGAATATACAAATCTACAAAAACAAACTAGTAAACTATTTTAGGACGTCACGGGGCTCTATTTCTGTCACATTCCATTATTTTAGCAGAAACCAAAGAAGTGTGAAACTAAATAAAACAACTCTTAACGTCAAACTGGAATTACATTAAGCTCTTTCTTACCCCTTTTAAGTGAAGATGAACAAAAAGCCTTTCGATATGATCCTCACAAGTTCCTTTGCGCTGACTCAATGAAGCAATTAATAAAATCCAAGTGGACTGCAGCGTAGCTCGTCCCGTGACCTATGCCTGGCTGACAGTGGAGACCAGTACAGCAATGAGCCTCTAATGCCGAGCGCTTAGACCCCTCTCAGATCCCCCACCCTCACCCTTTGCCCTAATATGCCTTTAGCAACTGCCTTCAATCCATCAGTGTCTTTGAATGTAATTGAGAGGGTGGATGGGTGTCAGGATTGGGACGCTTGTCACAACGTCAGATCCTCTGTTCTCCTGCCTGTACATGTGTGTGTTAAATGTAGTGGCAGCTGCCTACACACCTTTTGTTCTGACACCCCCTTGCGACAACTATGCTGTCACAGCTGTAGGAAATTCAAGTTTTCAGGTCCAAAGCTGCTGCAGGCGACACCCCACGCCGGAGCGTCTTCCAAAAAATGATGCACACTACTTTTACATTTAGGGTACATTTACATGACAACGATACTGGTAGAGAAACACAACATAGTCAAAACGATTCAATGTATTGTACGTGTTAGGCCAGTAGTGGGCGATGTTACTCAGTATCTTGAGCAGAACAAACGGTTATGTAATCGGTCTAAATTGCATACTTCTTTACAATATAGTACAGTGACCCCTTGCTACAATGCGGTTCACCTTTCATGGCCTCGCAGTTTTAATTTTTCGCATCAACTTTTTTTTGCAGCCTATTGTACGTTCTGATTGGCTGTAAACCATTTTTAATCAATCTTCTCCGTGTCTCCTGTACAGTATAGAATGTGTTCAGATTGCGAAATTAACATAACTCTTAAAATCGATAGCAGTGTGAGTTTCAATAAGTATGCAAAAAGAGTTGTAACTGTCCGCAGCAGGACAATCGTAAAGAGGGTCGCAGAGCGGATGCGCCACGATGCACCATGCAAACATAGGTTTATATCAGGGAACGCGCACAGGCACCGTAAGTAGATGGCTGTCTGCGGTGCCCAGCTAAGACTCAGGATACTGTTCATATTTGTGCCGCCCTACAGAGCGCCATCTGAATAATTTAATTTGAAATAACATGCGAATGTGCGCGTCCGGTGTGTGTTACTTCCAACTATCATGTGCACGGCACATCCTGTGTCCCTTAAGGATGGAGTCTGCTTTCAATTTTGGATCAGTGACTGCAGAAAAAAGAACATTACACTGGATGAATGTTTTCGCCTGACAACAGGTTTTGATCTTTGGTTTCATTCTGGAACTTACTGGACTTCTGGAATATACTGGACGTATTTTTCTATACAAGTCTGAGAGTGTTCAATCAAGAGAGAAAAGTCTGAAAATGCCTGTCTGAGAAAAGTGTATAAAGTGTGCAGTGAGGGGTTTTACAGCCTTAAAACATCTATAATAATAGTAAAAAATAAAGCTGACTACTTTGCAGATTTCGCTTATTGCGGGATATTTTCAGAAAGTAACTCCCGCAATACCACTGCATATCCAAATTCATAGCATTTGAAAAACAGTTGAAAAGTCCCTGGAAGATCCAAAACTTCCACTTAAGATGCTTTCACACCTAGAGTTTTGTTTCAGAACCTGGCGTGTTTCCCCAGTTAGCGCACTTCGTTTGGCATATGTGAATCCTGCAATCGCACTTTATTCCACGGCAAAACAATCAGTCCAAAAATCGCCTGAATGAGGTGGTCTCGGTTCGATTGAAACAAACTCTGGACCAGATCGATTGTAGTGAGAAAGCAATATGATCCAATGAACTAATGAACCAGGCTACATCACAGTGTCTTGGTTTATCTGTTATTTCTCTCTGTAATGTAAAGCCTATAATGCATACTTATAGCCAACGGCTATGTATAAGAAAGTCTTATCTCTGATTTATATTTGGTGACGATGTCTGTGGGTGCCATATTCAAAATTAAAGCAATACTGTAACAAGTTTAATCCCTGTTTCGAAACAAAACCCTGAGATTCTAAAGTGCACATGATCCAATGGTTACTTTACTATACAAATAGTCCAAAAATTATAAATGGACTTAAAGTGACGCAACTTGCTGCACACAGATTATACTATTATGACAATACAATGGATGTAGCATGTTGTAATTTAATGAATACTGCTCATTATTCATACTATGCAAAACATTATATTAAATATTGTTTCTAACCATCGTTAAGTAAGTTCTAATTCAAACGTAGTACCTAGTCAGTCAGCAATTTTTGGTGTGATACTGATGAATTCATTCTTAAGTACTTCCCATCCCAATGGACCAAACACGCAACACGTAACAGAAAACTTTTTCTTCATTTTCCACAGTTCATTTTTTGAAAATAAAATCAGCTTGATTGCGTTTTGCTTTTGAAACAAGTTTAGAAAAACTCAAGATTTCCAAAAGGTTTCCAAATATAAAGACTTAACAGTTATTAGATTCAACCATAATTTCCAAATCAGTACATCCCATAGACCTACTAATTTCAGCAAGATTCTGAAGTGTGCATTCAATGTACATTACACAATCCTATGAGGCCATGGAAGAGGAATCATAAATGGCAGTAAAGCAATAAAAGACCCAAATGACAGTAACGACATGGCAGATGAATTATGTCTAAACGTATTTTCTTTTTATTTGTCATGAAGTAAGCTGCAATTCAAACATGGCACATACTGAGGCATATATTATTCCAGATGCATTAAAAATGTACTGTTAATGAAATGTTCAAAGTAGCAATGACCTGTTGCTTTCAAACCTACGGTCCTTCAGAAAAACAAACAAAAAAAGAACGAACCTCAACATTCCTGACCTCAAACTCTCAGGAGGGCTGTGGGAATGGAAAGGCTGTGGGTCTGTAAAATTGCAACGTCAAGAGGAGTGACAAAAAACGTTTTAGGCACAAATCACAAACTGTCAGTGAACATGTTACAGGTCAAGAAGATAGTACTGGATACTGTGGTTTCTCAAGACAAGTAACTTACATGGATACATGTTTTGGAGGAATAATCTGAGCCTCCCTATGCTACATCAAGCTGGAAGGCTGTTAAACATCTTAAATGCAACGAACCAGGGCTAAAATTAAGAAGATAAAATTGCCAGAATAACAAATACATTGACTGGTCATCAGTCTGCGAAGATCCTGTTTCCTTTTTAACTCACCATTGCTGTTTTTATAGAGAAAAAATGGCAAATACTCAGGTTTAGAAAGTAGAATAAAATATAATAACACTGCCCAACATGCTTCATTACAATGGAGGAATACTGTATTATATTCTGAATATTGAGATCAAGTGTTTACTGAATTTATGAAGTTATATTATATATTAAATATCTTATCTTTTTAAAAGAAAAAGTTTATAAGAAACACAAGAAAAACATCCAAATTATTGGTCTTATTGAGGCAGAAGAAGAAAGTCATTACTGTTGAGGCATGATTTGTACTACAATTGAGTTTGGACTATGATACCTTTTGTTAATTCTTACATTATCTTATGGCAATATTGCAATGCAAACTCATTTTAATGCTTCTGAAAATAAACTAAAGATGACTTTACACATGATATGAGTAAAGAGAGTTTAGTTTCCCCTATTTCTGAAACATCATATAAATACAAAGTCCGGTAGAAACATAAAATCAGGAAGATGATTCAAGGAATATAGTTCCATGTATAAGGTGTGGGCTGAAAGCAAACGTCAGTTACTCCATCAGGTCTTTCCATATCCCATTTCAAAGAAAAAGCACTGTCATAAAAAGCATTTCCATACCAGGAACAGCTGCTGGCTTGTGGCCTTTTAACCAACCAGACCAAATAACTGATCAAGCACAGTCCTATTCAAATGACTTGAGGTCAGTAGACAAATATCCCTTTTTCCTAACAGTACTTCAACATTTCAGATGTCCGTCAGTGAAATCATCCAACAGAACCATCTGAAGCACAAATTAAATTATGCTTTAATATAACAGCAACATGCTATAAAAGAATCACGCTGTGATATCTAAAATGTTCTGCGATTCAGAGAAACGTGCTATCTGGACAGACAGATACAGCTAAAGGTTAAATGTCAAGAGAAGCTTGATGAGTCCTAACAGTCAATGCAACCTGCTTCTCTATTCCCAAGTCCTTCAGCTGCCACTTGAAAAGATGGTGCCACAATATGAAATAATTTCCTCTGACCCTTCAAAGAACACTTAAACAGGCACAAGCCAAAGCATGTGTCAAACCATGATGCATTTCAAATCAGTGAAGCTAACCAGAGTTTAGTTCAGATTTACAAAGACAAAACACTTACAAATGAAATGTTTTAAGGAAAAACTGGAGTAGTCAGTATAAAACTTGAAAAAACAAGCCCAAGATGTTATCAAGAAATTGGTTTTCTTTAGCCGCTTTTAGCAAGTTGCTATATGTATTTTGCACACCACACATTCTCCATGGCACCATTTACACCTGAAATTAACATGAAATTTCTGTGCTGTGATCAACACATTTGATGAAGGTGTGAATGTAAATGTGTTTTACAATAAAATCTCTTTCGATTCAAACCATGTTTGTTTGTCTGTTTTAACATCTATATTTATTCATTTACATATGCTAAGCATAATATTAAAACTTTGTCAGAAGTTATAAGGATACAATTAATCTATGTTAGGGTTAATAACCAATATACAAAACCGATTTAAACAACCGATTGATAAATTTCTAAAGAATTAATTTAAGTATTTAGTTTAGAATTAATAACAAGTATTTACAAAGTATAGTGCGGACAATTTGCGGACGATTTGGCAAAATGTACTCAGACTAAACATCTACGTTTTGTGATAATTTAACAGTCTGTTGACATTCATTAATTTAGTTATTTGCATAACTAAATAGACCAATCTGTTTTCCTCTGTGAAAATGTAATGTTATTTTACACAACATAACATGACGTAAACATGACGCAACATGATGTAACGTAACGTAACATAACATAACGGAACATGATGTAATGTAACAACGGAACATGATGTAAAATACGTAACGTAACATGATGTAACGTAATATAACATAACATAACAATGTAAAGTAACATAACATAACGTAACATAACGTGACGTAACATGATATAACAACATAACATAAAGTATCGTTACATTACATAACAACATAACATAACATAACATAACATAACAACGTAAAGTATCGTAACGCAATGATGTAACATGATGTAACGTAACATAACATAACGGAACATGATGTAATGTAACAACGGAACATGATGTAAAATACGTAACGTAACATGATGTAACATAATATAACATAACAATGTAAAGTAACATGAAGTAAAGTAACATAACAACGTAACATAACGTGACGTAACATGATGTAACAACATAACATAACGTATTGTAACATAACATAACAACATAACATAACGTAAAGTATCGTAACGCAATGATGTAACATTATGTAATGTAACATAACATAACGTAACGCAACCTAAAATAACGTAACATGATGTAACATAAAATAACGTAACAACGTAACAAAACATAACATAATATAAAATAACATAACGTAACATGATGTAAAGTAACCTAACGCAACATAACATGATATGATGTAACGTAACATAGTATAACATAACGGAATGGAACAAAACGTAATGGGACAAAATGTAGCAAGACAAAATGTAACAAGACAAAACGTAACATGACAAACTGCAGTCAGACTAAATTGATAAGTCTTAAAACCAAGACATTTGACATAAACGTAAAATAAAAATTTTTTATGTTAATCCTTGAATGGCATTTGTTCACAAGCTTTAATTTAATTTAATTTAATTATACAAACTGACAGCAATTTATACTGCACAATCATCATGGGTTTCCCTCATAATTTAGATGTGTTTAGACAGGTTAATTATTATTTCCAAATATTGGAAATGAGCATGAGCAATTAAATCAACCATTTTCAAGAATTACAAAAACATTGCCTGACATATATCATGCAGACCAAGCAGATATCAATGCCATTTTCCACATGCTGCCCTGATCATAGTCTAAAACGTTCAAGGACACAAATAAACGTCCATTTCAACTGTATAACAAAGAGTCATCAGCAGTCAGCAAGAGGTGATGTCTCGTCTCTACACTGTTTTCAAAGGTGAGGAGTGATGGGGCTCTGGTGTTAAAAAACGTATTCATAAAAGGTATTAAACAAGAGATAAGCGGCCCACACACACAGATTCTGCCATCCTATAGAACACTAAAAGGAACTCACTCTCTCTCAAACACACATACGCTTCTCAGAAACAGCTGACGTTTCAACAGGCAACAGCTGACAGGCTACAGGTGGGAAGAGCACAACCTCTTTAACCCTATACATCCTCTCAACCCCCAACACACAGCCCTTGTTCTCATCCGCACACACACACTCACACCTGTTAGTTAGTACCATGCAGGAACTAAGATAAAGCCTTCCTCCACCACAGCTTATGTATTTGTGATGTCGGCTCGGCCTCCCCGTCTCCCTCTCCGTTTCCTCCACGCAGCGAGTCTCCTTGTTCTGTCAGCGTCTTTGAAAACCTCAGCAAATGTTTCTATTCTCTGTGTGTGTGCAGCAAGCAAAATGTTCAGACGGCAACAGAAACGGGGTCACGTGTGTCGGACATGCCAGGCTTCAGAAGGAATGCATTATTACTCCGCAACTGAAAACAGCTTTTGTCTAATAAATGTAAATTGGTCCTTGAAAAGAAAAATGTGCCTGAGTATCTTTTGTTAGAGATGCCCCATTACTGATATTGTGTTTTGTATGGCTGACATTATGACTGTGTAAACTGATTTGCACATTTATTTATCCACGGGTTGTCTGATTTCATGTTTGACTCTGCTAATATGTTTAACTCTGCTAATAACAAACAAACAATCTTAAAAACCAAAAGAACTGCTTCCAAAATCGCCTACTACTCCTACGCCTACTAGTAGGTACTGCATTTGAATTTAAATGTACTACTCGACCGTTAGAAAAGTATGTTCTATACAGTATGAATGTCAGTAGTATGAATGGAACACGGCTGTACTACATCCGCCATTTTGTCATCATCACGTGACCTACCCGCATCAGTTGCGTCGCTTCACTCCCATTCATGAATTCTCTCATGAAGCATTATGGGATAGTGTAGTGTCCATCGGATGCGCACTTCAGAATCTCGTCAGAAGTGCTAGGTCCTCCGGGAACTTCTCGGATGCTGTTTTTTTTTTTATTCGAACATACTACTCGGCTCGCATATGTTTTTTAATGCACTATATAGTATGGAAGTATATGATTTTGGACGCAGCTAAGGTCTTTATTGGGAGTCGTGGTTCCATGAAGAACCGTTAATAATAATAATAATAATAATAAAACCTTTTAAGGCTGCACAATATACCAAATCATGATATTGTTATCATGATAGTACTTTATGCAATACAATGTTTCCCCTAGGTTTACAACTTTGGGGGAGGAGTGGTCTAAAATGTCAACATTAAAAGATTTTAAGGCATCTTTTCTCAATTTTACAGCAATTATGCAACAAATCTGTTTCTAAAGACAACATTATTATTATAGATGGGCCGATTAATCGGAAAGTAATCGAAATCGACATTCAGAATCTGTAATGAACCGATCTGTGTGACTATGATCTAATTTTTCCAAGTTAATTTTTTCAATTACTTTCCCTACAATAGAGTCTCTGTTAATGCTGAATTATACTTTAATTATATTTTAATTTATACTTATTATATTATTATAATATTATACTCCTGCCAAGAGCTTGTGTACAGTTCGGCACAGCCTTTGCATACCAACCCACCTCTCAAAAAAATATACTTACACGTTACAACGTGTAGCGCAAGCTTTGTGATTTGTCAGTTTGGCCGTGGTGACGATGATAGGTGGCGCAGAGAGTCGGGTTTTAGGCAATGTGTGTTTTAATTTCAGTTGTTCAGCGTAGATGTTCAATAAATAATGATAGATAATAAATAGTGTGTGTTTTAATTAGTTTAAATGTTCAGTTAATTGAGATTTTGATTTTAACCAAATCGCCCAGCCCTAATTATTATTATTGTCTATTTAGAGCAATACATTATATTTATTCGGATCTGTACTTGTCTTATATGCTATTATGAAAATATAATTCCTTTACATCTGTTCATCAAATTAATGTAAGAGTTGCTTTCTATTGTATATTTTCATTAAGAATCAGATGGGACATTAAAACTTTCATTGGCGTCAATGGCGTAGTGGTTTGTGCGTCGACACATGGCACTCCTGTGTTCACAGTGGCCCAAGTTTGATTCCTACTTCGAGGTCCTATGCCGATCCTTCCCCTCTCTCTGCTCCCCAAGCTTACCTGTCTATACTCTCTACTGTTCAATTAATTACAGGTGAAACCCCCCCGAAAAAATTTCTATAAAAAAAGTTGGCCATTTTAAGTAGCCTTAAAATAATAACGAAATTAGGTAAAATAATTAAATATTAGGTATTAAAACAACAAAAATAGTTTTCTGTTATGTTTAGTCAAGATTAAAACAAAAGAAATGTTTTAAAGTAAATCAAGTCATTAATGTTTTTTGATGGCTATTTAAACACGTTAATGGAAATGTGTGTGTATGTGTGTGTGAAAGAGACAGAGAGAATGCTTATGACAACAAACTGCATCTGTGAGATCTTTCAGAAGCTTTGCGATTGATACAATGGCTTTAGCTGAATACACGTTGCCATAACGTCATGATGTGGGTCACACACACACAAAAGTAAATAAATACCACAACTTGCGCACTAGACGTGAATTCTGTATGCTCACGACAACACATTGTGCTGTGATAATTAGCTTCTATTTGCCTGTTTGCATTGATTTTATGTCATTTACTCACGTGAATAAACACAAATAATTCAGTGTTTGATGCAAACCAAGCATAAAAGCGGGATTTAGTTACTTTTGCTGGGCCCAGGTGATTTCTATCTGGCTGATGTTGTAAATAATTGTAAAAAAACATGGGGCACTTTTGTTTGTTTAATAAAAGAATGTATAAATCTGTTCTGTAGGAAAAAACTTTACCATTTGTTACGCTTATTGCGCTTATTTTATGCATTGGTTCAATCAGATGGGACCTCACTATCTTTATCCCGACCTCCCCAATAGCTGCTGTTCTGCTATTGGCTGGAGCAGCTGAAAGGTGAACCCAGAGGTAAAAAAATAAATACTTATGGCGGAATCAAAACAAAAGAGGGAAATGACAACAGCCAATCAGAGTCAGAATATCTTCTGAGGTTTACACTCATTCATAGTGTTTTAAAGATTAAATGTTTGACACCTTAACATGAATTAGAATGAATTAAATCTGAAAATGATCTTTTACCCGTTTATTTTAATATCCTTAAATAATTTTGAACAAATATGAACACAAATATCTTCATTTGTTTTCCAAAGATGAATGAAAAGTGTTACAGGTTTGGAATATGAGGGTGAGTTATTAATGACAGCATTTTGGGGTAAACGAAATTTTAATTAGAGCGAGATGAGGATCTAAAATGTCAAAAAAAAAAAAAAAAAACACAAAAACAGATCAAAAGAGATTTGAAGAGAGTGAAGTCATGTATAAAGACATGTAGATATAAAAGAGCTTTGAAAATCAACCAGCATATGAAATTTAACGAACGAGAGACTGAAACTGGAGTGCTAAATATTCAGCTTTGCCATCACAAAAATAAATTCCCTTCAAAAATGAAGCAGTAACGATCAAATTTTACCAATTTTTAATATTATAATTTTTTTTGTGATTTTATAAGTGATGAGTGGGTGTCACGGTGGCGCAGTGGATAGCATGATCGCCTCACAGCAAGAAGGTTGCTGGTTCGAGCCCCATTTGGCATTTCTGTGTGGAATTTGCTTGTTCTCCCCATGTTCGCGTGGGTTTCCTCCTGGTGCTCCGGTTTCTCCCACAGTCCAAAGACATGCGGTATAGGTAAATTGAATTAGCTAAATTGGCCGTAGTGTATGAGTGTGAATGCAAGACATTATGGATGTTTCCCAGTGTTGGGTAGTGGCTAAAAGGGCATCCACCGCGTTAAACATATGCTGATAAGTTGGCGGTTCATTCCGCTGTGACGACCCCTGATAAATAAAGGGACTAAGCCAAAAGGTAAATTAATGAATGAATGAAGTGGTGAGCATAAAACATTACAAACAGCTCATCCTGTAACCATTTTTTTCCTGTAACCAAGCTCCACAGTTTAACATGACAGTCATACCCACTAACAACTAGGAAACAGCTCTGACAAAAATTCTATCTCTCTCTCTCTCTCAAAAAAAAAAAAAGTCTCTAAAAATATTCAAATTCAAACGTAGACAACACAAAACATGTATCAAAGACTTCCAGCCTTTTAAAAAAAAGCTCTGTAACATATTCCACTAAAGCACTTCATAAAGACTTACAAAGTAGAAGACAACCAAAAGAAGAGAGGGAATAAAAAAGAGAAAGAAAAGCGCTGCCCTCAAGATGGACTGTAGGAGTGCTTATGTAGCATTTAAATAATATAAACATTGGCTGTAATCCCCAGAAGAAAACATGTAGTGGTTAAGATTCACAAAATCCTTGCTGAAGGCAGATCATGGAAAAGATGCGTAAACATTCACGTGTAAGCAAGCGTGTGGGATAAGAAAAAAGAGAGATGGCTGAGAAAAGAAAACACAGATATTTCATTAATCAATTAAATCCACCTCATGAAACTCAAACATTAACATGAGGTAATGTTTTATCCACATCTACAAATAAATATCCTTTGGCCAGATCCGACTGACCGACTGAGCCTTGTTGTTTCAAGTGCACGATTGCTTTCAGAGCTCCATCTGAGAGAAGCGTGCATATTCACATGAGTAAACACTCACAAACACTCATACACACGCACACTAAGTGTGTCACATTGGAAGGAGAAAGAGGGGATTTTTTTCTTCTTCTCCTTGTCCCTCCTCCTCCTGGCATATTTCCCGGCTCTCCATACTGCTGCCTGCATCTCCTGTGATGAGAAGAGGCCAGCCAGCAATCTTCCATTAAAACATGGCGGAGATCGGCCATACTGAGCCTCAAGAGTGAAGGAGACAATGTGTGCAGATGGCCCTAGACAAGAACCACAGCTGTACTGCCATAGAACTGTAGCGCCCCATGAGAGAAAGAGACAGCAGCAAGTAAAAGAGCAGAATAACGAGAAATACAGCTGCAGACAGCAATTATGAGGCCAAGCAACTATATACACACACCACAATTTAGATTCAGTTGTGCTCAAAATGTAAACTAAATAAAGTTGCAACCGTAAATAAATGGTTTTCCATAAGTTTTTGACCATTAAGTTATGTTGTGCAAAACTCTGTGAGGATCTGGGCATGGTGGCAATAAGTGTTGTCAAAATTAGGGATGCTCATTTTGGTTTATTTTGCCAACCGACAACTGCATTTGTCAAACGAATATTACCGGTTAACTGGTTATATTGATATTAAGTTATTATTTAATAATAAAAAATAATAATTAAAAATGTGTCTGACACATTAAATATTGCATTTTAAAATAGTGATTTATTTTAACATGTGAACAACAGCAGAACATCAGAGCATCTTCATGCAGCCGCATTGCTTCCAACAGCACAGAAAAAAATAAAAATGAAAAATAGGCCTATGTATTTAACTAATGCTCCGCTCTAATTCTTATCACAAACCTCTGTCAACATTTTTAATAGTCAACCCTGGCACTAGTCAATGACTGAATCAGCTGTGTATTGTGTGTGCGTGTTACTGTTGATGTTATAATTGCAATGTAGTGATATTTGTAAAGTAATACAAGCTCTGGATAACTTGAAACACCAGTAGTCTCTCCTCCATCTTTAAAAGTTCTCTGTAGTTGTCTTGACAACACAAACACTGCTGGTCAATCGGTACTGAAATTTTAAAAACGTTCATTTTCTGCTAACATTTGAACGAGTTCTTAAAAACCGCTGATTAGCCATCGTGTTCACGTGCTCAACAGAATTGACTGAAATAGAAAAACAGAAATGTTTACTTAGTGTAACTACAAATACAGGCATTGAAGCGTTTTAAAGCCGTAAAGATCAGTCGATTCCTCAGTGGATCACTCTCATGTCAGCTCATAAACAGACAAGCTGATATTCGTGGCTTTCAAAATGCTCCAGTGTCCCTGTATCTGGAGTTTCACTCAGTAAATAGTGAGTTCGGCGACATCTTTACATCTTTTTTTTTGTATTTACAATCTCCTCACTGCTGCTATTCGGCACTCATTTTCACATGTGTTGCTATTCTAACCTAAAGTAACAAGAGCGAGTGCGTGGTTTCCTTTTCCTTTCCTTTCTATGGCGTCTCTTGTAACTAGATGACAATCAATCGTTTTCTCAGAGGATGACAAACGAACAAACCATTGCTGCAGCTCCGATACAAGTTTATGGAGAAAAGTAAAAAGCACAGCAGTGTTTGGATGCGCTGTGTTTGTCTCAGGTAATTTCAGTATGTTTTTTTAATTGGTCAATAAATACCTACACCGATTTTAATTGCACAGCACTAGCATAGACTATAGGTGTTGTTCAATTAACATGCATTCATGTAAAATGTTTGGTTCCACACAATAAATTTGTGTTGGGACAACATGAAGGAATTAATAAGTGTATTAGTTTTTACAAATTTTTGTGAATTGAACATTAAATAAATAAGATAAAACAAGAATTGTGTTGTTTCAGCTGATTTTAAATATTCAATATTTTCAAAATTGAAGTCCTGTAAATACATTGTGCTGCAACGCATTTTTTGCAATCCAATCACAAGTGGATGACACAAAATACAGATGTCAGATGGGTCCGCTTGTCAAGGTTTGACCACTTTGAGAGGTAGACGAAAACACATTTTGACCGGATTGCTATCGTAGTATAAATGCTCATGTGGTTGAATGAATTCAAACAGATCACCTACTCTCTGCCTACTGACCTAAATCTTATACATAACGGGATGCGTTGTTGCAGCACACTAGCCAGATGGGATATGATGTTGTAATCTGAAATTGTAAGTTTGGTTTGAAGGCAATTAAAAAAAAAAAAAAAAGCACAACGATTATTTACTAGTCCTAATCCTAGCACAATTTCGAGCAAAATTTAGTGAACATGGCTTTACAATTCACTTTTACAAAATATTTATGTTTTGACTGTTTAAAATCAGACTTTCACAGTGCACCATACACACTTTGTGTATTATAAACGTATACAAAGTCCCATTTTAAATTTTTCATTGAACACATTAAGTGTACTAAGGCTACGTTTACATGATAACGATGTAGTCAAAAACAGAAACGTTTTTCCCCTAAGTTTAAAAAAAGTTTCATGTTTACACATTTTCAAAACAATCATCTATAAAAATGCTCTATTACCTTACATATGCCAGGTCAGTATTTCTATTACCTTGTTAGTAAACAGTACCTGTAAGGAAGTGATGATGTGTGGTCTGCAGCTCAGCACTGGTGTGTATGCAGAATTTGCCATGTGTGTTGTTGCTCAATACCTGCGTGTTATTGCTCAACACAAAAGCACCATTGTTGTGTAAACGAAGAGGTGAAACGAATAAACATTTTCCCAATTTAGGCTAAAAACGTCATGTAAACGACCACTAAAACAAATGGACCGTGATCACGTGAACAAGGTGGTCCTGGCCTGCATATCAAATGTCTATATAATAATGTATAATGAGTTCTTATGAACACTGTATTAAAATTATGAGTGTTTGATTTGGTAATGCCGCTCAAAATAAATCACGAATAAACCTGGAGCAAAGATGATGTGAAATAAATAACTAGAATTTGGTCAATAGAACATGTTTTAGAAAAACTGCCCAAAATGTATTTTAAAAATGTAATAAAACACAACTCTTGCGCAAAATCAAAATTTAATAACCTATACTGGCAGCTACAAAGAAATCCACCGTGGAGCTGCAGTCTTTCCATTCTGACAGTTGACTGATATGAGCTGAGTCCAGAAACATGAACAAGTGCTTTCTGATCAATGAGATGAGAGTTTACTTGCAAGGGACAGATTCTGCTCTGTTTAGACATACTGCCTTGTGAGGGTAAGCTGAGCCAAGAGGAACAATGTAACTGTTTTAATCCCAGTTTCGGAACAAAACAATCCTGATGTGTGAAAACGCCCAAACACATAATTCACTAAATGAACATTGAACGGCTTCAGAAAACTTGCTCTTTTATCATACTTGTAATGTTTTTGTCTTTGGGAAGCTTAACTAATATGCAAACACCAAAAGTAACAATAGATACAATACTGAAAATGAGAAACAACAGTAACTGGACTAGGGCTGCGTATTTAATCGAAGGTAAATTTCATGTTCATTTTGGCAGAAAAACCAGCTCTGTAATTAACAGTAAATCTCTAGCTCCTGCCTTCATATAGAACAACATTTACTACACAGAGCCAGTGTTCACTGATATGATACACTGTAAAAAATGCTGGGTTCCACTAGGGCTGTGCAATTAATCAAAAATTCGGTTTCGATTTTGGCTTCTAACGATTATGAAAAAACGTTAATCGAGATAAACGATTATTGCATCATATACCTCCCCCTTTCCAGTTGTACACATTTGTTGCTCTGCAAAGCTCAGTTTCACTTGGAAATTACTAAGAGCCTGTACTGTAATGTATCTTTTGCAGCACGGGATGCGCATCGTTCAATGTACATTCGAATCATTCATGTTTTTAAAAGCGCGAATGAGACCGCATGCTGTTCTGTGTGTGCGCGCTCAGCCTCAGAGACGATCTAAAGTCATTTTAATGCGAGCCCTTTAATGGTCAAATAGGTGTCAAAACGCGGTGTTTAGTGATCATTCATATTAACCCTCATTTGTGTAATAAACAAAAGAGTTGAGAATCAAAAGACATGTGAAAGAGAAACCTTTAATCACAACCGCACTGTACTTAAAGTGACAGCTCGCAATATTTCTGCTGCAGACTATATTTATCATTATTAATGAAACAACAAAAATAGAAAATCACTGCTCTTGACTGAAGGATTTTGTAGCTATAATTGAAGTTTTTTTTCTTACAGTGAAGATGCTTAAAGCACAGTTTGTTTCATATTTTTATTCTATTGTATTTATTTCCCTTTCCTTATTTACAGGGAGGAAAATAACTGTACATATACACAGTTGAAGTCTGATTTATTAGCCTTCCTGAATCATTAGCAACCCTTTTCCCCAATTTCTGTTTAATGGAAAGATTTTTTTCAACACATTTCTAAACATAATAGTTTTAATAACTCATTTCTAATAACTGATCTCTTTTATCTTTGCTATGATGACAGTAAATAATATTTCACTATATTTTTCAAAATACAAGCAATTAGAATAAAGTGCGATTCAAAGGCTTAATTAGGGTAATTAGGCAAGTGATTGTATAACAGTAGTTTCTTCTGCAGACAATCAAAACTATTTATTGCTTAAGGGGGCAAATAATTTTAACTTTAAAATAAGTTTTAAAATATTTAAAACTGCTTTAATTCGAGCTGAAATAAAACAAATAAGCCTTTCTCCAGAAGAAAAAATATTATAGGAAATACTGGGAAAAATTCCTTGTTCTGTTAAACATAATTTTGGAAATATTTCAAAATATATAAATATATTAAAATATATAAAAATATATTAAAATTCACAGGAATTTGAAGTCAATCATTTTGACTTCAATTGTAATCGTTTTGAATATTCGTGATAACAATTATGACCAAAATAATCGTGATTATTATTTTTCCCATAATCTAGCAGCTCTATTTCTCGATGAAAATTGACTAAATTTACTTAATTGTTTTAACAAATTTAAGTGGATTGAATATAAAACAATTAAGTTGTCACTCAAAAAAAACTCAAAAATTGTGTTGATTCAGCTGATTTTAATTAAGTAGTTTGAACAAGCACCAAAAATGATTTGCAGATGATTTAATTGGTCCGATTCTGAATTTGAAGATAATAATTCTGTGTTTTTTTTGTGTCTCTACTCAGTGAACTATGGCTCTTTGTTGCTGCTGATCTGAAAGAATGTGAAAAATTCCACATTTAATAAAGTTTTTTCTTCAAACTCACCTCAAAACTTCAGTCAAGTGTTTGAAATGCATAATTCTGTCAGACTATTCTATAGTTGTACGTTTATTAGTCACACAATCAACAAACGCTAATAAATCCTCTGCTCTGTATGAATTACTATGTCTCTAGTTTTTGTGGCATATTTGCCGTTTCCGCACAAGAGAGCCCACTGGTCTTTGGAGAAGATTTACTACTGATCACACACACTCATAAAAATGACATTTGCTGTTTGTTCACACTTCTTATTTAAAATTGACTTAAAACAACAATTTGAGTTTTTTTTTTTGGAGACAACTTAATTATTTTATGTTCAATCCACTTAATTTTGTAAAAACTAACTAAACTAACTTAATTCCTTCATGTTCCCCTAAGACAAATCGATTGTGTGAAACCCAGTAATTTTTTACAGTGAACTCGCTATAACACAGTTCACTTTACACAGCCTCGCAGTTTTGCTAATTTTTTTCGTGCAATTTGACATGCTGTTTTCTACAGTGCATTGTGTTCTGACTCCCGAGTAGCACATTGTGTTCTGTGTCCTGATTGGCTGTAGACCATTGTCAATCAATCTCCTCCATGCTGTGTCTCCTGTACAATACAGAATGTGATCAGCTTGCCAAAAACATAAATCTTCAATCGCTAGCAGTGTGACTGAAGTGCTGTACTGTATGTTTACAAGTTTTCTCCCCACAAAATTGACGAAACCTTCTGCACCCGAAGGGCACCGGAAGGTAGCACCCAAAAGGCAGAGGAAGATGTTAACCATCGCACAAAAAGTTGGACTGTTCTGGACATGCTAGAATAAGGTTGAAGTTACGTGAGTGTAGGGAGCCATTATGGAATAAATAAATGAAGATCAAATGGTTTTGATCTTTGGTTTTATTCAATAATACTGGACTTATTTTTCTACGAAGGTTTGAACTTTGAGAGCGTTTAAACAAGAGAGAAAAGTGTGAAAATGTTAATGCTTGTCTGAGAAAAGTGTATAAAGTGTGTAGTGAGGGGTTTTACAGCCTTAAAACATCTATAATAATTGTAAAAAATAAAGCTGATTACTTCGCAGATTTCGCCTATTGCAGGTTATTTTTAGAACATAACTCCCATGATAAACGACGGATCACTGCACATCCTGACAAGATGTACATGAGAATCACAGCTTTTGCTGAACTGCGATCTCAATTCCATGTCAATTAATTGTGCAGCCCTACACTGGATTCTATTAAAACATACAAAGTGAGCAATAAACGCTAACATCTGCAACGATAAAGCAATTCACAACTCACTGTATTAACCAGAGTGCCAACGATTTTTTGATTCTAGATAAAAAAAATAAATAAATATTTAGCTGATGATTTGAATGCCCCCCAAGATGATCTGACGACTATTCAATCCGAGTGCAAAATTTCTCACCTTTCTAGTGGCCAACATATACAATAGGGCCTACGTGCATGTGGTGCTTGTCCTTAAACTACATTTAAAAAAAAGAAGCTACAGAGAGAAAGTATTGGCAAGAAATCAGATCAAACGGCTGGAGTAAGAAAGAAAGAACAGGAGCGAAATGAGAGATGTAGGGGTGTACGCTTTCAGCACTTGGCTTCGATGCTTGCTGTTTCAGCTGTGTGCGAGTGATGATGGCCAACCCTTGCTCTCACGCCACTGTAACCCCGTTAGCCTGTCCGTTCGCAAACACGGGCGACACTAGGTTGTGCGACTGCTCATACCAACAGTGTTTGATCAATTTGGTGTGGATCTATCATCATTTCTTGATCCTCATGTCAATCCAAACCAGTCTTAATAACAATAGCATGTGGGACTCAGTGTCATCTTTAATCCCACTGACTTTCATTATAGGTGCTCATTATAAAATTTTATTTGGAGGGGTGGAGGTAACTATTTATGGCCTTTCTTTAACTCAGATATCCTGAACAACCCTGAACGTGAAGCAGAGCTAATCTCTGTTAGGCTGTATATCATTAGTAAGCCGGCTGCTGACAGACAGAGAAGAGGAAGAATTTCTGTTATCTCTGTCTTTTTTTATGAACACGGAATTGAAATCATTAGGATCTTATTCCATCTTCTCCTACATCACGCTGAAAAATCAGGTACAAGGTTGCAATAAATGACTTTGTGTGTGTTCCCAAGGGAAATATCTTTGTCGGGTATGCATAGGTTACACTAGACGAGACCTGACAAGATGACAGCGAGTTTTCCGCTTTGTTCTGAAAGGAAAAAGCACACACAGTCAGTCAGACACCGACAGAGAGAGCTGACGGTAAAAGAAGATGATATTTAGAAAAACATATTATTGTCTCAGTTTTAGGTCCATATAAAGAAAGTAAGCAGGGTCCAAAAGAACACCCAGCAAGCATTTTTGTTTTTAAAAGATGTCTAATAGATGTCTAATAGACGTCTAAACATAGTCATCTTGGCTAAAACAAGGCTAAATTCGGGCTGCCAGTGAAAATCTAACAGACATCTAAGAACAGGCCAAAACTACACTAGTTTTGAATGAATGACTACACATTTAAAGTCTGTCTGTCTATTTGATGGCTGGTCTAGTTTTGGGCTATTCTTAGAAATCTATTAGATTTTCACTGACAGCCAAATTTAGCCTTGTTTTAGCCAAGCTGTCTATGTTTAGATGTTTGTTAGATGTCTTTTAAACACAAAAATGTTTGCTGAAACTCAGTACTTTATCGGTACTTTGTGGTATTTGATATTTGTCTGAACAGTTGGCAATCTTTTTGCCCAATACAACGGCGAGCGCATCAAGTATAAAAGCCTTCGCAGTTTGCGGCTGTGCGCGTGCATTTAGCAAAGGCTCGCGCTAAGCGCACACACATAGCTTGCGACACAGACTCACACACACACAGCTCGTAAGCTTACGGAGTGGCGGAGACAACGAAAACAGGTGGTATTTCACAAATGAACACATGCCGTTGAAACAAGTTGTTTTCTTGTACAAGCGGAAAAGCGAGCAATCTGGCTAAGCATCTTTCAAATGTGCATTAACTGCCGAAAGACAAATGAAAAGTTTTCAACTGCCTAGCTAAAGGTACATTATTCACATCGGTCTCTCTAAATTAGTATAACATTAATAGTTTAAGAAACACACACATTCGGTTACATTGAAAACAGTATTCTTTTCTGCAGTAGCCTAAATAAATCTTAAACATTAAATATGTTTTTACATTACTGTATTTACAAATATAGCCTATGAATAGCCTAATAATAAACTATGCTTATTAGGAAATGGTAAAAACAGCTTATTTTTACATTGTTAACTCCCAAAACCCTGTTACCCTCATTTATGTGAATGTGTTAATGAAAAATCTTAAACATTATGTGTGCATTTTGCAAATCAAAGAGGGTATTTTCAACTGCAGGGAGCACAAAAAGTCATTTTCCTTCAAACCATTGTACATTCTTTTACAGGAATTTTTCTTAATTTGTATTACAATTATTGGTTTTGTTTTATTTTACATTAAAAACATAATAATAAAATAAAATGTTGTTAAATCTGTTCAATTTGTTCTCTTATCGGTACTTTTTGTAGTGTTATTTTTTTGTGAAAAAAATAAATAAAAAATACAAAAAGTACCGATAAGAGAACCATAAAAGTACCGAACGAATAAGTGGTATCAATTAAAGAAGTTAAAACCTTAACAATACCCATCCCTAATCATCTTGGCTAAAACAAGTCTAAATTTGGGATGTCATTGAAAATCTAATAGACGTCTAAGAATAGGCCAAATCTATAGTCATCAAACAAACAGAAATGAATGACTACACATATAAAGTCTGTCTAATCTATCCGTTTGACGACTAGTCTAGTTTTGGGCTATTCTTAGATGTCTAATAGATATTCACTGACAGCCCAAGTTTAGCCTTGTTTTAGTCAAGCTGTCTATGTTTAGATGTCTATTAGGCGTCTATTAAACACAAAAATGTTTGCTGGGCAGTTACAATAAAGACATTTTTTACACATCTGTAAACCTGTGTGTTTTACCAAAGAATGATTTGGAATGACATGAAGATGAGTCAAAGATTTTCCCCTTTTATAACAGCAGATCATTCAACAAACAAAACAGAAACAGTTCCAATAAATATTATGCATGTGAAAATCAAAGCATCACTTATATAGGTCATGGCTGTGCTAACCTCCACACATGCACGGTCTGTTTCATGCAATCACATATCTCATCCACTTACATTCAGTAGGGGGAGAGAAAAAAAAAAAAAAGCATAATCTGGATAAAATCGTTGACTAAACATCGCAGTTACACAAGTACCAAAATATCCACAAAGCAAGCAGCATCCATTCACCATATTTACAAGAAACATCTAAATATACGGCTTCTGCATAGATTAATCCCAAACCAAAAATACACCGGATCTGATTTTTCAGGTTCTCATTTGTTTTCCTCTTAACTGCACGCCTGGAATGAGGTCAACACACATCATATTAGCTCGAGGGGGAATTGTTAAGGAATTCAGTACTACTGATGATGACATATTTCGAGCTCAGCCCAATACGCCTGATTCACGATATGGAAATCAGTTGACGTGAGAACGGACCGCATGAAAATGTCCAAGCATGACAGATGTCTGAGCTGCCTGCGTTCATTAATCAAAGATTCAAGTGTTATCCAGCATAAAGGCAGAGATTTCAGCATTTACCCAATAATGCATTCAGCGTCTTGCATAATAAAATGATTAAAAGATGTTCACATCGAAAAAATAAAAACGTTGTACTACAAAAATGGTTCTGTGGTGTGGTTAAGAATACTGTGAAAGCATATGTGCTAGCTCTGATTAAGTGAAACGGAAAATATCAGGTTGAAATCACTTGGATCTCAACATCGGTATTACAGAGATTCTCAAAGGTTAAATCTAGGGGCTCTTCAGGCTGTGTGAGCATGAATGGTGGTCTGTCTTTTTATTAACCCATGTGTTTGTGTGAGTGCATGAGTGGTGGTCTTTATAAGGGATTCAGCTGCTCTCTCCTCAGTAAGATGACACCAGTACTTCAGCACTGAGGTAACCAAACTGTTCTCTAGACCTTGTTTGGACAGCAAAACCTACTCCAGAAACCTTCTGCCATCCCAGTTTGTCTAGCAAGAAGAAAACAGGAACAATGTTTTTTTTTTCTGCAGTAAGTAGAATTAAACAATATTTTGCTGAGTATGCTTTTGTGCTGGAGCCTTGGCTGGTTTCGATGTGTCATGAATAAAATAAAATGACACTTTAACTGCCAGTAGGTGATGGGAAGTTGCTGTGTTAATAAGTGATTTATTGAATCAATCATTCAAATGATTCTTTCAAAGGGCTGATTCATTTACAAACTAACCAAGTGACTGTAATTGTGAAGGAATTATTCAATCTTTGGCTTTGTAGAAAACTATTTTTCCTGATGAAACAGCAAATCAGCCAAAAATCTGTGTAAATCCTGTAATATTATTATTTTTTTTTGTTTGCTGAACTGTTAAAAAGTCCACAAGTCACATGCTGATATTCAGGAAATTGGTATTCTTGCTTTAGTGATATTATTTAATTGTCTTGTATCTTATAATAAAAAAACATTTATTTATTTCTTCCTTTGAACAAACGGTTAAAATATTTCAAACATGCTGTAGAGATTAATTCCAGCCTCCTGCACTTAGACTGCAGCTCTGCACAAGAAGTTTGGCCAGAATAGAAATAGTCGTGCCCAACTGAGCCTTGTTTCTCTTGAGGTTACGTTTCCTTCACTTTCTTCGATTGGTGAAGTTTGTTCCGCTGTCGCCACTGGCTTGGTTGGTTTGGGTCTTGTGGAGCTGCGCATCGATGGATTTGCTCTTCAGTGTTTGGACTTTGCATTGAAATTTAAACCACACTGAACTGAACTAAACAGCACTTCAACTGTGAAAACTGGCCTGACACGGTTTCAGTTTACTTGAACTTCATTGTTAAGCTACTTTGACACAATCTACATTGTAAAAGTGCTATAGAAATAAAGATGAATTGAATTAAATTAATTAATAGCCAATTAATTACACATTAAAAACCCCAAAGATTAAATTTAAACCATTACCATAATAAATGAGAAAAGCATTATTTTTGTTTTTGTTTTTTTTGATTAACACATTTATTACACAGGTTTAGTCTACCACATCCTAACATAACCTATCCAACAGAAAAAATGATTGTGTATTTTTGTTCATACAGTGCAAGCAAATAGTAACCTAAACATTTTCCATTTAAAGATGTGAATTAAATGCATGCACAAAACTTGATTATCGCATAAAAGACATGCAGACATGCAAAAAGCGTTTCCATCCAATGAGTCAAAGACAACAAAATCGCCACTTTCTGATAAACTGGTGGCAAATATCAACAGTAAAGACGGAATTTGCGGCAGTAGGAAAAGCTGCGTGATTCTTTTCTTCATTTAATAAATGACTTGCGCCTCAGAAGACAGTATGCCGACACGCAATGAACACGTGGTGGAATTTGAATATGTGATACACAGAGCACGGACACTCTTGACAGTCCAGGAGGTAATTAATGATATAATAATACTAATACTGAAACGGTTACGATATTTTAGAATGACTAAAACAACATTTCAGATGTTCTACAATGTGCTCAGCCTGCAGATTTGTCCTTTCACACACATTTTTATTAATCACATGATCCCTTATAACAAAATCACATGACATATTTTTAATACGCATACTGGAATTTGTTCGGTAAAAGTATTTCCATCGTAGTTTAGGCGCATCTTTTCTTATCGATTAAGTTATGCGCTATACTACTCAGTTTTGCGCACACATTTTTTTATGCGCATTTTTAAAATGAATGCGCATCTTACGGTTTCTGTCAACCAATTTTTTATGCGCATATCCAAAATGAACATAAAAATAGTTGGATGGAAACATAGCTATTGTTTAATATATGGTTTATGTTACATAAAAAAGTAATAACTGAACTGTTGTATAAAATCAATATCACACAGCATTTGTGTGATATTGCACTCGTTGCTTGTTTAATATTGCTTAAACTAGACAAACTAGTTTATTCCCCGATATCTTTTTCAATGGCATTTACCCACATTTCACTGTTGGCCTGCATCATGGTCATCATCACCAATCAACTGTCTGACTCATAATGCTGGTCTGGGGTAAGTGCAGTAAATGTGTTATTTCTGTATTAAATGTATTAACCCTTAAATTAAAGTGTTACATTCACAGTCCTAATAATATTCATACTGAAGGCTATTATTACATCAACCACAAACTACTGTAATGTTAACCATGACCGCATTTGAAGTCCGAGATACCAATGCACAATTTGGAAAAACCTAAAGCATGGCCGCTAACATTTCAAAAGCTCATTTAAAAAAAAAAAAAAAAAACATGCAACTCTGATTGCTTGTCAAAAGCCCTAAACCCCTGCCAATCTCGTCTGATCTGCAGTGGAAAAGGGTTGACCTCATCTTCAGTGGTCTCTTTTCACACTGCTCATTACCTTAATTGATGTTTAACCCCCAGATCAGCTGATGACGGCTCAATTAAGAGCTTGCTGGAGGAGAGATTAACACAGGGATGGAGGGAAGTGCTCTTCTCGAAGGAGCTTCAGCCCTTCACAGTGCCTTGCTCCACCAGCCGCACGGACAGTGAGGACACAGAGACCATTCTGAATGGGAAAGGGCACAGAAGGGCTTCCCTCTTACCGTAAAACTTAATTTAATCATCAGTGCTTTGACCTTAAAGTGGATTTGTTTCCAATCAGAAGCTGGCCAATATCAGATGCCACTGATCAAGGACAAAATAGCTATTGAGCGCATATAATATTAAATATCTACACTAGGGCTGGGCCGATAAACAATATTATATCGAATCGCTATAAATTTTATGTCAATAACAATGATAAGCTCTGGACTTTTTGACTCTATATTGATCTAAGGACCAATCACACAGCAGAAATGCAACAATGGGAATCTAAAAGTGTGTTGACATTAGAGATGTACCGGTTCGGGCCACCGAATAATTATCGGCCGAAAATATGTTATGCCATTTAATGGACCCTCTAATTTTAGTGTCTTCAGTCATTGTTGGGGTACTCTTTTAAATCTGGAAGCAACAACTTATATTAAAACATATTTCTTTATCGTTTAATATGGAAAATAATTATCGAGATTACATTTTTGCCATATTGCCCAGCCCTAATCTACACGGTAATAGCCATGCCTTCTCCTGCCACCATTATTTCCAAACAAGTATGATGTTTATAACACCAAAAACTATTTTTGAATATGTTTTTTTTTTTTTAAATTTAAGTCAGTGGGATTCAGTGTCCTTAAGTACCTTTCATATACTGAAGATAAAAAAAACACTGTTCAAATATTCTTTAAAATGTCTATATTTGTGTACCTGAAGAAATGCAACTAAGGGTGGGTATGAGCAATTCCAGCGTTAAGGATGTGACATTTGCATTAAAAACTAAAAACATGAAATTAACAGAGAAATTATGTTAACATTATATTGAAACATCAGCTTATACTTTCCAAAGCAACTAACCACAGAGTTATGGGATAAGAAAAAAAAAATCTATCATTTTTAATAGGGATGCTCCAATCAGGATTTTTGTGGCCAATACAGAGTACCGATTCTTTATCTTGGTGATCGGATGATACAGAGTACTGATTCTAATGCTTCAAGCTTTATAATACATTTAACACATTTTCCCTATGTGACAAGTATGATACTTAAGTGGACATCTCGCCTTACCTAAGTTGGCACTCTATAGATCAAAAACGATTGATTTTAGTTTATGACATTTTTGCATTTATGAGGAAAAAGCTAGTAGGTAGTGCTGTCGCCTCACAGTAAGAAGGTCGCTGGTTCAAGCCTCAGCTGGGTTAGTTGGCATTTCTGTGTGGAGTTCATGTTCTCCCCACATTCTCTTGGGTTTCCTCCACAAGTCCAAAGACATGTGGTACAGGTGAATTGGGTAGGCTAAATTGTCCGTAGTGTATGTGTGTGAATGAGAGTGAATAGATGTTTCTCAGTGATCGGTAGTGGCTGGAAGAGCATCTACTGCGTAAAACATGTGCTGGATAAGTTTGCGGTTTATTCCGCTGTGGCGACCCCAGATTAATAAAAGGACTAAGCAGAAAAGAAAATGAATAAATGAATATTGACAGAGACATTTTTAGTATTTTTACAGTATTGGGAAATACAAGCCTACTCAAAAAAACCTAGAAAGAGTTTCATTATTTTGGTGAAAACGTAATTTTTATCATGGCAACGTTGACATTTGGCTGGAACTGCTCATTTAGACTTTTTGGTAGAGTTCATTAGTATAAATCTGAACACTGCTATCCAAACCTTGGTGCACACCATAATAAAAAGACCAAGACCACCAAAATGGTGGATCTACGTCCACTTCCAATAAAATCTAAATGCAGTCCAACTAAAATAAGAATGCAGCATGATCAAAGACATCCAGGCAAATCAATAACAGGACATGATGTAACACGATGCGACCATAAAGCATCAGATATTTATTTCACATCATAGTCATGATGTTTTCCATTACAGTTCATTACAGGCATGAGAAACATCACCTTGCACAAGACCTTTGTACAGAAATTCCTGGCCCTGTTATGACTTTTCTTCACAAGTTTTCATCACATGTACACAAACATACAACCAAAAATGTTCAGACCGGCACTATTTTGGATCATAAAATCCATTTTAGATTCACTCTTCAAACTCACCATGACTAAACTGACACAATGACTATGATTCAAACAACCAAACTAACAGTGTAAAAATGTTGACAGAATTTACATTTATGGATAAATCTCTTTAACCTCGCTGCTATTAGGAAAAAAAACACCGGATCGCAGCTGGATATCTGGGTAAAGTCCACAGCAAGCATTTATGTCAAATGCTTTCAGGGAGACTCTAAAGGCCAAAGACGTTGTTCGAGTGGAAAAACAGATTAAAACATGACCAGAGGATACTGTGTGTCCAATCAGAAAAATATTTCACAAATCAGACAATGGGAACCAATGGCGACATCCTTCATAGCAGCAAAAAGACCTCTGAAACGTGAGAGAGCATAAAATACCAACATCAAATACAAGGCAGACAGATAGAGATCTAATAAAAACTCTGCCGTATAGTCATAAATTTGTTTATGTGGAAACACAGATAACAGACTCAGGATGAATCTTCATTATTTTGACCTCATGTTGATGAAAACATCACTACAGATGATCAAGATGAAGACATAACACTGCTTTTGTTCTGTCGTGTTTTGCATCATCCTCCCTTGCTTAAATGGGTTTCATGTTCCATCACAACACAAACTGCATCTGCTTAATCATTTCCATGCATCAAACTTCCCATTAGAAAGCAGCACTTTTGCACTAAATGAACACAATTGTTCGCAGGATGCTTGTTATTTTCGGGAAAACTTTCTCAAAACACCAGTGGCAGGTTTGTAATGCGTGAAAGAATCTTTTCTTTCTGACTGTTATTGGTGCCCCAGGTGGGAGGACATAACAGCATTGAATCTCTGGAGGTAGAGCTGACACCCTGCTGGGAATCACGACAGCACAGTACCTGTCTGCATGACCCAGACATTCAGCTCATTATGAGATTCGGCCTATAACGAGAGCTGGAATTCTGAAGCCACCAATCAAAGCTTTCTACACACATTTTGCACATTACAGCAAAGCATCTAGAACAAACGCGCTACACAATTACAACTCAGCCTGTGGAAACTTCAAACTAACATATTTTTATGAGAGACTGAAGTCGCACTTTAAAATGTGTTAAAATGACATTTATTCTCCGAACGCCTTAAAAACTGGGGGTTTAAACTGGGCTCTGGGGACATCCAGAAGGCCACAGAAGGAAGTTTCTTTGTGCAAAATAATAGTATATATATATATATATATATATATATATATATATATATATATATATATATATATATATATATATATATATATATATATATATATATAATTAACAACGTATAATGAGGCTAATAGGCATGCGCCAGTATAAAATTCTGACGGCATGATAACCTTGGATAAAAACAACATGGTTTCATGGTATTGTGATTACTGCTCTAAAATATATATGTTTTTTTAATATCTGGGTAAATTCTTTCCCCTTTGAACACAATATTTTTTATTTTGAGAAACATTTCAAATATTTTGGAGAAGTAATAGGGTATATGCAGAGCTAGTGTTTTTTCCCATACCGATAAACTTCCGGTGAACGGCCCTTTAGGTATTCTATAGTCTTTGTGAACGATTAATGTGACTTTTTTTTTATTTTATAAGACTTTTATAAGAAGTATTGTAAATAAAATATAATCAGTTAAATAGACTTAAGCATTCATTTAGGTGTTGAAGCGCAAACCGAGATAAAAAGCCGTTTACATACACACACTAGTCAGGATCAGCAGGCTAGCACAGCAACGCCGTTGAAAATACTGGAGTAAAATAAATTTCAATATTTTAAAGATATGGCACGGAAAATTGTAATTTAATCCAGTGCTTCTTGTACATTCTGAGACCAACTTTATAGTGTATTTATGCAGTGAAGATAGTTGATTTTTAAAGAAAACAGACATTAAACGCTTGACCCAGTAAGCACAATAAGCACTTGACCCAGGTTACTGACAAATTAAAAGTCCTTCTGCATGCTTCTGCATATACCCTATTGTGTCAGGCTAAATAATTCAAATGAAGACTTCTGCTGTCTTCGTTAGTTCCAAAAACACTGATTTCTTTACAATTTAAAACGGCATCTTTGGATATCGTTTCTACTGGAGATACTGTTGTGCTAAAAAAAAGACAAAAAAAGGTTTTAAAACCTTGACTTTTCCAAACCGCGGTATACCTTGAAACGGTTATCGTCCCATGTCTAGAGACTAGCAGTCAATATTCTATTTTATACATTTTACACAAAAACCCCACAATATTTTATCATTATATTTATTTATTTGTCACTTAATTAACAGCAAAAATACTTTACATTTTTCTCAAACGATATGAAATTTTCTATTTTGTTTATATACTCATTTTAACAAGAGTCACTTTGTCAAGGTGATCATTTTTGGGGTATCCTTACAACTCAAACTCTGACTATTAAGCCAACAAATGTTCGCAAAGAAAGTTTGTAAGACTATGAAAACACATGTTGTTATTGCATAACAGAAAGAGAGAGGGTGGTGTCGCAGAACTGCGTAGGTTAAACCAAACTTTTGTTTAGAGTCCGTGAACAGGATCAACCAAACTTGATATGTAAGTGCTAAAAATTGAATCCACTCAAACTAAAATAACGTCCTAATATCACTCGCGATATAATATACAATATATAATGCTACACCACACAACACATGCTGTCCTGTAGCGCGCTACACGGTGAGCTGAAATGTGTGCGACTGAATCAAAATCATGTTGACATTTCAGACAGCGACTAAATCTGACAGCTCGTCAGAAGCACCATAACAGCGAAGCGCGTTTATTTCGGCCCAGCAAGTCACGATTTCCAATAACCCGCCAAGGAACAGGTTTATTAAAATGTAATATAATTGTGATTGGGTGTATTGTCTATCATTCTACCCAAATTGTTATTAAAATCCCAGTCTGACCCTCCGTATCTTACTAGCTTCTATTTCAGACGTTTCTTTCTCGCTTTGATGCAATGCGAGACCCAGACAGCAAACTACAAGTTTATGTTAGCGCCAGAGCGCGAAAGAGTCTGAATTTGGATAATTTTTCAAATTAATACAGAGCAGTGACGGCTATAACTCGTCACTGTAAGAGCTTCATTTGGACTGGACGAACGACTTACCCGAAGCAGCTACCAGATCCACATCTGTGCGATGAACACCACTTTTCTTACGCACCGGTACGTGGAAGAAGTGTAATATAGGTAAAACCAGGCAATAACATAAAAAAAATATCGAGCAGATGTCAATAATAATGAGTGGAATCCTTAACTCCTGTTCAGGGTTATTATTTAGCCCGTACAGTCAAAACCCTCCATGTACAAAGTGTCCTATCCACCATGACTGGCAATACATTATGACAGACAGGCAACGTGGCCAATCAGAGACGAGCTTTGCGGGTCTCGTCCAATCGCGTTATAGAATGGATACTGCTGTGTGGAAGCAGAATTGTAGGCGGAGCTAATGTGCAGTAGGTAGAGATCACGCTGAAGCGGTTTATGTATTCATCCGCCTCCCCATCTTAATGAAAAGATCCTGTAAAATTCCTTTCCGTGTTTACATCTGAGAGCTGGAATGTAATAATTACTTAAAGTTGCGAACGTATATTATATTTAAAATGCTTTTAAAGAGAAAGTTTTGGAAAATAACACTTAAGGATTGTGTCGTATTGTGCCGGTGCGCTATATTAAACACGTTGTATTATTTATCACATCATATGTACACGGTTCACTAGGTTACGTCAGCTCTTACATTTTTATTAAAGCTCATAATATGTGAATTAATCATAAGTAGCAATGAATTCGCTCGTTTTATTCAGCGTTCCCTTAAGCACAGGGAAACATTGAGTACAAAAACTGCTAATTATTGAACTAAATATTAGATTGGATTATTAGTGCATTTTGTGATTTCAGAAAACTAGACACATTTCCTGCGAATCCAATAAAATCATGGAAAGTCCTATTTTTCGTGGAGGAATATAGTGTTTACAGAGTGAATGGTGGTGGTGCAGAGAGAGAAAAATGAACATGTAATGAGTGAGTGCGGTAAGTTAGTTTCATGGCAGTTGAAATGGATTCAGTTGACCTGCTGATTCTGGAAATCCACACCAGGGGTTTTGAAATAACACGAGAACAAGAAACAAACCCGAAATCTTATTTCATGGATTAAATAATGAGAATGCACTTGCGACATATACTCGGATCATAGCTGTGTGCGTCACTGCCGATGGAGGAGCATTTAAAGTCACAGGACGCCAAAACAAGACGAAGTCTGTGTTATGCACAGGAGATGCCTTCAAGATACTCTTGAGCAGTTAATCACATATATTGTTGCGCAATATGTAAATCTTAATTATAAAATCTCTTAAGGTTGTTTTGATTTTAATTTAGTTTTTAAGAGCTTTATTACAGGCAAATTTACAGCTCACAGGCAGAATTTACTCAAAAGCAACAATTTCAAGTTTTAAAAAGACAATTCACCAAAAAAAAGTAATTTGCTGTTATTTTCTTGGCCATTCAAGATGTAGGTCTCATGTAGAAGACTATATTTTTTTAAAGCTGAAACCATGGCCCTTGCTGATCTATTAAATGCAAGGCAGAGCCTACCAGCACTTAGAGTAAAACAAAACAACATACAGACAATGCATATTGATATACAGCTCTTAATGATAAATTGTGGCTGAATTAGACAA
The DNA here is from genome assembly GCF_903798145.1 of Danio aesculapii. NCBI lineage: Eukaryota > Metazoa > Chordata > Actinopteri > Cypriniformes > Danionidae > Danio > Danio aesculapii. Next base: position 27,132,850 of record NC_079450.1, on the reverse strand, counting down.
AATATTGCTTTTAACATTATCATTTTTGATCCACATTATCTGCAAATTGACCCAAGTGTGTTCATGATAGTCTGGACTGTGAGCCACTTGTTGCATAATGATGTATATGTGGTTGCAAAATCGCACATGAGTTGACACTGTTTACAGCCTTTTTTAATATAAGCTGTAGGATAAGTGTCATTATACGACAGGAAAATCTTGCCTACGAACATTTTGCTGCATTGTCTAATTAATTTGATCTTTAGGCTTATTTATTTCATGCTGAAAGTGCCACAAAGCTTTCACTTACTTTTTATAAATCACCAAGAAGAAGAGTTTCACAAAACAAAATCCAGCTACATCTTGGATGACCTGAGTAAATATACTCCCCATCTTTACATTTAATAAATATAATAACAAAAATAGGGCAGCATTGTGGCTCAGTGGTTAGCGCTGTCGCCTTACAGCAAGAAGGTCACTGGTTCGAGTCTCGGCTGGGTCAATTGGCATTTCTGTGTGGAGTTTGTATGTTCTCCCCATGTTGGCGTGGGTTTCCTCCGGGAACTTCGGTTACCCTAACAGTCCAAAGACATGCGCTATTGGTAAATTATAGCTGTGCAAAACATATGCTGGATAAGTTGGCAGTTCATTCCGCTGTGGCGACCCCTGATTAATAAAGTGACTAAACCGAAGGAAGAATTAATGAATAACAAGAATACTACATTTCATTTATAAAGCACTTTACTTTTTAAGTAAAATATAGTGCGAGAGAAAAAAACTTGATGAAATAAAGCAAAATAAGTTAAATAAAACACAATACGTAAAGACTAAGACAATTCAGATGTAAAAAAATGTCTTAAACAGGTATATTTATTTCTGAGTGATCTGTCTCTTTAATGTAGTCACACACATGAGTTTATCTTCTGTATGAAAACAAAATCCAGTTGCTTTTAATAAAATCATTTACAAATAAATCAACTAAATTTGCTTAATAGGAATAAAAGAATACAGGAGTGTGGCCCACTGCATATAGACCTACCTGTAGAGGAGAGAGAGATTACTCTGTTTTATTCCTTATGTAAGGAGCTTATGCACTGGGGTTTTGTGGAAGAGCATTTATACAAACAGATGGACACCCTGTTGCCCTCTCTCAGATCATGCGCTTCCTACACTCAGCCTGCGCACTGAACAGAATGCCATTCAGCCACGAAACCTTCACTGCAGGCAAAAACAATCATGAAAGTGGGGCTGCGGTGGCAGAGATGACTCAGGCAAGCCCTCTGATCTGAGACCAGTTATTGACCGGTCACAGTGGGCAGTTATGAGCGAGTGAAATGTATCAATACACATCTATGGTTTTCAAACTTAAAATCTCCTGGTCACAGGTGATCACAGGGCTGCAGTGTCTGCGTGCTCCAACACGTGCTTGAAAAACAGCTGCTTTCAGAGCTCAAGATGACACTTTACAGATGGATTCTCTGTTGGCTTGCCTTCTCATTTCCTTCTCCCTTTTTTTCCGCTCTCCCTTTGACACACAGATGCACGTGCAGATGCACACTTGTTTATGTTTGTTCTTTCTCTCTGCGCGCGGCGGCTCTCCGTCTTCCTCATTCTCTCCTCTCCTTTATTTCTGAATGTATTAATCCAGATGAAAGGTGTGTGGGAGAACATGTTCCTCTCTGCAGTGACCCGCTGATCTGCTGCACTTGGCTTCCGTAGCATCCTGTCTGCTGCCTAGCAACTCTCTGTATCCATGGCAACAAAGCCAACAAACCCTCCTGCCTCTCTATCAGACGTACCCCCACAATAAGCTGCTATGAGTTTAGCAATCAGGCGCAGGCAAGAATTCAAGAAGTGGAAAAGCTTAGCAAAAAGCACTCACATAATAACATTAATTCATTTTCTTTTCGGCTTTATTCATCAGGGGTCGCCACAGAGGGATGAACCGCCAACTTATCCAGCACATGTTTTACGCAGTGGATGCCTTTCCAGCTGCAACCCAGTACTGGGAAACACCCATACAGTCTTGCATTCACACACATATACACTACAGGCAATTTAGTTAATTCAATTCACCTATAGCGCATGTCTTTGGACTATAGGGGAAACCGGAAACCCACACGAACACGGGCAGAACATGCAAACTCCACACAGAAATGCCATCTGACCCAGCCGGGGCTCGAACCAGCGACTTTATTGCTGTGAGATGACAGTGCTAACCACTGAGCCACCGTGCCGCCCATAATAATATTAATAAAAGAAAAGGATAATATTTTAAAGTGGATCTTACTGTCAAATCGTCACTGTAAAAACATGCCGAGTTGTGTAATGCAATGCAACTATGATATATTATATAAATCAAGCTTATTATATGGATTTGCAGTTCATGCACTTTTGTAGTCCTTTACCCCATTTGCAGCTGATGTTTAATGTAATATCATATTTTTAATAGGAAGCTATACAACATTATATTTGTGCATATACAACCGGTTATCGTCCCATGCTTAGTATAGAAGTATGTGATATGTACAGTGCTCAGCATAATTGAGTACACTCCATTTATAAAATTAATATTTGTATACATTTCTCAGTGAATATAGGCAATGTATTTTGGTGCATTTAAACAAAACAGATTTATTAAATAGATATATTTATTTTAAAAAAATTTAGTCACCAAACATATTTAGTAATTTAAAGATAATACAAATAAAAAGCTAAATATTGCAAAAAAATTATAACCTACAAAATTTCAACAAAATTTTTCTTTTTTTTTTTCTTCTCTTGATTTTTTCTCTTTTTTAAATTTGTATTTAATATTTTTCTATAACATCTACATTTGGCTGTACTAGTTTGTGAACCGTTATTGTAAGTTATTTTGTTAGATTAGCTCCAGATTTGGCTTCAGTACTGACTAATCTAATCTATATGCACAAATATAATATTGTGCAGCTTCCTATTAAAAATATTAATTTAAAAGATAGATTTGTGAGGGGTGGACTTATATATGCTGAGCACCGTAGATAACAGGCATGTACGGAGCACCTTTAGCTGTCCAAATGCTTTTTGAGCTGATATACTGTATAAAGGTATAAATATATATAAAGAATAACAGACATCTTTGGGACAATATTCATATTTTATTTATAACATATTTAGGTTGTAATCTTCAGAGTAATATTATTTTATTATTTATAATTAATAATAAATAAATAATTATTAATAATGTATACTTCTAAATAGCAAGGCAAATACAGTGTTTAAAGTACATTCATTAATTGTGTGTCTCAAATACAATTTTTTTTAATTAAAAACATTTTTGACTGTTTCATACAGTAAAATATGGATTTTACTTTAGTGTATGTGAGAATAGTGGCCTATTCTGAGTGTAATGCATTATGGTGGTTATATGATTATTAACATATCTTTTATTATGCTCTCTTAACTTTAAAAAAAGTATATTGTAAGCGCATATATATATATATATATATATATATATATATATATATATATATATATATATATATATATATATATATATATATATATATATATATATATATATATATATATATATAATTATTTAAAAAACTGATATAAGAACTATGTCATCCAATGTCTATTGCGTAGTGAAGCAATGCTACTGTATATTTGACTGTATCTCGAAGCAGGTGCCTTGGCGACCTCTAGTGGCTGCACTGGAACAAGAGCAAGGAAGTAAGTTGTAGAAACAACTGTACGAATCGTTTCATGATTATGAAATATTTTTCAAAAGAATAGTAAATTACAATATTCAAATACCCCAATTAAGGGCCTTCTGGGAGAGAGAAATGAGTCCAGTTATTAATTGGTAGACTGTCTGGGAAAACATTTGTAACTTCAAAAAAGCCAGCTCACCAAATGATTCATATAAATTAATGTTTAAGGCTTATGCCACCCCCTACCTGTTATTTAAAATGAAAAGAAAATCAGACCCTCTTTGTCACTTATGTAACAACTCTACACAAGGTACTTATATACATACAGTTGAAGTCAGAATTATTAGCCCCGTTTATTTTTTCCCCAAATTCTGTTTAACGGAGAGCAGATTTTTTTTCAACACATTTCTAGACATAATAGTTTTAATAACTCATCTCTTTCAACTGATTAATTTTATCTGCCATGATGACAGTAAATATTTGACTAGATATTTTTCAAGACACTTCTATACAGCTTACATAGACGTTTAAAGGCTTAACTAGGTTAATTAGGTTAACTAGACAGGCTAGGGTAATTAAGCAAGTTATTGTATAACGATGGTTTGTTCTGTAGACTATTGAAAAAATATATAGCTTAAAGGGGCTAATAATTTTGACCTTAAAATGGTTTTTAAAAATTTAAAAATAATTTCATTCTAACCAAAATAAAACAAATAAGACTTTCTCCAGAAGAAAAAACATTATCAGACATACTGTGACATCATTTGGGAAATATTTTAAAAAGGAAATAAAATAAAAGGGGGTTTAATAATTCTGATTTCAACTGTATGTTCTGGGAATGTCCCCAAATTGCATTATTCTGGTCCAAGGTACGAGACCTACTATCAGAGCTAAAGGAAACTCAGATCCAATGTGACCCATTACTTTTTCTCATGCTGGACGATTCATGACGCTCCTTGTCCATCAACCAAAGTAGGATTCTGTCAGTTGTTCTGACTGCTGCTGCTGCTGCTGCAAAAAAAAAAACAATCCTGAAAATATGGCTGGATCCATCTGCTCCAGCTGATCTATCCTGGAGGCTCTATCTACTGGACATTATTAGTTTGGAATACACCACAGCCAAAATAAATGGTGCCAGTAAAAACTTACAATTTTGGTTAAATATGAGAGCATATCAGATATGTTTAAATCTTGATTTTGCACCTAATAATACAGTCATACTGTTTTAATTGATTTTTTGTTTGGTGGATCTTGGGCTTTGTTCAAAATCAAAATGTTCCATTAAATTATAATAATAAAAAGAATAGTAAATTAAGTACATAAACTTGAAAAGAAACTTGAAGATCTGAAGGTATTTCAGGATCTTTTGGAATAACATAAATGTGAAGAGAATGCCGTGACCTGAAAGATAAAAAATAATAATAAACTTTGTACACTGTACAATAAATTATCATTTATTATTATTATTATTATTATTATTATTGTTGTTGTTGTTGTTGTTATTATTATTATGTATATTAGTATACTAAAAATAACAATACTAATTAATATAGAATAAATAAAGCTTTAAACGCAGGGAAATAACAACGAAATGAGATTTTTTGTCAAGCTGATATTGCATTTTTCAAATATTGTATTTTATTTATTTATTTATTTATTTATTTATTTATTTATTGTCGAATAAAAATAAAAGAAATGTTAAACAATTATATAAGGCATTCTGAACATGACCGATAAAATCTATACATTGGAAATAAGATGACAGTTCTTTAGACTTCACATATGCAAAGCATTAAACAAGATTAAACCACAACAAAGATATAAATACAGTAAATTGTTTTATACATGTCACAAAAATAAACATAATAAGTGAACACAAAAGTGGTTTGGGAGAAGATTGGATAGCTGACCTGCAGCCTGTTGCCAAATACTTCTTACTCTTTACAGAATATTATAAATATTTCTTTATAATTGAAGTTTTCTTATCATAAGTGGTTTTTTGCAGTCAGGACATGGTCTGATTCATGTACTACTGTAAATATAATATTACTGAAATTATAATAATCATGAATTCAGTAAGTAATGCAGCTTTTATTCTACTTCTGCTTTTGAAAGAACAACTGAAGAGGAAAAACTATATTGCTCTCATACTAGAAAATGTCTAGTACATCCCGCTCATTTTTACAAATAAATCCTAGGCAAAAAAAGGCATTACAACTTCAATAGTTACTTGTACTATGTACCATTTATATGGTATAAAAATGCAAATTTTGGCTTTTGAACCGCATAGGAAATTTCTCTGGTGCCAGCTCTGTATACATTCTGTGGGTCATTGTTAGTGTCTAATTAACAGAACTAAGTCTAACTATTAGTTCTAATTTAAACTTTAAATGACACACACTAACCTCATTAGCATTCAGATATCCAATAAAGTTTTAAATACCCATGTGAATATTTCATACGTAAAATTTTGGCTGCACGGTGGCTCAGTGGTTAGCATTGTTGCCTCACAGCAAGGAGGTCACTGGTTCGAGCCCCAGCAGGGCCAGTTGGCATTACTGTGCGGAGTTTGCATGTTCTCCCCATGTTCACGTGGGTTTCCACCGGGTGCTCTGGTTTTCTCCAGTCAAAGACTTGCGCTATAGGTGAATTGAATAAACAAAATTGGCCATAGTGTATGTGTGTGAATGAGTTTCTGGTGTTTCCCAGTATTGGGTTGCAGCTGGAAGGGCATCCGCTGCGTTAAACATATGCTGGAATAGTTGGTGGTTCATTCCGCTGTGGCAACCTCTGAAATAAAGACTAAGCCAAAGGAAAATTAATTAATTTTGGCTGCTATTGGCGCATATTGATAATATACTTATTGAAACTATTTAAGTATGTCAATAAAAGTCACTTTGTTAAATTGCAAATTCATCAAAATACATCAAAAAACATCAAAATCTCGGTTAAATTATAGTGAGCCATGGAAAATCTTATTATAAAAGAATTTATATGAAATTAATTTAATTTCCATTTTATGTTGTCTTAATTTTATTTACATCCAATTTTGATTCTTTTTATTTCAGATTTAAGCGAAATAAATAATAATAATAAAACGGCAGTTTTATACATCTCAGTTTATTCCTGCTTTTCTTTTTCTTTTTTTACATTTACTTTCGTTTATAACCTCAGAATGTAAACAAGTGAAGTGCACAAACCATAAATGACCATCAGATGGCGTTGAAGGCTCAATCATGTTTGAAATGGGCCATTTTTAAACTCCATCTCTTGCATTTAGATTTGGGTGTTATGGGCTGCCTGTAACTGAACTTTTATTATTATTAGGCTTACTTATCGTTATAAATTAAATGGAGTGATTAAAGAAGTGCAAAAACTTGTGGTTTTCCTAGCTGATGCCTACAGAAATAGATTCCGATCACATGATAGTACGACGATCACGTTTTTCAGTATTTCACATTAATCCAGGAGCTTATTGAATTACATTTTGATCAAATAACCTAAATGTCACCATAAATGTGATCTTCAGTTGTCAAGTGAAAACTTATAACAAGTCTATTAAGTCACGGTGCCGGGGGTGGAGGAGCGGGGAAGTAAATCTGCTGGTCTGTGCGAATAAAAGAAGCAACATCTCAAAGCTGTTTGACTAATCTCTGCTTCTCTTGCTCGGTTATTGTGTGGGCCGCGGCCAGCAGCGACATGGGAAGGCGGGTTTGTTGCCCCCTCCTCCTGAAATTTAGCGTGTGAACAGTCAGCTTGTTCCTGGGCCAACAGAGTCCCTTCTTTCTTCTTTAAGAGGACCGCCTGCGCGCCCAATCTAGAACCCTCTCTCACTCTTAATTTATGCGCATATTAATTATGGAGCATTGTAATTTCCACCGTGGGATAGAGCATGCAAATGAGCAGTTTATGTTTATGTAGGCTACAATCTCCCTCAGGAGGGTGAAATTTAAACCTGTTCTCATGAAGCCGAACATCTCATTTCAGACTGACCAGGAGAATCTGTTTCCTGTGGGCCCTTTGCTTTTGTTTTTTAATGAATGTGCCTTTGTGCCTTCCAGCTTCTTATTCAGCCAAAACTGTTAGAATTTAGATTTAATTTAAGGTCATTTAATTTTATACCTGTTAGACAGAGGACTTTACCATGAAAGTGAGGACAATGATTTGGCGCGCACACACTTAAATTAAGTCATTCTATAGACCATTTCAATGTGGCGATGTCGCTGCTCTGAACATTTACTGCTTGTAACCAAACTATTTCCGAACTGTAACAAGAGACAATTTAAGCATATCTTAATGCTAAAAATTACTGCCATAACATTATTTATCAATATGTGTAGCTTTTTGGATTCTTGGATCCTATGGAAAATCAAAATGTAATACAGGAAATACATTAGGACTATTGTTATTGTTTACATCCCTCGAAATGGTCCAATCAAATGGTTATATTCAACTACAGAATTAAATGAGCAAATAATGTATGATAATTACGTCATCTAAAGGTGGTTTGACAAATAAACCACATAATATTACTAGATATACAGAGAGAGAGAGGGGGGGGGGGTACGTACAGTCTGTTGTTTTACAGTATACTGACCTAATTTTATTTTCCATGCATTACCTAAATCGTTTATTTATTTATTTTTTTTTACTTTCAGATGGTCATTTTGCATCTAGCTAATAATTTATTTCCTACATGGATTATTCCCTCAACAGGAAAACTTGAGTATAAAAAGCTGTTTTGTATTGTAGACCTGTTGTGTTATTTTGTTTATCTGGCCAGTGAAGTATTTTGCTATTAATATATTATGTGCTTGTGTTAACTACACGAATTAGACTACACTATATTATTTATTTTAAAACTCATTGTTACTAAAGCATTACTCGTTTTAGGATTTTTAGGATCTTTATATTGGCTATAACAAATATAGTATAATTAATTTGATATTATTCGATTTTATTTGTTTACTTATTGTGGCTATTTTGTTTTTGTCTTTTTGTTTTCGAAGCTAATACCTGGACCAGATTCTGTTTTTTTTTTTTTTTTTTTTTTTTTTTTTTTTTTTTTTTGTCGAATAACACATTTTGTTTTAAAGCAACTGACACGCAAACAGAAACCAAATCAACTGGAGCTGTCGATGCCACAAGTGCTGAACGAAAGCCAAATATTCTCGGCGGTGTTTTTTCTCCAGCATTTTGAGAAAATTCGAAAAGAAACATGGCAATTTCAGCCATGAATATGATCAAAATGGTAGGCTAATATGGTTTTACCAATCAAAATGACAACAACTGATTATACACTCACATAAATGTACATTAATAACATGCTGTAGACCAATATATTTTATTTATTTTTTTGATAAATACTTAATGTTTAATTAAGGATATCCTGCTTAAGCCTATGGTATATTCAACCAAAAAGGCTGGTCATTTTGTTGAACGTATATTGGCCCAATTTCTTTAAAGAAATTAAAAGTCTTTAGTAGGCCTATGGTAAACTGTGTCTTATAGAATGGACTACACTTCGTTTCAGGTGCGTTCCTCTGGATGATTGAGGTTTGCGCATCTGAGAAGCCTACTGTGCGGCACTAGTTGGCATGCTGTGCCACACCGCTCAGCACAGCACACTGAACCTGCTTTTAGAGAAGCTAAAAGGACTACGAAGACAGACCGACATTCATTCAATTCACTTTTATTAGGCTTGATATATAACCACAGCCTATATTCAGTACTTTTAAAATAGACTAGTTAAGGTGGACATTTTAAATATTATACTATAATTTATTTAAACCAACAATGTAGTTTAAAAACTTTTTTTAAACTGCCTATTTAATACATTAAGCAAAGTATCAAAGTAGGTTTACGGCAATTTAATTATTCGCCTTTCATAATCAGAGGAAAACTGTTGCGATAAGTCTCGTGACCTCATTCGGTCTCACAACACAATCTCGAACAAATGCAGAGTAGACTACAAACAACTCCAAACTGGAATTTCATCAGGGCCTACTTTACACACAAAGCAGCCCAAAATTCAGCTTATTAACGTCTTTAAAAGTCCATTCGTGTCAGTGACCTGCAAATTCGATAATGCGCATCTGTTTAGGAAACGTTATTGATACTTGAGCCGTAGTGTTACCTCACGTTGACACAATTAGCAGTTCAAAATCATATTTCGAGTAAAAATAATAGTAATAAAAAGTCAGAATTATTTTTAAGCCATTTAATAATTTATTGTGGAATTATGAAATCGAAATAACTGGTTAGGATTGACTTCAGCACTGTTTCAGGGACAGCGCCTCACTTTATTCGAGAAAAAAAGGAGAACATCAGCGGAGTTGACTATTCGAATAGAATAGAATACACCCTATAAATAGGCACAGTTAACCACACTGTCGGTGTTCCTTGTTTAAAGATAAACATACATTCTGGACGCTTCTGTGTGGCTAACGAAACAAACAGAAGCGCAACTTTTTAAAGAATGTATAAGCGGAAAAAAGGAAGCTCATTTTTCTATCATAAACATACACAAATATTTGCTTTTGTCTTGTGGAATGAAGCGTTACTTTTCGTAGGCTGATCCATGTCTTTCTGATTCAACACTATCGAAACTATGCTCTTATTTCAGATGTCTGTAGTTTTAAAAAATGTAGAATAAGCCCCGTTGCTCCCTGCATCGAATGGCATCTCTTTTCAGCGTTTTCGTGCTCACTTAAAAGAGAAGAATTAGTCAAACAAGTCACCTCCATTTACTTTTCCCCCTTTGTTTTTAAAGCTAGAATGGGAATGGTTGGGGTGGAAGTTTTCCATCCATGTCCCATCCATCCTCTGTCTGTGGGAGGATAATTGCTCAAATTGCTGTAGATATAATAACTCTATAATAGAACGCACATGAAAATTGGAGGGACAGCTCTAATTTGACTCCAAGTAAGCTATTTAGTGTTTGTTCTGCTTTAAACCTGTAGGATAATGGCTGATTCACGTCAAAATAATTCACTGACTGAAAATGAATTCATTTCACAAACACAATCAACAGATTGTTGTTAATGAAAAAAATAGGTTGTAATAATAATGGCAGAAAACCATACATTTCATTGAAAAACAGATATATGATATAGTAACGTTTTAATATCCATATTGCTTGGAAATAATACTTAAAAGCATGAAACAGACACAACTACGCACACATACAGGCTACAAAACACAAACCAACGAGGAACTTTTACATCTAAGTTGGCACGCATTCAACTGGGAGGTGATCAAATCTATATTAGCATTAATAATTTCGTTCACTGCAAAACATAATTCGTTATATTATTTACTAAATTAACGAAATTCATACATGTAAACTGCCGTTTTAAAAATAATATATTCGTAATTAGCCACTGTAATGGCAGAGGTCACACAAAGACTGCTGGAATTTCATTCTACACCACACAGCTTCTACATTATTACGCGGGAATAATTTTAAGCATCAGATTTGTGGTTGATTAACATTTCATCAAGAGAACCAGGGTAAACACTGCATTTATTTAATTTACAGACAACACTGGGTTAAATTCTAAACGTCTATAAATATCAAATGTCATGCTGTTTTAAAAACTGGAGAAAGGAGAAAGATATCTTAAAATAATTACCAAAACAGACCACGCTTCATACATTTCTAAAAATGATTAACCAATAACATTAGGCTCGCTTTATAGTGAAAATATGCAACTAGAAAAGTGTTTAATTTCGTGTCATTGTAAACAAATCATAGTGTGTACATAGAAACTGAACCTCCAAGAAACGCGTCAATTAAACAATTAATTCAGCAGTCGACTTCTGCCAAACGAATCACTGCTGATGAGCGACATGCTTCAATTTTATTGTTTAAAATACAGTAAGTCCTAAATTAAACTCCTGGTGTTAACGAAAAACGACTGAAAGAAGTTAAACCCTTTTCGAGTTGAGAAAGAGTTAACCTTCACGACGAAGACCAAATACCTAAAGCGTAGTGGTTGTGAGGATATAAAGCGTGTAACCGGCGCTAGACTAAAAACAATAGCTTAATGAACGATAATGAGAAGGCTAATTTTACTTAGACAAGTCTAACGATGGACTCTGCCTTACTGTTAATTACAGAATCACATAAATACTCTCTTATCAGCTGAAGCCTAAACATTGCAATATATGGAATAAAGTTGTGCATTTAATCTTCTAGTAGTCTGCTGCTTCACTCAACCCCATTTTGTAGTCAAAACGAATTTCCAGGTCATTTGCATATGCAAATTAGGGTTAATTGCAAACCCTGTCAGGCGGTGCGTGGGAGATGTCAGAACGCCATTTTTGTTTTTCAGTCAGAACAGGCTTAGGGATTTGTCATTGAGAAAACAGCTCTTGCAGTTTCCAATAACCAGGAATAGAGTAGATTAGCTATCGTGTGGTAATACTGGGTCGTGTTTAAGTACGAATTTTAAATAGAGGGATCAATAAAACCAGCCAGTGCCTGGCCCACATCTTTGAAACCTTTTTACTTTAAAAGAAACAAAAGCTTACACAGAATTAATAAATAGTTGACAGGGCTGAAAACATTACCACGATTTGCAAAGGGAAACATGGTCTTACAGACTAATATAAAACGACGTGCTACTTTTGGATTTAGGGGAACAAAAGATGACATTTGAGTTGCTAATCACGTATAGGATTCTCAACCTACCAGCACCCCAACTCAAAGAAATGCCTGTCTACATAATTCTCCTAATTTATATAATAAATAAATAGATAGATAAATAAATATTTTACCAACGATGCCAATTTTGACAACGAAGTATTTTTCTTGCAATCATAAAAGAAATATTTTTCTAGACGGTGCAAAAATTTTAAAAATAGTTGTAAAAGTTTTGCTCAGACCTGTGTGGAAAGGTTATATACATGTTAAAATGTTTTGTTGAATAAATAATGGTCCTAAAAATATTTTATTTTAAACAGCGCACGCGCGCACACACACGCCTTTGTACAGCTGTCTCGGTGGGGACATGCAGACATTTATTGTATTTAAACGTAGGCTATCTACCAACATATTTTAAACCCGCTAAATAGAACCCTCACATAAACATTACTGGATTTTACATTTTCTGATAAACATAATTTAGTGCTTTTATTAATTTGTTTCCCTCGTGGACATTGCTGGCTGGACCACAATATGTAAAAACCCCCCACCCACCCCCCAACCACACACACACACACACTGCCCTTCAATCACATCCCATCCATCCATCCCCTATTCTGGTGCAATATTGCATGAAACGATTATGCAATATGTTTGCGTAAACAGCAGAATTGTACAGTGTAATGATGTATTCACGTGACAAGAATTAGCAAAGCCAACCAACATATTGTATAAGGGTGAATTGATGGATGGTTAATAAATCAAATGTAATTTGGATAAAATATAAGTTTGGGTTATAAACACGATGTAAACGTTAAACATATTTAAATGGTTTCTGGTGTTGCAATAATAAAATATTATTATAAGTATGTTTTTAATCAATTAATTATTAGTATTTGTACTATATAAATACATAATTTTTTTATTCACCTTGTAAGCTTATTAAAATAAACACCTGTTTCACAATATCAGTTTGCAAATCTTTGTGCGATTGGCATCGAAACTTAATTCATACACAGCAAGCATAGCGAAATACTGTGCCAAGGTGCATTCCCCTGATGCCCGAGCTCACGTTTTACAAAAGAGGCGAAATGTGAAAAGACCAGAATAGATCATCTCATTAAATGCAATCCTTGTCATGAGTTTTACTGCTCATAATCGCCTTGAGAGCCTTAGCACACTTTCGTGGTCGAAAATCGTGGTGCTGAGTTGGTCAAACTCCTCGTTAGAAACACGTGTTCTTATTAGGAATAAATCTCAACAGCCTGACTTCTGGAGCGCGCGCTGGCAGTCTATGAAAATCATACAAGCCACTGCGCCCTGGCAGAGTCTCATGCGCACACGTGGGCGCTTAATACATCAAACACATCACAATAGCATTGTTTAATATGATTTAACTTTTATTTTAAACATTATTGAACGTATTAAATAGGCTATATGTATAGGCCTATGCTGGCTGTAGGCTACTGTTTATGCTGTAAAATTAAACGCGAAGCTTTGGAACTTTCGCGCATGAGTGCTATTACCCACAACTTTCTTAAGGCCCAAAGTCTAAAAGTGAAAAACATGAAACGCGACGCGTTTGTTTATTTCTAAATGATCGAGCCTGTGATTAAACGTGTTGGAGAATCCCGCGGGAAATGAATGAAACGTGTTAAAGCGATGGACTAGTAGAAACATGTTGTCGGTTGATAATTGATAATGACCCTGGGACGTGCCATCACTGAGTAGAGTCTGTCTGATTCTCACAGCATCCCTGGCGGACATGAAGCTTTGGCGTATTATCTCTAACTCATTACTCCTCGACGGGTTGGCTTTCACGAAGGGTTCGAGGCGTGGGTGCCCCCGGTGCCCTGGTAACAGCGGCTTTCGCGTGCTACCCAGATCTGGAGAAAAGACAGCAAACGATGGAAATCGATGGAATTTGAGACAGAGAATGCATAAAGAGCCTGCGCTTTTAGAAAAAAGAGACTGATGGAAAAAGCAAGACCAGCGGCCTCTGACAGAGTTGTCTATTTGGCAGTCGCGCCTCCTATTGAACCGGTAATTTATTCAAAGGAGATTTTTATCCCCAGCGATCTGATTCTTATGATAATCAGCCTACCGAGACCCCTTTCTGTCCCCTTGTCTGGGGTCTACTCTCGGTCCTGACGGTTAAAGCTGATTTGCACGGTTTCACCCTGCCGATTCAGTGGTCACATTCCTAGACACTTACGGAGAAAAAGGCAAAGACAAAGGGTTGCTGGGAGCGGGTGCACTTGATTTAGACTGTGGGTTACTGTTAAAGAAGTCTCGAAGTCAAAGTGTTCTTGGTTCTCCTACAAAGGGCACCTTTTCACCACTGCATCACAACAATCGAGGCCTTCCTGGTGCTCAGGTATAGAATGATGCTTATGGAATGAACCTTTACGCAGCAAATAGTCTGACTAAATTGCACCAAGCCACTTTAAATGATTTGTGCCAACAAAATGATTTTTATGGCATTGATGGTTCCACGAAGAACCTTTAACATGCACTTCAAAATCAAAATTCTTTGTTGGCATTTAGGATTAATGAAAACCCGTAAAAAAAATAAATAAATAAAAAATAAAAATCACAGATCTCACGTAGGTTATAGTGAAGAGGATTCTTTGGATTATTAAACTGTTGTTCACACTATCAATAACATGACTCCAAGATCTCCAAAACCAGACAAATGAAGGCTCTTTAGGATGTTATAAGGCATCACTGGGGGGAAATGGAACCACTATTTCGAGTGGAAATTTTCCAATCTACAAAACATTATCGATGATGGAAAAATGTTCTCACGGTTATTAAAGCCTTCTTCCAACTAAGAAAATTGGCCTTTTTAAGAAAGGTTCTTTTGGGAGCCCAAAATGGCATTATCCATTTGGAACCTTTATTTTTACGTCTAGCCTAAGAAAACCTATTATAGAAAGCACTTACTAGCGTAATTGTTAACAAAAGAGCGCAAATTAAAATGCTTCTCAGTATATTTAAGCAGCATTGCATTGCTAATTCGAGAGGGTGGGGACAAATTGTAACCGCAACGTGTCATAAGGGGAGGGCTTAAATATGCTATATGTTTTTGGCTTGCAGGATGAGGCCCACAAGCGTTTTATACGCGCAATGATAAGAGGGGAGACAACGAGCAGCTCATTTCACTCTCCGTAGGGGAGGAGAGGAGCATGTCAATGGGAAATATGGGTGAAAAGACTGCGTGCAGCCCGATACGGAGACGCTGAATGGATGGGGCCACTGCAACGTCACGCGGAGCCGCAGCCATGAAGCGGAGGACCAAAGCGCTAGACAACATTCTGGAGTGCACGCAGCTCGCACGCGCACATTTATCATTGCGATCGGTCCTGAATACCATCGATGGTCGAGGATAGGAGTGAGTATACGCCAGAGTTTACGTTTGCATTGTAGACTGCATCAGTGCACGATTTTTAATGGGGTTTTTATTAGGGTGAAGCGCGAATTGATAAGTCCCAGAACAGGTTGCGCGTGTAGCGGACCTTAAGGTTTGGCGCTCGAGACGCGCTGATGTCAGGAGTGATCGAGGCGCGTGCATCCTTTTTGGATGCAAATATATGGAAATAGTCAATCATATCATATCGGTCGGCATTTAATTTTTCATAGAAGGAAGCCAGTGAATGGGTTAAACGTTAGAACACCGTTATGCAGAAAAGACTCAACTCATGTCTGAAAATGGAGCTTCTACTCTAATTTGTAAATTAATGGTGTTAAGCCAGTGCTTTGATAGGACTTAAATGTGCCAATTTATTTGCTCTTTGAACAAAATCGTAAAATAAAATTATATATAAAAAGAGTTTAATAATAGAAATTACAAGTCTTTTAGTTTTATTTAAATGCTTTCACTGAGAAAATCTATAGTTTTATTATAAACAGGTTTATGTTTATTGATTAGTTTTGATTGAATCTCTTTTTAATCATTAAACCACAGAATAAAGCAAGAAAAACAATTCGCGCGTCTGGGTCATTTACACCATCTGACTATAATTGAAACTATAAAAAGTATTGTACAGAAAAAATACTAAAGAGCCTAGTGGTTTCTGAAACGTTGGCACAATGACTGTAAAATTGTGTTGTAGGATGTTTATCAGAAGGAGGCCTTGCGCATGACGTGTCTAATCCTGATGGCCAGCGTTCAGATTTATCACAAGGCCGAATATCTGCTCTCCACGTGCCTTTTTCACGCTCGTTTCGATCTATCGGGTGTATCATATAGATACTGAGGAATGTTTTTTTTTGATAATGGATGATAAAATATTACACAGAGATAGCCTATATGCAAGTATGCCCAGACACCCCACAATATTATAGCCTAAATATTATTTAACAATCATATCGAAGAATGACCAACAATACTAATGCTTCTGTAAATTCAATATATTTATTGACCATGTGTCAAGTCTTTCTTGCATTTAACCAGTTTGGTCATTATTGCAGAAACACGGGTTATCATGAGTCTGGATTATTGTGGAGAACATTGTGAATTTGTTGATGCATAAAAAGTTACTGTTAGATTACCTGTCTGGTTCGTTTAAAAATCACCATAGCGGACGTTAAGGTGTGGTCTGTCTCTGTTAAGAAACATCTTGATCTCAGCCTGTAACACTGAAAAAAAGTGTATTTGTTAAGTCGAAAACCAGGTATGGCTATTTTCTTTTTCTCACATTGTGCCTTTTCCTCCTACGTAGGACGTGCTTTAGAGAGAGAGAGAGAGAGAGAGGGAGATTTTATTCGAGAGACAGGTAGTTACAAGTAGCCTATCAAATTATTAAAAAAAAAATTTCACTGTTATCACATTGTACGCTCTTTACGTATAGATTGGATACACACATCGAGACTAAATGTGTGAAATTAAAAGGCAATAGATAAGTAGACCATTGGACTGAAATAATTCTGCAACAAAACATTATTTGGCAACAGATTATTTTAAGATGATCAATTCTTTAAACAGCTTCATTTAGGATGTTTACAGTACTTCATTTTAATAACATGTCTAAAAGCTAAATACACAAGAAAATACAACGGCCAGTTAATTTGACAAAACCAAAATTAGTTCGTATGATTTAAAATAATTCCCTTATTAAATGTTGGTCTAATGTACAAACTTTCTAAAGTTTCATTAAAACGTTTTAGCATGTAGGCCCTATTTTAATCAACACGAACAGCCTTTTAAATTCAGTTTCTTATTCTTATTTAAATCTACATCTAGTTTTTCTGTTTTGTAATTCACATATTCACTTTTTTGTTAGTTGATATTAGTCTAAACCGCTAAAAAACATGCCCTTTCACCATAGGAGCAAATATAAATACACATATTTATAAATTAAGCATAACTGAAGATACAGACGAACATAAAAAACAAAGCAAATGAGGTAAAATGAAGAATATCACCTCTGCAATTGTTTACATTATTACATCTCTCGTTATCAACAACGAAAGGCGAACCAGGTTAATTATGCTAACCATAAGATCACGAAAACCTTTGCGTTATAGCCTTTTGACCTGACTTATTTTAGAATAAAAATATTTCAGAAATAACGTAGATTGGCCATATCCTTTGTAATGGTGTGATTCGAATCATTAAGGTTAAACAGAGCACAAAATAAATATTTTTCTTGCTTGTAATCGCTTCAGAATCGCACGAGTGCAACGAATCACGAGTGCATCTCTGCGGTGTTAGGTGGCTAGATTAAAAGATCAGTTTGTTACTAAATCAGTCCAGTTTAACAGACTAGTTAATTAGTGTTCCTTTTAGCAAATTCCTGGCCTCAATTAATATTTTTTTTGCAGTGCAATGTGAAATGTGATTAGCATAAATATGCGAAATGTGACGTGCATACAAGTACTGTGATAATCTACACATCATATAGCAAAACCTATTATAGCTATTGTTGCTTTTAATACTGATGGTGAGGTAATCACATTTGTGTTATTATAATAATTATAATTATTAATTAAATGTGCTATAATATTTGTCAATCATTATTTTCCATTTTAAAAGCATACATGTCTACCTGTGTATCGTGCAAGAATGTTTGTGTGTGCTAACTGTTCATTTACAGGGAAGCTTCAAGCTTTCTAATTTACAGCCAGAAAGGCTAGTTGGCTGAGGACATTTTGTCCTGTTAACAATGTGCTGGTGCTGTTAGTAAAATAATTAGATGATGAGCTGTGTGTAGAGTAAATAAAAGTGTTTGAACTCGCCCCTGTGTCGCCATTTTCACTAGGCTTGAAAGGCTGTAATAAGTGATGACACTCTCTCTGCCTCTCTCTCTCTCTTCTCTTTGATTGCAACACCTCTGAGAGAGTATGGGGAGGGGCTCATCTCACACAAAAGCTTTTAATTGGGCCAGCTCCTCTTTTATTTGCATAAAATCAGATTGACTGAGAGTTGTGAGAAAGAGAGAGAGGCTGAGAGAGAGAGAGACCTCATGATTCTAGCACTTAGCAGTGAAAGACAAGCTTTTGAAACACAAACAACAACGACTTAAGGGTAAATCTGCGGAAAACTAAAACAACCAGTGTTACTATTCATTTCCCTTTTTTCCATCAGCACAGTCAGGGTCTTTTTCCCCCCTATTTAAAAATAAATCCCAGCCTTTGCGGGATGCGTTTGAAGCCATCTCTCACCCAGGGAGAATGATCAGCCTGCAATGTTAAAACAGAGACAACAAGCAAGTGAATGGACTCTTTGCATCTCTATAAACCAGTTCAGGCTGGTTAAACAGACTGGTGAAGTCATAGCCAAGTTTAAGCTATCCAATCGAGAGATGCAGGAGAATTAAATACTAGTTTTATAGGCAATGCAGTCTCAGCACTGTGATCACTTACAGACAACCTACGTCAGTCTTAATTAACGCTAGAGTTGATCTAAATACAGTTGACTCCCTAATTACAAACCTAACCAAAAAAATGTTCTCTTTTCAGGTTGCAGTTCAGCCCAGATTGGATGGAAGTGGACGGGTGGCCGGAGGGGTTGGCTGTTATCTTTGGTTATCTAGCTGTATGAGTGTTATTCATTCTTCATAAAGCTAGATAACCGAAAGTAACAAGAATCCCATTACACACCTGAAAGGCATCACCCCACCTTGAGATCTGTACTCCTCCCCTCTCCTCTTCTCCTCTTTTCCCTCACAAGTCTCCCTCTCTCTCACTTTCAATCTCTGCATCATTTTATTGTGAGAGCAAGCCACAAAATGGCCTCCATCACTGCTGATAGGAAAGGTAAGCAGCATTTTTTTTTGTTCTTAATTCGAGAAATAAGCTGTGATTATACCTCCTTCATTTTCTCATATACAGTATAATGCAACATCATCTTTCCTCATAATACCCAACCTCTCATTGCTCTCTTTTTATGCAGGTAAAAATAGTTCAATACTTCAAATGTACATAATGCTGAGGTAAAAGGTGCATTAGAAATCTAAAGGAGGACTAAAATACAAATCATTTACAGTGTTCAGCATATATAAGTCCACCCCTCACAAATCTACCCTTTAAATTCATATTTTTAATAGGAAGCTTTACAATATTTTATTTGGGCATATACATTAGATTAGTCAGTACTGAAGCCAAATCTGGAGCTTATCAAGCAAAAAACGGTCCAAAAACTAGTACACCCAAATATTTATGTTATAGAAAAATATTAAATACAATTAAAAAAAAAAGAAGGAAAAATCAAGAAAAGCTAAAAAAGGGAACTATTTAATTGAAATTTTGTAGGCTGTAATTTTTTTGCAATATTTAGCTTGAATTAAATTGTATTATTTTCAAGTTCTAAATATGTTTGGTGACTAAAATATTATTCTAATTAATATATGTGTTTAATTAATCTGTTTTGTTTAAATGCACCAAAATACATTGCTTTTATTCACTGATAAATGGATAAAATATTAATTTTCAAAATGGGGTGTACTCAATTATGCTGAGCACTCTATATATGTATATAAAAATTTTGGAGTTTGTTCATTTTTGACATACTTGCATGCGTTAAAAATAAAACCAAACAAATCATGAGACTAGTCTTTTGGAGTAAATTGCATTACTCAGAGACTAGATCTGTCATACATTAGACAAATAAATGAGATTTTTGATTCATAGCCACACAAAACACATGAAAAATTAAGTAAAAAAAAGTAAAGTAAAAGTTAAGTAAAATTATTAAAAAAAAAAACACACACACATTCACGTCAGTAGGCAATGGCTTTCGTTACAAATAATGCAGAGAATAAAAAATGCTGAGAAATTATTAGTAGGTTCCCACTGATTATATTTAGGTTCTTATGTTGATTAAAATATGATACAGGTAGGCATGGACCGGTAAAAGATTCTGACAGTGTGATAACCTTGGATAAAAATATCACACTTTTACGGTATTAATTACTACTCTAAAATATATTATTTTTAAATATCTGGGTAAAAAACTAAACTTTTTTCCTCTTTGTGCACAATATATTTTGTTTTGAGAAACATTTCAAATATTTTGGAACAGTAAACACCCCAGCCAGCACATGGTGTCAACATAATGTCAGAATGATGTTGTACCCCAACGTTGTAGGGATGTTGCATTTTGTTTGTAAATGAAAAATCGGGTTGACATCAGAACCCAACTTCAGGCTGATGTCAGTGTCCAACATCCAACCTAAAAATCAACCAAATTTCAATGTCTAATGATGTTACAGCTTGACGTGTGACAGTGTGGACATTACCAATATGACGTCTATTAGACGTTGGATTTTGGTTGCCATACCTGACAAATAAATGACAGTATTTGACGTCAATATGACATTGGTTTAAGATGTTGGCTCAAAGTTGGATTTTAGTCACTTTCCAACACAACCTAAAATCAATCAAATATTAATGTCATTTGAAGTCGTTATTGGATGTCAAATTAAAGTTGTCCTCAGACGCTTGCTAGACACTAAATTTTGGTCACCTGACGTCACGATCCACACCTAACCTAATATTAACGTCTTATAATGTTGTGTTCCTGCTGGGATTTCAGGCTAAATAATTCAAATAAATCACTGAATCAGTCATTCTGCTGTCTTTATCTGTTTCAAAAGCACAGATTTCTTTAATATAGAATCTTTCTGCTAGAGATACTGACAAAAACAAAAAACAAACAAAAAATGTGAATAAAAAATCTTACAAACCTTGACTTTTCCAAACCGCGGTATACCTTGAACACTGTTGTCATCCCATGTCTAGATACAGGATGTTTATTTTTATACAAAATCTATGGTTTATTTGAACATGCAGTGCAGTGGCATTTCGGTCAAACATGGTCACGTTTAATCTGTAAGCGGCTAGTCTGAGAGCAGCAGGCCAAGGCTTAACGCAAGGTCCACATGACAATCACCCACGGGTGCCTGTACTAACACCCAGTTCAGTGCAGTATTAGTCTTTAAGCTCATTCACTGGTTACTTTTGTCATTCACTCGTTACCCCATTGTCTTTTTCAACACCTACCCGGTGCTTGATTCAACTCATGCATTTGAATAATTAACGGGCTAAAGCTTTCCCACGCAAATCTGGCTCCTATTCTAAGCTGTGGATACATTCGGACCTGGAGCCAGCGCTGAGGAACAAACATCGATTGTCTGGACTCGAATTTGTTAAGTTTGTGCTGAGAGGTTCTTGATTGGATGTGACAGTTGGCTGTGGTATAAATGGGGCTGGGATGGTGCCAGCTTTGGGATGGATGCTTTCTAAGTGGCAAAGCTTGTTGGGATGGTCCTGAATGCAGGTCTGTGGGTTCAGCGGATGAATCTGAAGAGTTTTTGTTGACAAAAAAAAAAGCAGGGAAATACTACAATTCCCATTCACTTTAAAGCTTGCGATTGCTACCACCAGCACCTATCCTAAAAAGTCATTTTAAATGGACTTTGTTTGGAGATAACGAATCACTGTTTGAGCAATGCTATTTAGAAATGGATCCATTTCCGATGTAGTGATGTACACTAAATGACAGGGAATCTGTGTGGAGAGCTGCTGTCATTCTGCTTGTGTTACTGCTGAAGCCACAGACAGGGCTGCTGCATTGCAGGTGCAGGGATTAAACTATTCGTCTCTGAGGGCAAAAGACAAATAGAGTCCAAACGTTGTCAGTGAGAGCAGATGAATTAGTTTGAGCCAAACTGATCATGTCTGTACTTCATTGTGCTTTAAATCTGCACAATTGGTTCCATTAAGTTTGACTAGATCATGCCCTCCAAATGGTTTCAGACCACTTTCTACTGAATGCAGTGCACTATAACCCTGTTATTTGTGTACAGTGGTAAAAATCTACAAAGTTCCTTTACTACTTTGCATTGAGAATCAATGTCATCCAGCCCGAATGTTTGCTTTTTTTAGCAATAATCTGTGCACCAAACTCAAACAATTTCGCTGGCCTTGATAGTATAAGCATTTTATGCACTACACTTACCTGTGTGTAGCAGATCAACACAGTCCTTTCTCCTCTCATTGAAGCTGTCCATTTTGTTGTAGTTACTCAATTTAGACTTTTATTATTTTTACAAGAAAGTGCAATATATGCAGGAAAAAAAAGATCTAAGAGCACTGACCTTCAATTTTAAGTGAATATCAACAATATGCTTCTTGAATGGTTAGCACTGACTGATTAGCATAAAGGCAGCAGGTAGCATTCAGGTTTGACACGTCAAGGTCTGTGAGGAAGAATGAATGCCACTGCTGCTGGCTTTTAATCAAACTCAGAATGGTCTCTTCTCAGTTTTTCTACAGAGCAGGGAACAGAGGAACAGGAAGGAAAATCACGAATGGTGTTTTTTTTTTTTTGCACTTAGCGTTTCGGACTTCAAGTGTCAACTAGAAAAACAGGCATTATGCCCTTATCTTTACCACCCTCCTCCCCTCTCCCATCAACTGTACTGTCAATAGAGCCAGTCCACTTGTCACAGAGACAATGGATTCCTTTACCAACCTTTTGACAGCATCCCAGTCACATCAGCCAGGCTGCTTTTGGTGAGCGGCGCTCTGATTCCTGCCCCCGGCAATGCTTCTCTTTCTTTGGACGGAACTCACCAACCGAGCCCCAAAATGGCTGCACTGTTGGAGAGGAAACTGAGGAATAGACGCCGTTTTCTCTGACCCCCCTCCCGCCCTGACGTCGCCCCAAAGAACTGTGAATTCCCTTTAGGCTGTTAGAGAAGTCAATGGGCCCACACACACAAAGGGGATTAAACACTCAGCAGTAACAGGTGTAGCCAAACGCTGTCCTGACTACATGAAAGGCCGATTCATCACACACGCTGTACGGCGACAAGAAGACCACACCGTTCACATTTACACATTTAAATTTAGTCTAAAGGAATGAATGGGCAATTGAATAATGTCTTCACGTTTAGGCAGTGTCTGAAAAATAGCTGACTGTGAACATGACAATAACATTGGGGGTTATTTAGATTTTTTTTTCAAAGGTGGTGACTGGAAAAGCGGGTGGAGAAAACAAATTTCCAGATGATGAAAAATCATAAATCTTCTTGATTATTCAATTTTAAATGGGCCATTCTGTTTAGGCCTGGGCATGGCGAATTAGTACTTGCTCTAGTGAAGTGACATTGCCCCCCACCGAAGCATCATTTGGATGGCTTTTCACATGCTGTCCACTCTCTGCCACATTGTCCTGCGCTCTCTTCAACACACCTACATGTCCACTGAAAGCACACAGTCCTATTGTTACCTCAGCTGTTAATGTCAGAGGCCTGACAATGGCTCCTATTTGCAGTATTTGCATAAGGCACTTTTCCAGCAAGCGTCTGGAGTGGTCTTGAGAGAGGGTCCACTTTATCCAGCCACAGCAAAAAAAAATGTCAAGTGCCAATTAGAGAAGGTTTGCTGCCTTTCAGCAGAACCCCACCCCTCCAATCCTACTCTTTATTTACCCCATAGCCAGCTCTCTCACACTTCTGCATGGCCAACGGCACCCTAAAAACCCAAAACCACCTCTACCTTCAGCTACCAATGGAGGAATCTTCCCTAAAACTAGCTTGTCACACATTTCCCATATGCAAGGCTTAAAAGCTGCCTCTACCAAGATTGCTACCAAGATATCCGTCCATTAAATGTGAAAAATATCAAATATAAAAGCGTACCTTTTGAGAAGAAACACCACCAGTGATAGTGTTTGCATTATCTGGTAGCTTGGGATCTTCTACCAGACAATTAAGATCCTTGGGCTTTTGAGATGATTTTGAGGGATTCATAGTTCATCGTCTCCCTTGCAGATCTCTGAAGAGATTACTTTAGCATGGATGTTTAAGTAGAACCTCACGTTTTATCCCTCACTGTTTCAGTGTTGTCTAGAACATTACTTGTTAGTTTATATGTCTTCCATCTCAGTCTCCATTATATTTTCATAGTCCCCCTACAGCAGGGGCTAAACATGCTTACTTATAGGGCAACTTTTACCATTTAATTTAGCACTATGACACGGATCAGTAGCCTTCGGTGTTTGGAGGACTGCTTTTTTAACACTCAAATAAGATTTGTGTTTTGTGTGCGCACTAAAACACCATGAAGAAAGAGCGTGTTACAATCCTAAATGGCCATTTTTGTGCTCTCTGGGACACCGTTGTTCCTCCGCTGGCGTTTAGTTCTGTTAGCCGCCTCCTGCCACCCAAAGGATTTATCCTTCACTCTCTGTCTCTTTCATTCAATATCTCTGTGTAGATTTTTTCCCAGCCTTGATTCTCAGATGGTTGGGTCTGATTTGCATGCATTTGCATAATGAAAGTCATTTGCATGCTCAGGGCAGACTTTACCATGAGAACAGACATGAAAAGGTGTGCGTGTGTGCGCGCGCGCATGCCCAATCCTGCTTATGCTCTCACATGCTGATGCATTTATGCCCTTCGTCTTCCTCCTTCATCTTTCTGTTTTCACTCTCGTAGAGACCAACCATCCTTGATGCCAGGGAAAGGAATGGGCGAAGAAGTATGGCAGGTCATAGTGTGGTTGTTGTCCTGCTGGCATTGCTGCTCCCCTCCCCTTCACCGCTCGCCTGCCCCCTTCCTCTCGTCACGAGATGCAGTTTGCACAAAGCCACCATCTTAGAGCACGCGGGCATTACATGGAAGTGAAAAATAAGCAGGTATAACCCACCATCACTCTTCTGCATGGTCTAACACCCTCCTCTCTTTTACACACAGTCCCCTCTCTCTCCCCCTGCTTGGAGGCACTGTTCATTACGGCAGATGTGTTTGTTAATTGTGAATATCACACGTCCTGGTTTTGATAGGCGCTGAAGGGGGCGGGGAGATATTTTGTGGTCGTTTACATTAAATCATTCCCAGGCACAATGGCGGAGGCAGAGCTGCATCTGCGGGCATCAACACTGAATAGCTCGCCATCAGGGATTCTGCTGCCCCGTCGCTGTACCATGCCAGCCACAGAGATGGCGTGCCGCCATTATTGAGAAGAACAGCAAGACTTCTTTCCAGCTTTCATCCACAGTCGACATATTAGCTTTGACATGATAGAGAGTTTGAATAAGCAAAATAGACTTTCTTGCATAACTATAGGAACCATAAGCTTGGATTATTCAGCATAGTTTTTAAGACAAACAATTGGGAGTAGTAGGAAGCATTATAGAGAGGACGAACTCTTTTGTACGTCTTGGTTTCTAAGAGTCGTTAGCCAGACAAGTTCTGTATTGTTCTCTGTGGCCAGTTTGCTGCAGCGCACTGTTATTAAGGCCAGGAAGCTATAAGTTTAAAAACCGCTTAACCAAAACACCAATTAGAGCCGGCTGTGCCTGATTAAGTGAGGTAGCAAAGTAAACAATACGGGCCATTGTCCTTCATTCACTCAGAGGGCTGCTTTTGTTCAGGTCCCATCACTGAAAGTCCAGACAATACTATAAGCCAGTGGAGGGCTAGAGTGTTAATAGTGATGCTCAGAACTTAGAGGTGGTGGTGTAATATAAATAAAAGGTACTGTACCATATTAATATCATGTTTACTATGGAATTGGGATGGTATTACATGGCAATATCACTGTATCCTGGTACACTGTATCAAGACATATCTACAGCTCTATTTAATAAGACGTGTGGGAAGAAGTGAGGGTGTTTTTGAATGTAAACGGCTGCATTTTATTCCGTTTAAAGTTGAAAACAGTTGCACAGTTTGTAAAAACCAGATAGATTTTTGGGGGCCTTTTTTGATTAAAAAGAAAGTTGAGTCTTATGAACACATTAATTCTTGCCACTTTTAATCAATTCAATGCATTCTTGCTGAATATGAGTGTCAATTTCTTTAACCCTGACCCCAAACCTTTAAATGCTGTTGCATAACTAAGTAGCAGCAAATGTTAATGTGAGCAGAACAGCTCCACAAAAGATTTACCGCATACTAAAACAAAAACCTTCCACTATTATCACAACTACAAAGTCATTTCTAATTTCTAAATTCCGAAACAAGGATTTGGTGGTTCACGAGAGATAAAACTCTTTGTGCAGGTAGAAGAGAATTACAGGATTGCAGTTGTACTGGGTCCACAATCACGTCATTGTTTTCAGTAATCTAAGTGTGCCGCGGTAAACAGGTGGCAAACTGGGGGAAGAGCGGCTGAGAGGGACGGCACAGTAAATTATGCACAGTAAAAACAAAGCCCAAAGCACATCAGATGAAAAAAAGAGTGAAGAATCTGTGGCAGCTTGTGTCTGGGAGCGTGCGAGGTGGCTGGGGCTTGGGCAAAGGGGCAGACACTCTCCCGTCTGCACACACACACAGACACAGACACACAAGGCTCCCCTTTTCTGAGCAGCTGCTCTCGCCTCTCCACACAGGCACCAGCCTTGGGAACCACCACGACGAGGCTCCCCCAAAAAAATGGGCACCGGGGCCTCCCAAAGTCTGAGTCTGTCTGCCTCCCCCCTCCTCCATCTCTCCCTCCCCCTCCTGACGATGATGCTGGGTGCCTGGGAAGGATTCGGAGTTCATGGTCAGACTGCCTATTGAGCTGACAGGCTGACTGTTTGCTCAATTCAGTCTTCTATTCAAGTGGGACAGGAGGAGGGAGACAGAGACACAGTAACACTCCAATGACTATTCATTTAGGGAAGACAACTGGAGGGAAATCATGAAAGAAAGAATGAAAGAAAGGCACGTTTGTTGCTGCATGATACCGGCGCCGACCATCATGCCCAAACTTCCACTCACACTTGAGGTGTGGCCACATTAGGTGTTTTTCACAGGCAGTTTTCTATTGTTGATGGTGTAGTGATATATAAAGAGTGGCCTTTTGATTGATGCTGCAGTTTTTGTGTGCCAAACTCAATCTGCACAAGAACTTTCTTTGCTCTTTGAATGAAATTCCCAATCTTGTGGATCCCTATTGAAATGACTGTGACATTTCGTAGAGCAATGTAAATTTGAGCACACTGTTATTATATACAAAAGCATGGAGTCATTGCTGTCCCATAAATATGGATGAATGTTTGATCAGCTTATTCAACTGCACGCCTCATGTTGCTTGTCTAAGCCACGTGGAGTGACTAAACTCTTGAGTTCTCTGGGTTTAGGTTGTGTCACATGCCTCTTCTTTGCTTCAGTTCCATGTTGTACCAAGCACAGAAGCACTGTCAACTCCGGCCTCAATCTCTCAACCTGGCACTCACTGTGGCCTGCATGAGACATGGCCATCTGAGCAGTTTGTTTGCAAACTTGTTCACCCCAGAATTCAGGGTAAATACAGTAGCCAACATTTAAAAAATCGATCAAAAAGGTAGTTTACGTTTTTCAAAACTGGCCAAAGACAAGAATAGGTGTTTTTCAATAGTTTTAGGAAAACTTTGATGAAAGATGATGATCCACTTCAAATGTTGACTACAGACTTTTAGTTAATGGAAAAAAATCTTCTAGGTTTGGTTACAAAACAAATTTGGTGATGTCATGAATAAACCCTTTTTGGTTAGAAATTTCAATCACACTTTTTTTGTGTGACTGACATTTTAATGATCTAAAGTATCTTTTTCCACTACAAAGAAGCTTTCATTCAATATCTATGGATATTTGGATGCTAAATGTTCTGCATGGAATCATTGATGCCAATAAAGAACATAATTTTTTTTATGCATGTAAGGATTCATATGGGTTTGGAATGACATAAGTAAATGATATCAATATTCATCTTAACTCTTGAAAATCCAATAAGAACATTATGATGTACCAGAGAGATAACCTGACAGTTCTCAGGAATAAAAAATGACCTAAATTCTATTTATTTATTAAATGGTTAAATTATTTGTAACAAAAACTATTTAACTAAACAGATTTCCTGTTCTTTTGTCTTTTCAGAGTCAAATGGAGTAATGTGAAATCCATTAAATGGAGGATCATTCATACCGACGATGGCGGATGGAGTTAAACGGGTCTTTACTATGCATGCACCCCAACATCTGATAAAAACAGCACTTTATGTTGTGTATGACTTCAATCTTGGCAGTTGTGAAGCAGATATAACAGCCGTTGTTGGCTGTTTGCTGTGAGCCAAGAGTATATGTGTGCATGTGTGTGTGGTAAAAAAAAAGTGTATTAGAAAGTATCTTAAAGTATTTCTGTTAGTCTTTCTTTGTACGGGTCTGGGTTAAAGTACTTATCAAACTGTGTTTTAGTATATACACATTTATTTGTGATTGTGTGTATATATATACACATGTGTGTGTGTATATATATATATATATATATATATATATATATATATATATATATATATATATATATATATATATATATATATATATATATATATATATATATATATATATATACCATTTTTAAAGACATTTAAAAGACATAAAAGATTAGGTTTAGCCTTTAAAATGAATTTAATACACAGTTACACAATCAGATCTAGTCTGTCTTGGAACAATCCTTAGCATAATGCACTTTTATACCACAACTGACTTTTAAAAATTTTTTTACCACAGATTTTTTTTTTTTTAAAGTTTTTTAGCAGTTATCAAGGTTTATGTAGTGGCCTGTGTGCATTTCTCCAACAACTGATTAGTAACTGAAATCTAACATAAATGATTAGAAATAAGGCTCTGTAGATTCTGCGATGTATGAGTGTGAGACCCACGGCAGCGGTGAACGATACTGCACTCTGATTGGACAGCTCAGTGTGTTGTGCGTCACACACTTGTTGGACAGAGAGCTGTTGTCTTTAATTTCTATGCAATTGCGTTGGGCTTGCAATCTTCTTGAAAAGAATCAGAGCAGATCAGAGCAGCTATTTATGACAGCAGATAGGAGATGAAGATTTAACCGAATACGTTTAAATATTTCGTTCCAACTAAAACTGACTTCAACAAACAAACGGTGAAGATTTTAGTTTTTTTATTTTTGTTTCAGCAATCAAAATAGAAACAATTTTAAAGGGTATTAAATGCTCTCTAAATGTCTCTCTGTATTTGTGCTACAATCAATCATGACTTAAGAGAAATTGAATTCATTATTGAATATGCAAGTGTTTTAAGATTATAGTACAATTTAAAGAGAATTGTGCAATCGGTTTAATAATATTTCTCTTAAAATTTTTTACAGTCAAACTGCGATATTTTAAGAGAATTGTGCAAACTATTTTATAATTATTTTAGAAACATTTTAATGACCTCAGTAAAACTGAGATATCTGAAGAGAATAGTGCAATCTATTTTAGAATAATCTTTCTTCCTCTTCTTTTTTAATTACATCAGTAAAACTGATATTTTTAAAGAGAATTTTAGAGTTAATGTGTGCAAACAAGTTACTTTCATAATTTCAATCACTTCAGTAAAACTGAGATATCTGAAGAGAACTGTGCAATCTATTTTATTACATTTTCCCCTAAAGTAATTTTAAATTACATCAGTGAAATTTAGATAATCATTTTTTGTACTTCCCTGCAAATTTGGACAAATCAAGTTAATGTGAAGACAATGGACTAATAAAATGGGGCCTTTTACTATGCAATGTTTAACTTTACTGATTACCTAGAGAGTTGTTTTAGCTAGTCATAGTCCTGTAACAATATAAATCTTTTCTTTTAACATGTAACGCTGTAGTCTTATTCTTTTCCTTATTGTACGTTCTTTCATGTTGCAGTTGAACACAAATATGAGATATTTTGTTCACTGTGACTTATATTTGGTATTACCATATGTGCCTTTTAACAATGTCCTGTTATGGATATTAATAAAAGTTTACTTTGAAAACTTGTGTTTTTGTGTGTTTTTGGGAACATCAAGGAGAACTAATCTGACTAATATTTGATTAAATATAAGCATCTTGAATTCACGATATGATATTTTGCAAGAAACTGAATCTAAATCTCTCTGAATGTGGAAAAATAAAACCGATATGGTTTTGCTTTGAAGATATTTCATTTGCTAAAAGGTTGTTCAACAACAAATGAGCCAGATCCAGTCTATTACAGTATGAGAATATTAGAACATTACAGTCCAACAACATTTCTTGGCTGCTAAGAGCAGCTTAAAATCTGCGTGGCTGTGCGCCAAGAAACAAGGTGCATCAGTGTAGTGTAGTCTATAACGCTGCTGATTTGATACATGCTTTGGCGAGACCCTGAGACTGTGCTTGAATTTTAACCAGCCAAATAACTACCAAAAATTTAACTTATTCACATTTTTGTATACACAAAGACAAGGTTAACAAGCTGTTAAACTGATATAATACAGCAGTGGCCTCATGGCAAACATTTTTGGTATTCTGAGCAAAATATTACATAATTTCAGAGAAAGGAATGATTATATTCAATAGCATTACTTACAGAATTGAAGAGAGCAGCACGCCACAAATGGTATCTGTGCCCTCTGGGCTGCAAACAAAATAAAGAAAACAGAGATCATTTTACACCCACCTACCAAAACATCATACACAACACTGTCAATTCAATATAGTATCTTAGTGTGGGATCAAGGATAAGAATAAGGGTCCTCTGATGATTACTAACTCCCTGTATCCATCTCAAACTAAACAGTCATACCACCCACCAAACAATTTTAAGTTTAATAGACTTCTAGTAGACATCTAAGCATATATATCTTGTCCACAGCAGGGCTAAATTTGAGTTGTCAATAAAAATCTAATAGATGTCTAAGATTTTCCCAAAGTTAGACAAATAAGACAGACTGCGCATGTGTAGGAATTCACTTATGTGCATTTGATGACTAGCCCAGTTCCAATATAGCCAAAACATAGCCAAGACATCTGTTTAGACATGTATCAGATATCTATTAGAGTTCTTTTAAACACAAAAGATGCTTGCTTGATGGCTTAACACAGGCATAAATTGACCAAATTATGCATCCATGTACATTGACTGTTAATGCAAAAATTGTATGAACCAATCACATGGCTTCAACGTTATACATTTATGGATGTCAACAAGGTCAAGTAGATTGTTTGAGTAAAACTGAGCATCAGAATGGGGTAGAAAGGTCATTTAAGGAGCCCGGAACATGGCATAGATGTTGGTTTCAGAAACTGCTGATCTACTGGGGTTTTACACACAACATCTTTAGGTTTTTTCACGAGTTCTACATATATTTTACTGAACAGAATATGTGTATTCGGCATGCTGTCCGGGCAGAGGGTTCCAAGCTTGAAAAGACACCCTAACTCTTGTTATTCCCCTTGTCAGGAGAGAGAGAGATAGGGTCAGAGCAAAGTGTCTACGTCCCTCGCTCTGTTTAAAGAAGTGAAGTTAGCATGGTGAGAGGAGGCTGCAAGTTGAGATAAATTGGAAGTAGGACATGATTGACTATGTATAGGTGTTTGGTCTTATGCTGATCAGATAATAGACTATGTCAATAATATGATAATATGACTGTCAATAATGAATTAGCCTTGTCAAATCTGTGCATGCTGCTCCCAAAATTAGTTTAAGACATCACAAAGACAATGGTGGGAAAAGAGAAAATATCCAGCGGGCAACAGTTCTTGACTTGTTGATGCCAGAGGTCAATGGAGAAATACCATACACACTGGAGCTGAAAGAAAGGCAAAAGCCACTCAAATGATCACTTGTTAAAACTAATTTATGCAGAAGAGCATCTCTGAACACACAACACATTAACCCTTAAAGCAGATAAGCTACACCAATCACAACTGTCAGCTATGAAAACTATTTTCAGATTTCACCAGCTCACCAAGAATAAAGAAATAAAGAAATTACGAGACTAGTGGTGTTCTGATGAATCCTTGACACCCAGTCATGCTGATGATTGTCCTCAGATCTCCAGCTTAGCAATCAACGCTGAACAATTCTTGTCGTTCCCATCAGTTAATGAACACTGACAATATTTTACTCTAGCAAGTCAAAGAGCAGCACAAACAAAACAGCATACTCATAATTAAATTTATACTTATAAAACATGGATTGTTTCAACCCAAATTTTGTTAAAATATGAACCAGAACACAACTTTTGGCATAGTTCTTTTAAGCTGAGTTGAGTTTGTCCATTTTTCCACCAAAATAAGGGTCAGAACAACCTAGAGTATTTTCAGAGAGTACTTCAGATTTTAATATTGATAGCACTGGAAAAACTATGAGTTATCAAAACTAAATGTTATTAAAGCTATGGTGTTAAAAAACAATTGTGTGGCTCAACAAAATGCTGGGTTATCTCAACATGAATTTGAGTAAAACATGGATAAACCTCAAAATGTGGTTAAAACTTGGCTATAAAACTTATATTAAAAGTATTAACTAGAGAGGATCCGATTTTTGCAGCCAATACTGAGTACCGATTCCATGTCATTGTGATCAGCCTATACCAAGTACCGAATCTAATGCTTCAAACTTTTTATAACTTTGCCATAAGCAAATAAGCACATTTTCCCTGTATGTATAAGATCTGGCCTTACCTATAAGAGAATAAATTAAGGATGTTGCATACATGTAATGGTCAGAAGCAGCTTTACAAATAAAAACTAGATATTAAAGTTTGAGGACAAACTTTATGGTGGCTTGAAAAGCCGAGTCTAAAAGTTTGAAGTCGTTTTAAAGTGTAAATAACTGAAGCAGTTTTTATGAAGTTTGAAACAGTCAGCATAGATAAGTACATTTATGTTAGCATGTTTCTAGTATAGATTGGCATGTTTCTTGGTAGGCAGTTGCTAGGTTGTTCTAAGTGCTTGCTAAGGTGTTGCTAGGTTGTTGCTAGGCAGTTGCTAAAGTATTATGAGTGGTTGCTCATTAGCATTTTACTAGCATGATTCTAGCATGAATTACCTTGTTACTAGCATGATTCTAGCATGAATTAGCATGTTACTAGCATGATTCTAGCAATAATTAGCATAATGTTAGCATGTTTCTAGCATGAATTAACATGTTACTAGCATATTTCTAGCATGAATTAGCATGTTATTAGCATGATTCTAGCATGAATTAGCATGTTACTAGCATGATTCTTGCATGAATTAGCATGTTACTAGCATGTTTCTAGCATGAATTAGCATGTTACTAGCATGATTCTAGCATGAATTAGCATGTTACTAGCATGTTACTAGCATGAATTAGCATGCTACTAGCATGATTCTAGCATGAATTAGCATGTTACTAGCATGATTCTAGCATGAATTAGCATGTTACTAGCATGATTCTAGCATGAATTAGCATGTTATTAGCATGATTCTAGCATGAATTAGCATGTTACTAGCATGTTTCTAGCATGAATTAGCATGTTACTAGCATGATTCTCGCATGAATTAGCATGTTACTAGCATGTTTCTAGCATGATTTAGCATGTTATTAGCATGATTCTAGCATGAATTAGCATGTTTCTAGCATGAATTAGCATGTTATTAGCATGATTCTAGCATGAATTAGCATGTTACTAGCATGATTCTAGCATGAATTAGCATGTTACTAGCATGAATTAGCATGTTACTAGCATGTTTCTAGCATGAATTAGCATGTTACTAGCATGATTCTAGCATGAATTAGCATGTTATTAGCATGATTCTAGCATGGATTAGCATGTTACTAGCATGATTCTAGCATGAATTAGCATGTTACTAGCATGATTCTAGCATGGATTAGCATGTAACTAGCATGATTCTAGCATGAATTAGCATGTTACTAGCATGTTTCTAGCATGAATTAGCATGTTACTAGCATGATTCTAGCATGAATTAGCATGTTACTAGCATGATTCTAGCATGAATTAGCATGTTACTAGCATGATTCTAGCATGATTTAGCATGTTACTAGCATGATTCTAGCATGAATTAGCATGTTACTAGCATGATTCTAGCATGAATTAGCATGTTATTAGCATGATTCTAGCATGAATTAGCATGTTACTAGCATGATTCTAGCAATAATTAGCATGTTACTAGCATGATTCTAGCATGGATTAGCATGTTACTAGCATGATTCTAGCATGAATTAGCATGTTACTAGCATGTTTCTAGCATGGATTAGCATGTTACTAGCTTGATTCTAGCATGTTACTAGCATGTTTCTAGCATGAATTAGCATGTTACTAGCATGTTTCTAGCATGAATTAGCATGTTGTTAGCATGATTCTAGCATGAATTTGCATGTTTCTAGCATGAATTAGCATGTAACTACCATGATTCTAGCATTAATTAGCATGTAACTAGCATGTTACTAGCATGATTCTAGCATGAATCAGCTTGTTTCTAGCATGAATTAGCATGTTACTAGCATGATTCTAGCATGAATTAGCATGTTACTAGCATGATTCTAGCATAAATTAGCATGTTTCTAGCATGAATTAGCATGTAACTAGCATGATTCTAGCATTAATTAGCATGTAACTAGCATGTTACTAGCATGATTCTAGCATGAATCAGCTTGTTTTTAGCTTGAATTAGCATGTTGTTAGCATGATTCTAGCATGAATTAGCATGTTACTAGCATGACTAGCATGTCACTATCGTGTTGCTAGCACCTTTCTAGCAATATTAGCATGTCAGTAGGAAGTTTAAACTGTTAGCATGTGTTAGAAAAGCTAGTCACAGTCTCTGGGACAGTTGCTAGGGTGCTGAAATTGGTTGCTAGGGAGTGGCTAGTAAGTTTAAAGGTAATCAGTGATTGGCTGCTGGCTAGACTGAGTTGAATGAGGCCAGACTAGTCTGTAGGACAGTCTGATGCAGAGTTATGAGCTCACAAAGGTTGATCCAATGTTAAGATAATGGGAGTCTTTTACAATGGAAGTCTATGGGACAGTTGCTAGGGTGCTGTAAGTGGTTGCTAGGGAGTGGCTAGTAAGTTAAAAAGTCATCAGTTATTGGCTGCTGGCTAGAATGAGTTAAATGAGTCCAGTTAGAAGTCTGTAGGACAGTCTGATGCAGAGTTATGAGCTCACAAAGTTTGACCCAATGTTCAGTCAATGGGACTTTTGGGATTTTTCTGGGTCGTTTTTCGGAAAACCCAAGGTCGGATCAGTTAGAAAAGATATAGCAACCCGAGTCAGACCAGTTTGAAGGTTTGACGAAAGTTTGAAGTATGTAGCTTGAAAGGCCTAGGAGGAGATACACTTAGAAATTAGTCTCAGAAGAAGAAGAAGAAGAAGAAGAATAACTAGATATTAAAGTTTGAGGACAAACTTTGAGGCTGGCTTGTGAAAGTCTGTTGGTAATAGTTTATTTAGTTTAAAGTAGTTTTAAAAAGTACGAAAAGATAGATAGATAGATAGATAGATAGATAGATAGATAGATAGATAGATAGATAGATAGAACAATTAGCATGTCATTAGCATGATTCTACTATGAATTAGCATGTTATTAGCATGATTCTAGCATGAATTAGCATGTTACTAGCATGATTCTAGCATGAACTAGCATATTGCTAGCATGGTTCTAGCATGAATTAGCATGTTACTAGCATGATTCTAGCATGAATTAGCATTTTACTAGCATGATTCTAACATGAATTAGCATATTGCTAGCATGATTCTAGCATGAATTAGCATGTTACTAGCATGATTCTAGCATGAATTAGCATGTTACTAGCATGATTCTAGCATGAATTAGCATATTGCTAGCATGATTCTAGCATGAATTAGCATGTTACTAGCATGATTCTAGCATGAATTAGCATGTTACTAGCATGATTCTAGCATGAATTAGCATGTTACTGGCAAGATTCTAGCATTAATTAGCATGTTACTAGCATGATTCTAGCATGATTTAGCATGTTACTAACATGATTCTAGCATGAATAAGCATGATTCTAGCATGAATTAGCATGTTACTAGCATGGTTCTAGCATGAATTAGCATGTTACTAGCATGATTCTAGCATGAATTAGCACGTTACTAGCATGATTCTAGCATGAATTAGCATGTTACTAGCATGATTCTAGAATGAATTAGCATGTTACTAGCATGATTCTAGCATGAATTAGCATGTTACTAGCATGATTCTAGCATGAATTAGCATGTTATTAGCATGATTCTAGCATAAATTAACATGTTACTAGCATGATTCTAGCATGAATTAGCATGTTACTAGCAAGATTCTAGCATGAATTAGCATGTTATTAGCATGATTCTAGCATGAATTAGCATGTTATTAGCATGATTCTAGCATGAATTAGCATGTTATTAGCATGATTCTAGCATGAATTAGCATGTTACTAGCATGATTCTAGCATGAATTAGCATGTTACTAGCATGATTCCAGCATGAATTAGCATGTTACTAGCATGTTTCTAGCATGAATTAGCATGTTACTAGCATGATTCTAGCATGAATTAGCATGTTACTAGCATGATTCCAGCATGAATTAGCATGTTACTAGCAAGATTCTAGCATGGATTAGCATGTTACTAGCATGATTCTAGCATGAATTAGCATGTTACTAGCATGATTCCAGCATGAATTAGCATGTTGCTAGTCATTGCTAGCATGTGAACCATACAGGATTTATGGTGTGCTAGCATGAGTCAAATAAGCCAACCCCCGCTTCTCTACGATGTTCTGATACTGAGATATAGCTGCTGTTATATCGTTGCTAGGTTAGTCTGTTTTGTTGCTATGGAGTTGATTGACAGCTTAGACTGATGATGTATCAAAGCTTCTTGCCAGTATGAACAGTTAAAAACAACCCCCATGTCTCTATAACACTGCAGCAGGACGATATCAATCTGGGCCTCTATAATGGCAGTCTATGGGACAGTTGCTATGGTGCAGTATCTGGTTGTTAGGGTGTGGCTAGAAAGTTAAAAGGCCATCAGTGATTGGCTGCTGGCTAGACTGAGTTAAATGAGCTCAGCCATTAGTCTTTATGACAGTCTGATGCAGAGTTATGAGCTCACAAAGTTTGATCCAATGTAAAGTCAATGAGCATAATTTGCAATGGAAGTCTATGGGACAGTTTCTAGGGTCCAAAAGTGGTTGCTAGGGCGTGGCTAGAAAGTTTAAAGCTCATCAGATATTGGCAGTTAGGTAGTCTGAGTTATATGAGCCCAGTTAGAAGTCTGTGTGACATTCTGACGCAGAGTTATGAGCTCACAAAGTTTGACCCCATGTTAAGCCTATGGGATTTTTTCGGTGGTCCCGGGACGTTTTTCGGAAAACCGAAAGTCGGATCAGTCTGAGGAGATATAGCAATCCGAGTCCGAATAGTTCGGAGGTCTGGTGCGAGTTTGGTGGTCATAGCTTGAAAGCTCTAGGAGGAGATAGAGTTAGAAATTTAGTCTCAGAAGAAGAATAATAAAAAAAATAAAAAAAAAAATAATAATAAGTTTAAATAGGATAACAGTAGTCTGGCTTGCTGCACAAGCCAGCCTAATAATAAGTTTAAGATAGATAACAATATGCTGGCTTTTCAAGCCACCATAATAATACATAAAACAGATAGTAAGAAAAATTACTGACAATGCAATTTGGAATCACTGCTCACATGTTGTAGCTCTGTGGATGTATAACCTGGGTTGTAAACTCGCAAGGGTTGTGAAATGTGATTAATGGCTGATACCGATCTTCGGCCGATCAATCTGAGCATCTCTATTAACCCACAAGTATTTTACCAAAAATTCAATTGGAATGTTTCAGTAACTTTAGAGTAGTATCACTAAAGTTGCAAAGGGGTGGAAAATTTCCAGTAAATTTACAAAAATCGTCAATGGGAACTTTGTCTTAGGAATTTTGGAAGCATTCCAAGTTGGAAATTTATGGGAATTTATTTAAATTACTTAGAAATTCAGAGGAATTTATGTAAACTGTATATACAAACTTAACTATAAACATTTTGTTCATAAGCTGACATGCACACAAACTTATACTATACATATTAAAAATGACATATTTGACAGATTTAATTGATTAACTT
Source organism: Danio aesculapii (assembly GCF_903798145.1). Taxonomy (NCBI): domain Eukaryota; kingdom Metazoa; phylum Chordata; class Actinopteri; order Cypriniformes; family Danionidae; genus Danio; species Danio aesculapii. The sequence goes on along the minus strand of NC_079450.1, from coordinate 27,094,163 downwards.
TTTGTTTAATTCCCATGTAAAGTTTCCAGAACCTAAAATTCACAGAATTTTGCAATCCTTAGTTATCACCATTTGTGTTGTTGCTGACAATATCTGAAATAGTAAAGCAAACCTCCAAAGATTCAAATACTGATGCTACAGTATATACAACAATAAATGATCAATCTTAAAAGGAAAAAAAGATTGATGATTAAATATCCACAATTTAACATAAAAAATCCTGTGCAAATGATAATAATTAACAAAAGTTTTGTAACGCTTAAAAGTTTTAAAAATAAGTGCACACAAACCACCCATGATCAGACACATTGTATTTTTCAATGGTTCCCAAACAATTTGGTCATTGTGCTGAAAGCTGGGAAAACAGAGTTCATGATTACCAGGATATCATTTATCAAGAGGTGCTTATATCCTCATGAATCACCATTTCATTGTGTGTTTGACAGCTCCACTCCAGTCCCGATCTACGTCTGACTCGTCGTCTGCTCGATTTGCAAATGCTGCTTGGGCTGCTCAAGTCACTCGGCTAAAACAAAAGCCAGTAAATACAAGATGGAGGATGTGGGAAAGGAATTCGCACCCTGGATTCTGGCTCATGGGAAAGCGATGGGCGTGTGTGCAGGGACGAGGTCGCCCAGGCCCGCCGCACTAATGTGAATGACGAGAGAGAGCGCAGAGAGGAGTCAATGCAGACAACGCAACAATGAGAGTTTAAGGGTGAGAAGGAGGAGAGGAACAAGAGAATAGACCCGAGGTCAAGTTCAAGGCCATTCTCACTGTCTGCCCATGTAAATGAGGTTTAACACACACACACACACACACACACACACACACACAAACACATTCACATAAACAAATTCACACTTTTCCCAGCCCACACAGCGTTCCCTCAATGCAGTCTCTGAAATGAGCTAATGTTTGGCCAACTGTTATTTTGTAGCTTTAATAGGCTGTTTATAAGAGACACACACTTCTGCTTCAGTGTTACAAAAAATAATCGGACATACTGTGACTTTATCTCCCAATTGTGAATTTACATTTTATATTTTACATTTATATTATTGTTTATTTTTTCTTTCACTCAAAAGGTGTTTCAGCCCAGGTCAGGCATGGAACGATAACAGTTTTCAAGGTATACCGCGGTTTGGAAAAGTCAAGGTTTTTAAACCGTCAAAATTTTCTGCTATACTGTTCCTAAGGTATGTGTACGATTTTTTATGTCAGCTAAAGGGTGGCACGATGGCACAGTGGTTAGGACTGTCGCCTCACAGCAAGAAGGTTGCTGGTTCAAGTCTCGACTGGGTCAGTTGGCATTTCTCTGTGGAGTTTGCATGTTCCCCACATGTTCGTGTGGTTTCCACCGGGTGCTCCGGTTTCCCCCACAGTCCAAAGACATACTGTATACAATTGAAGTCAGAATTATTAGCCCCCCTGTTCATTTGTTTTCCCAATTTCTGTTTAAAGGAGAGAAGATTTTTTCAACATATTTCTAAACATAATAGTTTTAATAACTCATTTCTAATAACTGATTTATTTTATTTGCCATGATGACAGTAAATAATATTTTACTAGATATTTTTCTTCTATACAGCTTAAAGTGACATTTAAAGGCTTAACTAGGTTAATTAGTTTAACTAGGCAGGTTAGGGTAATTAGGCAATTTATTGTATAACGATGGTTTGTTCTGTAGACTATCGAAAAAAATCTAGCATAAAGGGGCTAATAATTTTGACCTTAAAATGTTTTTTTAAATAATTAAAAACTGCTTTTATTCTAGCCAAAATAAAACAAATTTCTCCAGAAGAAAAAGTATTATCAGATATAACTGTTAAAATTTCCTTGCTGTTAAACATCATTTGGGAAACATTTAAAAGAGAGAGAAAAATTAAAAGGGGGACTAATAATTATGTTGGTAAAGTAAATTTGCTAAAGTGTGTTTGGGTATTGGGTTTCCCAGTACAGGGTTGCAGCTGGATATTTGTGCCCTACCTGCTGTGTAAAACATATGCTGGATGGTTGGTGGTTCATTCCGCAGTGGCAACCCCTGATTAAAAAATGGACTAGGCCGAAGGAAAATGAATGTTTGAAAATGTCAGCTATGGTTGCCCAGGAATTCAAAAGGGTTAAAATAGATTTAAAATGATAGATATATAAAAACAAAAACTAATTTGTGACCACACAACAAAATGATTTTATTTAGATTTTACACCATTTTTTTATATTATTTTATTAGATTACCAACAAATTGCTAAAATAATTGTAGTATATTTACTATATATATATATATATATATATATATATATATATTGTTTATATATACAGTGCTCAGCATATATAAGTACAGCCCTCACAAATCTTTCTTTTAAATTCATATTTTTAATTGGAAGCTGTACAATATTATATTTGTGCATATACTGTACATTAGTCAGTACTGAAGCCAAATCTGGAGCTTATCTAACAAAACAACTGACGATAACGGTCCAAAAACTAGTACAGCCAAATTTATATAGAAAATATTAAATACAAATTTAAAAAAGAGGAAAAATCAAGAGAAGCAAAAAAAAAATTGAAAAGTTAAGTTGAAATTTTGGAGGTTGTCATTTTTTTCAATATTTTGCTCGAATTTATTTGTATTATCTTTAAATTACTAAATATGTTTGGTGACTAAAATATATTTTTAATAAATAAATAAATATATAAATATATATATATATATATATATATATATATATATATATATATATTATATATATATATATATATATATATATTATATATATATATGTTTAATAAATCTGTTTAGTTTAAATGCACCAAAATACATTGCCTATAATCACTGAGAAATGGATAAAATATTCATTTTCAAAATGAGGTGTACTCAATTAGGCTGAGCACTGTATATTGTTTCGATTCTCATTTCTTTCATGTTCATTCATGTACCAATTTGTCTTTTTACATTTTATGATCTATTTATGTATTAGCATTTTTAAAACTCTGCACTTCAAATAGGTTTAATGCATTTCTTTTATTTCTAAAAATCATTTTCTTTATTCCTTTTTATATATCGGTACGATACAAAACATTCATATTCAGAGATAAACTAAGAAAGCATCACCTAAAATATACATTACCAACTATAAATTCCATGTTATATGTGATCAATCAATAATGAAAGAAGATGCGATACCAAATTCCAGCATACAGTCATTTACACTTTGTTCCATAAAACCAGATGTCTATGCTCTCTCTATGCTGACTATATATTCTTTACATATGCTCTTCAGGTCTTTCGCTTAAAACTCCTCTACATTTTTGTCTACCTGCATCATTTGTAAATCCACCTAAACAACATTTCTGAACATGCAAAGAACCACCACATCCTACATGAGTCCAAACGTCTCCCAGACTGTCAGAAGGATGCCTGTATTTGCTAAAAACAATAGTTGCACAAATTCCCTGACAAATATCTGTGCTTCATCCCAAAATCTCACAACAATCTAAGCATTAAAAAAAGACCCCCCCCCAACAGTAGATGATTTATGCATTATTATGTACTGACAGACAGGACCACACAGACTCTGGTCCAGTCTCTCACCCACACCCAGAGAACGTGCACCGCGTCCCAGTGCTGTTGCACAGCTGCTGCGAGTGGGCTTTGTGCCAATGCTCCCCCTCTCTCTCGCTCTCTCTCTAGCGCCAGCTTTCATGCTGCCTCCTGGTTGCCGTAGCAACTGATGGCACTGACTCAGAGAGGAAAGAGGTCTGCAGCAGAGAACAACACTCGCTGCACACACACACATGCACAACACAAATATATGCCAAGGCACAAACAAACAAACAGCAGCACTGGGAATATACAGTCGTGCCAATGCTCACATGCACGACTACTAAAAACATGTATTGCATGGATATGTTCTGAAAAGTGCTGTATTTGTGAAGTTCAGTCTCTAAGTGCAAGAAAATTGTCATAATGTGTATATATAGATGTTGATGAAAGTATCCGAACAGTGAATCCAGCTGTTAAGATTTGAGTGTTTGGGAAGGAGACTGCAGGTAAATGTGCTGCTGTGCTGATTGACAGGGCCACCAATGCACGAAGACTGAGGGGTTTGTGCTGTGTGAACACATTAAGGCGCTTGTTTTAACTGTACGTTCACTATACTGTAAGGTTTGGGGTTGGGAGGATGTTGAAATGGTTTTGAAGGAGTTTTTAACAGCAGTGATATTGTAAAAAATATTCTTAGTTAAAAAAATAACTGGTTCTTATATGTAATGTTATTTATTCCTAAAATTACCTTTCATCTTGTCATTTTTTTGGCCAGAACAATATTCATGTCTTTTAACAGTAGGGCTGGGCCGATAAACAATATTATATTGAATTACTATAAAATTTATGTCAATAACAATGATAAACTCTGGACTTTTTTTTACTCAATAATGATCCAAGAGCCAATCATACAGCAGAAATGTACAACAATGAGAATCTAAGAAGTGTGTTGATATTTATTTTATCGGCTGAAAATAATTTATGTCATTTAATGAACCCTCTAATTTTTGTGGCTTCAGTCATAGTTAGGCTACTCTTTGAAAATCTGGAAGCATTAACAACTGATATTGAATTATATATCGTTATCATTGAATATGGAAAGTAATTATCGAGACTGAATTTTTGCCATATCCCCCAGCCTTATTTTACAGTGTAGCTAATATTTGACAAAGGTTTTATGTCTTTAAAAAAACTGTTCTCTGACCTAAAATCTGTAAGACATGGTGAACTGTTTTATATAAAAGGAACATTTCTGAAAACCCCTGTAGCCTATAGTACACTAAACAAGACAGCATCTTTTGGGACTGTCATCCCCTCAACACGACTACCAACCTCAACAGCAGTTTTACGCCCACAATTTACAGCGACCACTAGAAGACATGGCAACCATAATCCTTTAGGAACTCGCATTAAACCTAAATCTGCAGGTTAAACAGTGACTGATCATACTCGATCAGAATTAATAAAAAGGGTTGAAAACTAAATAAATCTTTAAATTCAGCATAGCACTTCTAATACTGAAATTAAATGCTTTTTCATTTCAGATGTTTGAGCAGGAATCACAATGGGATATAGGAGATAACAGAACAAATCATGGCTTTAAGCGACACTTAACATTAAACATTTATATATTTAAGAATGGATAAGAAATAAAAAAAAACAGTTTTTTACAAAAAACACGTTGTAATTAATTTGTAATAAGTGCTATGTACTAACATTTTAAATAATCATTTGTTAATACATTTATTGTGTAGATACATGACTTCAGTGTGTGTGTCTATGTGTGTACACACTGAAAAAAAAGATTTAAAGATGATTCCTTGGATTTACAAACATTTTTAAGTGGTTGTCAACAATTTATTTGGGTTAAATTTAAACAAAGAAATTAAGTGGAACATTACTAAATTTAATGTGTTTTTTTTAATTCAACCCATTTAAGTTGTTTGCAAGAATTTTATAGAAATCTTTTATATTTTTTGTAATCTTTGTACCTGCAAGTAGTTACAGATGTAATCAAGTACTGTAACATTTCTGTACAAACTGTATACTGAAATAAATTACCTAACCTTAGCTGTACCCCAATAAATATAATAACTATGCACTGAACACAAAATCAAGCAACAGTTCACTTAGATGTTGATTTCACAAGCAGGCAAGCGCAAGAAATGCTGATTAGTTATTAATGCAGAACAAATTTTTGTGACACGCAGGGAGTGGAATGGGTTAATGTATACTCCTACACAATCTCACAGCAATTCATAACTTTATGATTTAGTGATTAATGTTTATGAATTCGTACATTTCATTCGTACAATTTAGTATGATTTACTCATCACCCAATTACGGTTGGTTTTGGGGCTGGGTTCATTGCCACGTCTCCTTTTTAAAATCATACATCTTCGTACGACTGAACTCGTACAAATTCGTTCGAATTAGCCAGTCTCCTTTTTAATCCTGTTTAATGTGGTTAACTGTGTTAGCATCTTTTAACTAGGCGGAATTATTTAAAGGGTCAATTAGTTTCTTGTTTTAGGCATTGAAACCATGTTTTTGTATATCTATTGTATGTTTCATAATCTATTTTACATCTTTTATGCTCTCTTTTAAATTATGTGCCTATTGCTGTTTTGTTTATTATGTCCGTACTGCTTGTTTGTATCTTGTCTGAAAGCACTTTGTGCAGCCCTGTTGCTGTTTGGAAATGTGCTATGTAAATAAAACGAACTTGAACACTAAACTGACAAAACGTATAACAGTTACGTTTCCTCGTGAGATCAGGCTGGTAGTCCTCCTATGTATTCCTCAATGTAAAACTATGTCTTGTTCCAGACGCTACAAAAGACATCAGCACAATACATCAAACACTGTCTGTCTACTGCATGTATAAAGAAAAGTATACTCTGGTAGAGTAAAAACAATGCTGTTACAATTTAAACATTACATTTTGAAGTTTTGAAGTAAAAAAATTAAATCACTGTTACAATATTTATTGTTATTATTTATTTATTTACAATATATCTAACAACTAATTTATCATGTAACCAATGCCCTAATTTAAAAAGGAAATCACAATATACACTGTAAAACTGCAGGGTTCCCACACAATCCATTCATGTTGTCCCAACACTAACTGATTAAGTGAACTTACAAAATTTAAGTAGATTGAACATAAAACAATTAAGTTGCCCAAAAAAATCTTAATAATACAGTTGTTTCTGCTTATTTATTTATTTATTTATTTGTTTTTTGAGTATACGACTAAGTATAAGACTTGAAGAATATTGAAACCAAATTGTTACTCCTACTGCACAGACCAAACTTTATTTATTTTAAGAAGAACTAAAGTCATAGTTTCAGAATGGCATAATTCACGAGTAAATGATGGCCATATCATTCAATGTGCTCAGATTAAGTTGGCAGACACCATTCAAAAGTCACATTTGAATAAAATTTGAAGTTCCCACAAAATACCATCCACTATCCAGACAGACATACGTCCATTCATTAGCACGGACTGATGTGATATTTCCTGGGAAGGTTTTTTTATGCCATGCTGCCGTAGACGCAAGATGCCACCATGGTTCTTCTAAGCAGTCTGAGAGTGCTCTTTAATGCTGTCTCTAATATATCACATATGGTCTCAGGATTAAGCAGAAGACAGACAGGAACACACATAAAACAGAGGGCCCGAACAGTGGCTGCACTCCACAATGACACTTTTAGGGGGCTGGAACCCTTAATTAAAGCTCAGACGTGAAAAGGGGCCGCAGACAGAGAGGAGAGCAGAAGAAAAGCAAATGAGATGGAGTCCTCCAGACTGTCTGGGAAAGAGTGTGGGAGCGTGTTGCCCCTTATGCATGTGTGCACGTGTTTATTAATTAAAAAAAAAAAAAAAAAGGGGGGGGGGGGGGTGACTTTTATCGAATTATTAAATGCATAGACCAGTACTTCACAAACTCGGCTATCTCATGTTAAGCCCAATGCTGTAGAGAAATCTCCAAAAAACGAGTCAACATACATATTTGAACACATACACACCAGTTTTTGTCTGTGAAGCACAAAGAGTAGGGGTGAAAGGTCAAACAAGCACACTACGATGGCTGGCTTTCTCATGGTAATGGCCATACCAATGCACAACCCCACCCGCCCCGCCTGCCCCTTGGTTCTGTGTGATGCAGTATTTTGGGGTCCCTGACGGACGCTGGGCAACATCCTCCATGAGCATTCTGGGAAATGGGTGGTGACTGACGGTATGTGTCAGGGATGTACAAAAAAAGTGAAATATCGTTTAGCCGCATGGGGAGAGTGAAGATGACAGGCTGAGACATTGGAGACTTTTGTGAAAGGCCGGAACGTCTAGACAGGAATGAAAGATTTCGGAGGCCCCGCTCAATAAGATCGGATTGTTTCTTTCAAACGAGTCGTGCTTGTGAATTACACACGGGCAGGAAAAGAGCTGCGGGAGATTACATGAAAGATGGGAAGTGTTTTTTAAGCATCAAAACAATAAAAGTGCAACGAAACTCCTCTTTTTGTATTATTTCGCCCCTGTTTCTGAATCTTTTTTCGTAGTAAAACAGAAACATATTCTGTAAATATGGTAAAAAACAAGGTTTACACTAAAATGGCATTCAGTTTAATACACTCAAAAAATAGCTTTTGCTGCTTGTTTAAACTACTTATTCAAAATGAGTTGAAACAACACAATTCTCAAGTTTCTTTGGGACAACTTTATTTGTTTGAATTTCAATCCACTTAAATTTGTAAAAACTATTAAGTTAACTTAATTGTTTTAAGTTGGGACAACATGAAGGAATTGTGTGGAACCCTGCATTTTTTACTGCACATTCAAGAAGTGACATTTGCTGTTTGCTCAACTGCTTATTTAAAATGAGCTGAAACAACACAATTCTTGAGTTTTTTGGGAGACAACTTATTTGATTTATGTTCAATCTGCTTACATTTGTAAAAACACCCCCTCATGATCTCTCTGTTAAGCACTGGTTGCATTCAGTATTGGAAATACCCAGAATTGTCATCAGCACGAATTAACCATGCTAAACTGGACATTTTGACTGTATTGACAATCTATATAGGTGACATCAAAGAAATTGTAGACACTCATAGGATAATATGAAAGTCAAATTTAATGTAATTTATTTACCTGCTTGGTCTAAACGTTCCTGATGTTCATATAACGGGGTGGGGGATGGGGTATACAGTATAAACGGAGTAAAAGCTGTTAAAAATATTTTTCTAGCTAATTGTGAAAATACATTTTCATTTTTGGAAATTAAAAGTGAATTACAAAAAAAATATTTAAAAAAATAAAAATTTTAAAAACAAAAGGTTTTCCAAACACAAATCGATTGTGTGGAACCCAAATATTTTACAGTGTAAAGTTTACATGCCAACTTTAAAAATTAAGACTATTTTTAACAAAATTATTTAAAACAAATTTAAGGTGAAGAGCCTTTTTCATAAATGCTGCACTTTTTTTTTCCAAAATAATATATTTTCTGCCATAACTAAATTGCTATTTTAAAAACAAATAAATTCCAAAAAAATTATTTATAATAATACAAACTAAAGAAGATTTTATTCATATAAACCAAAACTAAAACTGTGCTGGGATTTTACATAAAAAATAAACATCAGCATATCTGTTTTCTGGCATGAGCTGAGATCTTTGCACATTTACAATGTCCACAGCTGAAAGAAGCTCTTACACTGGGGACTGAGATGACTGGTATGAAGACGTAAGCCTTTCCTAAACCAGAGAGCAGGGTGTAAAGAGGTGATAAGTAGGCCCTCTGCTGATTTATAAATTACTGATTATATAATAGGATAGAGACAAGTGTTAAACATGATTATGAAGATGAATAACAATTATTACCTGTATAATTAATTAGTAATAATATCAGTGTAATACACTTAAGAAAAGATCATCTTAAACATTTTTAAATATTCAATAATAATAAGCAAATTATCAAAATATGCATAAACTAAATTCAAAAGGAAAGTGTAAAATGATCTAATCCTGCTTCTGTAGCAGAACAACTTTTCTTTCAGTCTGAAAAACATCTTAACACTTTCGCTATGAGAACACTGATGCATCATGTGATCTCCATAGCATTTGTTGGGGCGAGCCGAACTGCAAATCATCTGATCTGCTGGGTTTGGCTTATTAATAGTATTTTTAAATTTTTTGTGTATAGACATCTGTGACAGTAGTTTTTCAACGCGCTGCATCATATTTGTTGTTCTGTTAATGTAAGTAAACATCTTTTTGCAGTGTTTGCACACAGTTTGTGTTTGTCCGGTGCACTTCACCGAAGTCGTTTTACTCAGCCGCTGATGTGCAAGTAAAGCGAGTTTGCACCTGTAAACACAGTGCCCCTTCTGCTCAAAAAGTGTATCGCGACTCGTTCAACATTTCTACCGATTTGACTCGTCACATATTTAAATCGATTTTCAACCTCACTGTGAATCATTACATCCCTAATCATTTGCCTTGTTTTTCTCACTTGATTTTGATGCCTGTGATTGTATAATGATTTCAAAAGCATTCAGATATAAAAAAAAAACATTGTACCATTTGTAACCTTAACTATGATTAATTTTATTGAATTATTATTATCATTCAGTTTGTGTTCTTGAATACTGTTAGACTCGGGAAATGATAAAACCCTTTATTTCAATTGAATCTTTTTCTTGATTGTATTTATAGATTGTTAGGCATGAAAATTTCCACAACACATACAGATACAGAAATGCACTGCAAATAGCACAGACCACAACAAAAATGTGTTGGGGGACCCAAAAAAGCTTATAGACTGTTTATTAGATTTTATGGAGATGCAAACAATAAACATTAATTAACAATCTCTGACTAAACATGTGCATGGAAATACTAACAACACATGCAAATACAGAAATGCACTGCAAATAGCACAGACCATAACGAAAATGTGTCGGGGGACCCCAAAAAGCTTATAGATTGTTTTTTTAGATTTTATGGAGATGCATTCCCACTGCAGAATCATCCCAAATCGATCTAACATTATAAATTCTTTCCAAATATACTAAGTCATGTGATATTAATTCATCTGGTGAAATCGCAAAATAAAAAAATATTGCAATGTTACATTTTTCCAATATCATGAAGCCCTAATATACAGTTTATAGATACCATGTTGTGCATTGCACATTGCTCATATATTTACAGTTAATCAATTAAGCACACATCTCTAACTCCAACCGGAAGCAATTCTAAAGCCAAATGAAGGTAGCCTCAAAATAAGATGTAGCCTACAAGTTCAAGTGCACACACACACACACACACACACACACACACACAGAAAACACACCCCACCCCTCTGTATATACCAACATACAAATTATCAGAGACTGATGAAACCATATAGGGTTGGGAGATTAATCGAAAAGTAATCGAAATCAACATTCCGAACTAATAATCGATCAAATTTTTCCAATTACCTCCTTTACAGCATGTGGAGTCATGTGACCCTGCTCTGTTTGTTACTATTGTGTTACTTTGCACTACACTGACGATAATTGGAAGCTGTTCAGAGATGCCTTGAGACGGCATATTTTTAATTACATGAAAATTATTATTTAAATTAAAACATTTGTTTACAAAAAATGCGAGAAATGCTCTGTTTAAAATATTTTTTGCAGGATATGCAAGAGTTATTTTATTTAGAAGAGATTCTGCTTATTTTATACTTTTGATATGAAAAACACTGAAAATTATTTATTTTGTTTCCAAAAGTGCAAGTTATTTATTTGCCCTTTTTTATAAGAAAAAAATGACTGTTGGTTTTAGTCAATGTGTGTTTTAATTCCAGTTGCTCGACGTTGATGTTCAATAAATAATCATACTGTAGCTAGTAGATAGTGTGTGTTTCCTTCAATTATTTTAAAATCAAGTAATGCATCCTTCATTCAAACATCTCTCACTAGTATCATGTGAGCATATTTACTGTACAAAACTTGTCAGTGAACTATGAAAAATAAAATAGTTAAATAAAATAATCCGCGTGGGTTTCCTCCGGGTGCTCCGGTTTCCCCCACAGTCCAAAGATGTGCAGTACAGGTGAATTGGGTAGGATAAATTGTCCGTAGTGTATGAGTGTGAGTGAGTGTCTGTGGATGTTTCCCAGAGATGGGTTGCAGCTGGAAGGGCATCCGCTGCGTTAAACATGTGCTAGATAAGTTGGCGGTTCATTCCGCTGTGGTGACCCCGGATTAATAAAGAGACTATGCCGAAAAGAAAACGAATGAATGAATGAATGAATGTATGAAATAAAATAAACATACATTAATTGTAATAGAGTTAAAATGTTCAATTAATCGAGATTTAAACTTTAGGCCAAATCGCCCAGCCCTAAAACCATAAGGAGATAACAGATCAAAGCAACAAAGATCAACAGGCCATATTGTAATTACTTTCATGCACACAGCCACTCTGTGCATTCAGTAGGCTACTTCCTAATCATCATCTAATAATGATAGGGGATGTAGACATTTTGCTGACTTTGAGCCAACTTCTGTGAGGAAAAAATAGATATCCATTAACCTAAACTGTGCGCCAATTAAGCTTTAATAGCCAGGAAACAGTTTGGAAACTCGAACCTCACACTTCCTTAATTCTCTCACATTTTAATCACCCCTTTAAAACTAAAACACACATATATAATTTTAATCACCGGCTTAATTACAGCTGCTAAACGCATGATGTCTTCAAAGAAACAGTCCACATAACTTCACAATCAATGCATTAGTGGTTTCAGACGCTGTCATTGACGTGACAATGCGTGAAATTGTAATGAAGCGAATCCGCGCGCAGCCGCAGGGCGTGTCTGGAAAGCCACAAAGAGCGACTGGTTTCTTTCTGTGGAAACCGTGATGGAAACGGTCGGGGATGAACGGGTTAATACCACCAACTTGGCGGACAATAACTAGAGACACATAACAGTGAGTGAGTGATCGGATCAGACACTGACTTGTCGGTTTGCCTCCATTAAAGTCACAATCCACCATGCCAGACAGATGGTTTAAATCAGGGGTGCCCAAACTATTTCTGACAAAAACAAACTTGATTGAGGCTAGTGGGCCGAAGTTAAATATTTGCCATGGGTAAGTTCCTAATTTAATTAATAATGTTGAACAATGACTAGAAAACACTGCCTTAAGTACTTGTTTTTTACATTTTATAATGAACTTATTATAGTAAAAGCAAAACAATCTCATTTATAACAGAATTACACTGGTTTTTGCCTTGATTTGCTCACTGGTGTCTTCTGCATAGTCCTCTATCCGTCGAGTGACAGTATTTACATCTTAAAATATGATTCATTTACAGTGTTTAATTGAAAATTTTCATTTCAGTTTGCTCTCAATAAAGTAAGCAACAAGCAATCAAACAAACAAAAAAGGTTACGTCAAATTACGATGTCTGTGTTAAAGGCATTCGCCCCAACCCTCTCCATCACTCTCATTCTTCTCTCAGATGGGACGGTGGGCCAAAATCAAAGGTTACAATGGGCCAATCTCTGGTTTCAATACTCCAAGACAACTAGACGAATAAATTACACAAACACTAACAGTTTAAATGCACGCTAAGACTGCATCAGCCCACACTGCATCAGTGTCTATTTTTATATCACATAGGCTATTACAGTAAATTGTGCTTTGGTGCATCATTAAACCAGAATGTGTTTGTTTTCATACTTTAAATAGAGAGTAAAATGATTATAATCATCGTACACATTAACAGTTGGAGGCTATGGACCAACTGATTGGCATTAAACGAAATAAAAAGAAATTTAAACAATATCTGAAAATAAAATAAACAGGTCGTGCCTGGAGTTTTTTCTTAATTATTTTTATATTAGTTAGAAGGGAAAAAGCCTCTGCCTTTAAAAGCTCTAATGCAAAAACTAAAATGAATGCATTACCCAATTACACATTTTTTTCTTCTTTTTTCATTCTCCGTTATTTTGATTTAGACATAATTGGGCGACCATACATTCTTAATGTGTAAACTCTACTAGTGTGTGTGTGTGTGGAGAGAGAGAGAGAGAGAGAGAGAGAGAGAGAGAGAGAGAGAGAGAGAGAGAGAGAGAGAGAGAGAGAGAGAGAGAGAGGCGCCCTCATTAGTGCGCGCGCGCATCTTAATTTTTTCCTCCGCGCACCGAGGAATTATGTGACGTCAGCCTCAATTAACAACACAGAGGGTCACCGGGATTAAAACACAGGCTAGCAGTTCTCACAGATTCCCTCGCATCAAAGTAAAGCGCCTTTTGTTTACTGCGGCTCTTCGGCCGCACTGTGCGCATTCTATACACTGCAGGACCCAATTAAAAACCGGAAATAGTAAATGAAGGCAATGAGATCATTCACGGACCCGCTGATATTCGTTCCAACCAATCGGAGAGAGACAAATAAACCCAGTTATTTTCTCAACGCGAATACGGTTTGTGGTTGGGAGAGGGACGCATTTCCGAGTCAATCAAACGAGATTATCTATATTTAAAGGCATATTTCGTTATAATATTCGTGGTATTTTGGTGGCCTATTGAATATGGGATTAAAATGATGAAGGTTTTAAGTCTGTTCAATATGGATTCATGTGCGGAGCTGCTAAAAACGTGCAAACGTGTTTATATAATTCAAAAACGAATATGATATTTAAGATTTCTTGCCTTTTAATTTAATGATTTTGTATATTTGTAATTTTATGATTACGTAATCTAATAATTTTTCGTTTGAATGTAATCATATAAACCATTTGGCAATATATAGGGTACTACTGTAACAGTAGCCCAGCTTTTTGTGGCTAGGCTTCTTAATCTATTTAGATTTGTTACCTAATTTTTAAAAATTATTCGAATTAGGTATAAAACCAATTATTATTATTACTGTTATTATTATTGTTATTATTATTATTATTATTATTATTATTATTATTATTATTATTATTATTAAGAAAACAGACTACCACTAAATCATCATCTAATTTTTAACCAGTCGTGAAATAACCTACATGTTAAATAAAACTAAAGCAATTTCACAAACCAGATATCTTTACGATCCAAGACTGCTCACAATTTTAAATCGTGCATTTTAATTTAATAGCCTAAAACATCCAAGTATTCAGGAAAACTTGTGTTAATGTTTGTTAATTTATAAACATTAAAACATCACTGGGGGAAATACAGACGATAAAAGAATGCAAAACACACTCATCTACAAATGAAATGGGCTAACTCAGTTTTCAGTATAAAGACAATATAGGAAACATATTTACAGCCGTGGATAACTTCAAGTTCACAAGTAGTAGCGAGTTATTCAGAAACCCACGTCTGTCTGAACTGGCACTTTATAACAACTAATTTGCAACGCCACATAACATTTAAATCCTGAAATCTCCACAAAAATAAAGCTATAAAAAAAACCTATAGAACCTTTATATCTTCACATCATGTGTGTGACATCAAAGGCTTGGACGAGAGTGAGGCATCTAGTGAAGCAAGAGCAGGAGAAACATTAGCCAGAGAAGTGAAGATAGCAAGATGATCCACCACAACGCTGAAGCGTGGGCTCGCCCATACACTTTTTTTTCCTGGTTTCATGTCAAACGAAGGGTGGCTAATGAGAGACGACAAGCGACTGACGAAGGGACGAGTGGTAATTGGCATGGAGTCGTGGGAAACCATAAACAAACAGCTGCCAATGGCATTTTGTTTTTTCTCATCCCTTATAGCGGTGAAAAGAATCAGAAGCGGAGCTGCTCACTGGCAGCTGGGAGCGGAGCGCGCACGAGAGGCCCAAATAACAAGCTTAGGGATTATATGGCGTGCCCCTGGCATTACACATCACAGGATCACGAAAACTCACGATTAAATTTTCACTTTTCCAAATGATCACCGAGAAAAGTCGCGAAATGTCCAGCACAACCGCTGCTCGTGAAAAATACATAGGCCTACCTGATTCACGACGGACGCCATTTTTGAATTTTCCCAACGCAGTGTTGTGGATGTTGACTTTTCATCTAATAGACTAATTAAATCGCTAATTAATTAAGAAATGGAAAAAAAATGTGAAACCGTTTTAATTAAAAGTATAATAAATGAATTGTAAATAAAAATAAATAATAAATAAAAATGTGAAGATTAAAGAATTGGCCTACATAATTTTTAAATATCATAGTTACTAGGCTTATCCAGTGAAAAGTTTATTTTATAAGCTCTGAAATTCATTTCTCCTGATAAAATTTTATTTGAAAAATTTATTAGTAAAATTAGATAGATATAAAACGTTTTAAATAAATAATACTCAGTGACATAATAAACAAAGAAAGAAATTAGTTTTAAACAATCTCAAAAGCATACAAAGATTTGATTTACAAAGAGCAAATGCAAATTACTGAATAAAACATAAACCCTAATGTGAATTGCCAGTCTATTATTATATCAATTCTTTTCACAGTGAAAAGCATCAATAATCTTTTTATTATTTGGAGCTGAAAAAAAAGTGATCATTGTCATCTTATGCTATTAGGATAAGCAGGGAAGTTCATAATACACCATAGCTGATTCACATGAATGGCTTTAGGGCAGCAGTGAATGAACTGATATATGAATGTTGGTTTAACCTCACAGTGGGATGGACATATCCTTAATCAGTCATAAGGTGGATGTTAAACATAAGGAGGGGTCCCTGGGGTGTGCCCTCAGGGCATATCCCTCCCTTAGCAAGGCCCGTTATCCTTGTGACCTGCTTGTCCTTCCCTAACAGGGTCAAGCCTCCAATTAGCCAGAGGTTAAAGGTCAGGGTCCTCTCCTCTAACATATGTCTCTATAGGCTGATGACCTGCTCCTCGACAACAGGTCAATGTCAGCCGTGCAGGGTTATGTACTCTCACGCAAAACTGATGGGGTTTTGGTCAGTCCCATTCATAGGTTCTATAGGGATTTCTTATTTTTCACTTTCTTTTTCTTGCCTGAATATTTATATTGCTAATGTAATTTTTATTTTTAATGTGATTATAACCACCACAGATTTCCTCACAAGTCTCCTGCAGTATTTAGAAATGGACAAATTGTGCCCCAAAATAAGAAATTCTTGCACTTTTTAAAAGGACAGAATTGACTGGCTGTTTTCATCTGTTTGGCAAAGAAATTAAAGCATGCAGGGTTTACACGTCGCAGGATCAGGATATATTGAATAGTATTGGATAACAAACAGCACTATTCTGCAATCTTTACTTAAAATTTGCTGATTTGAATTGAAATTTGATATCATATACGTCATTAATTTCTAACTGAATGTGATGAGGCAAAATAATGTTGTTTTTGATCTATACCATACAAATTTGAGTGCTTTTTAGACTGCACTGACAAAAGTATTTCTTCCCTACTAGAGCTAGATCAACAATTTTCTTAAGTGTTCTATTTTTTTACATTTTATCTGACTTTATCATAAGCCCCATAATGTGAATTATGGCAGTAACTTCTGTTAAACTGTAAATAATTGTTAAAATAATAATAATTAAAAAAAACTGGATACAATGAGCTTGCCTTTTTTTCACAGTTCAGCAATCACATATTAAAAGAAAAATTCATTTAAGTTCAGAAACCGGAGCACCCAAAGGAAACCCACACCTACACAGGGAGAACATGCAAACTCCACACAGAAATGCCAACTGCCCAAGCCGGGACTGCAATAGCAATCTTCTTGCTGTGGGGCGACAATGCTAACCACTGAGCCACCGTGTCACCTACTCAGTTTTTAAAAATGATTATTTTACAGATTTTTTTTTACAGTTTAACAGAAGTTACTCCCATAATTCGCACAAAGCATTATGGGGCTTATGGGTCAGTTGGCATTTCTGTGTGGAGTTTGCATATTCTCCCCATGGTGGCGTGGGTTTCCTCCAGGTTTCCCAATGTTGGGTTGTGGCTGGAAGGGCATCTGCTGCATAAAACATATGCTGGATAAGTAGTGGTTCATTCCGCTGTGGCAACTCCTGATAATAAAAAGGGATTAAGCTGAAAAGAAAATGAATGAATAAATAAATGATCCGGGCAACGCAGTGGCGCAGTGGGTAGTGCTGTTGCCTCACAGCAAGAAGGTCGCTGGTTTGAGCCTCGGCTGGGTCAGTTAGTGTTTCTGTGTGGAGTTTGTATGTTCTCCCTGCATTCGCGTGGGTTTCCTCCAGGTGCTCCGGTTTTCCCCACAGTCCAAAGACATGCAGTACAGGTGAATTGGGTAGGCTAAATTGTCCATAGTGTATGTGTGTGAATGAGTGTGTATGGATGTTTCCCCAGAGATGAGTTGGGGCTGGAAGGGCATCCGCTGCGTAAAAACTTGCTGGATAAGTTGGTGGTTCATTCCACTGTGGCGACCCCGGATTAATAAAGGGACTAAGCTGACAAGAATACGAATGAATGAATAAATGAATGATCCACAGTTGCCATTTTGCCCATTTCTGTGCTCAGCATTGCTTGTTTAATAAAGATATGAAGAAAAGACCGTGCATTCCCTATAATTCTTGCATGTGCTGAACAAGCAAAAGTCGGGCAAAAGCAAAAAACGGGCAGAAACAGATTTCATCATCAACCTGTCATGATTCATATTAAAGATTTCAATCTATGTGCACATATAAATGATCTGTCTGTCAGAGAGATTTCCAAAGGGCTGTCTAAATTTAATTCGCTGTAATTAATTTTGAATCCCAAACCTTTTTTGTGTGTGTGTGTGTGTGTGTGTGTGTGTCTGTGTGTGTGTGTGTGCGTGTGTGTGTGTGTGTGTGTGTGTCTGTGTGTGTCTGTGTGTGTGTGTGTGTGGTTTCCATACAATCACCAATGCTTGTCTTCATGTGACTGACGAAGGCAAAAATACTGCTCCCTGTCATAAACGACATGGCTTGCCTTGCGATATATATCCAGCAGTTTGGGGTTTAGGAGAAAAACGTTAAAAGGGCACAATTGAGCCAGTCATGCATGTTCTGTGTATTCACTCGGCGTGGGCGTAATTCCTCAGAACACTTTTCCTTTGATTTCTTTCAGTTTTCACAGTGTCTCTCGGATGCCAATAATAGACTTGTCCATCAGCCTCTCCCTCCCTTGGAGTTAATTGGAGCTGCAGAGATTCAGACCAAGCTCTGAAGTTTGATTCATCATTGGATCACTAGATTATTAGATTAATCCTCCCCAAGATTAATGCCCCACCTGGACCCCCTTTACCCCCCTGCCAGGTTGTTCTGCCCCTTCAATGCCCCTAACGGCCCCTGGGCCCTTTGATAGGGCTGACCTGTGCCTTTTCACATATAGAGATTTCATCAAGGCGCTCTGGGAAGTGTGTGTGAGCTCATGTCCAACCGGCGGGGTTGTTGGTTTACCGGGGCCTTTCACAGAAATGCATGCTGAAAATATGGTGCTAAAATGATCCATTATTTCAGAATAATGACACATGTCTTGTTTTAATTCTAAAGAAACCATGTGGATCTAAAACACTAAATGTGTCTTTATTGCAGTCCAGCGGTGTTGATATTATTTTAATAGCATTTCCACTGTTTTACTGTATAGTTCTGAATGTCCTTTTGCAGATGTACTTTGTAACTTAAAATCATGCATAGCAGAACAGTCCAGTGACAGAATGGTCCAATGAAAAATCCTTGATTCAAATCAAATTATCAAAATAAAAGTAAAATAATTGTAAAAGTTAACAAGTGTTTGAAATGTCAAATCAGTTTAGCCTGACAAATTTCTTTAAAAAACATAGATTAAGTTACCACTAGAATCATCAGTTCATCAGTGCAGTTCAAAAGGCTAAATAAATTGGACACACTTTACAATTAGATTTTATCAGTTGTTGATAATTATTGAGTATGAACAATACTTATTATTACAGAGGGAGATATTATTAATATTTATTAATCATAGTTCAACATTTTCTTTTGCATTCTTAACATCAGAATTCAAGCTTGTTTAATACACCACAAGCCTGTAGCCAGGTGGGGTTCGGGTGGTTCAAAAGATGCACCCCTCACTGACAAAGATTTGCTCATTTGTCCTATTTTTACTGCTATATGCCATCATAAATTGAGAAAATAATCCATTTAAAAAACACCAAGCAGAATCATATGTTGACTGTGACTTCAGCATGACTGAGGAAAGTTAAATGTGCTGGCCAGTTTGTTCTTTAAATGAATGATATTTAGGCTACAGTTTTTAATTTAAAACTTTAAGACTTTATAACTTTAAAACTTCATTTTTTTCTAATGATATATCATGTAATAAATTTGTATTTAAAAAATAAGTATTGCATTGTTCTCGTGTTTCTTCATTCTAAATCTTTAGGAAATGTTTTTGGAACATCAAAAAAGTGTGGTTATGATGACCATGCAGCAAGCTAGTCCAACAAAAAATAGTGCTTAAAATGTCACTAAAATGCAATCATTATAATTAAACAGAAAATGAGGCGAATAACTGCAAAAAGGTCTACTTTTTGTGAAAAAAGAACCACCCCTTTCATCAAGCTGAATTTTTGTTAACTAACATAAACAAATACTGCAATAAATGAAATGTTAATTGTTAATTCACACTGTAAAAAAAGCTATAGGGTGCTGGAAAAAAAGTTAAATAACAGCCGATAAATTACGGACATTTACTGTAAAATAACAGACGGCAAATGACAGAAATTTACCATAAATTAAAATTTTATTTAAATTTACGGTAAATGTCAGTAATCTAATGTCCGTTATTTTACAGTTTTTTTCTGGCACCCTAGCTGCTGAAAAAAACTGTAAAATAACAGATTTTTTACATTTGCAAATGCAACTAATACAACCTTATTGTAAAGTGTTACCAACATTTTTTGACTGATAATCTGAACACAAGCAAACTCAAACTATTCTATTTTTGTTCAGCATGTCATTGCTTTAACTTGGAAAAACTCAAAAGCCATCCTGTGGCCAGTGGATTAAAGAAATGACTAGCAATCTTGCTCTGGAGAAGCTGGCATACAATGTTAAAGGACAATGTTAAAGAAGATTTTTATCAAATGTGGACCCCCTTTCAACACTTTCTTAACCAGGTTGAAAAATCTAACATTTTTTTTTATGTTTGAGCTTTCAAACCCTTGTTGGTGTCTTATTGTATTGTTCAGATGTCTTACATTTAAACAAATTTGTTTAACCAGTGCACAGTGGAAAGCTATGAAATGCAAGATATAAAAATGTATTGAACATTGTTATTGTTTATTTATTTTTTTACTTATGTACTGTTATTACTTGAATTTATGTAATTTATTTACATATTTTCACCTTTTTAACCATTTGTCTTTTATTTATTTATTTATTTATTTATTTATTTATTTATTATTGTTTTTTCATGTATTTTGTTCTGTAGTTCAACAAAAACCAATAAATATATTTTGGAAATAAATCTTTTGACTGATAAAATTAAAAGTAATAATATTGACACAAAAGAATAAGACCAGTGCTTAAAAGGTCAAGTGAATGTTGCCTGACAGAATTCTTTTTTGTTTGTCAGATTTGAAGTGAATTGTAATGCTACATATTAAACATTAAATAGTAAAATAATAACTTTTATTATTAATTAACTAACCACAAAGTTCCCAGTGATGGGTTGCAGCTGGAAGGGCATGCGTTTTGTAAAATACAGTTGAAGTCAGAATTATTAGCCTCCCTGAATTATTAGCCTCCCCGTTTATTATTTTTTTGTTCCTCAATTTCTGTTTAATGGAGCGATTTTTTTTCAACACGTTTCTAAACATAATAACTTTAATAACTGATTTCTAATAACTGTTTTATTTTATCTTTGCCATGATGACAGTAAATAATATTTTACTAGATATTTTTCAGGACACTTCTCTAATTTTGACCTTAAAATGGTTCAAAAAAAATTAAAGCGGATTTTATTCTAACCGAAATAAAACAAATAAGACTTTCTTCAGAAGAAAAAATATTATCAGACATACTGTGAAAATTTCCTTACACTGTTAAGCATCATTTGGGAAATATTTGGGGATAATAATTCTGACTTCAACTGTATATGCTGGATAAGTTGGCGGTTCATTCTGCTGTGGCGACCCCTGATTAATAAAGGGACTAAGCCAAAAAGAAAATGAATGAACTAACCACAAAGCATTAAGTGTTTGACGATCATATAATTTTGCAGAAAATAAATATATAAGATAGAATAAATACCACTAAATTACAGAAACAAATTTGCTTGAATGTTCCAATCTCACTTTCAGCTCCAGATCCAGACTGAATTGACACAAACCCAGTATCTGCTGCTGTTGTCAGGGCCAGTGAGTTGCACATCTCTTCACAGCGGAGAGCGGTGTGGCACAAAGAGTCAGGCTAATGAGGCTTGAGTGGCACTGGCACATACAAAACGCTTGGCATCTCTTGGCAAGCACAACCCTCTATCTCACTGCTCTCTCTCTCTCTCTCTCTGTATTTTTCTCTCATCATCGCCTTTGCTGGCTCTTTCCGCCAGGCCCATGGTTTCCTGGCAGCGATGCCCGTCTCTGTATGCCATCCTGGGAGGCGTCATATCCCCTCCAGAGAGCTGGCCCCTGCGGCTGATGGAGCCTTTCAGTCCAGAGAATGGGGGCATTGTGAGGGATTGTGGGTCATGGCCGGAGTAGGCGGCAGTTTGCTCATATACAGGCCCCTCACACACTCGCACGGGGTGCTTAGAACTGAGGGCCAAAGATAGACATCCAACCTCTCAGCCTTAAAAATGCCTCCTCAGGAAGTAGCTGTGTGAGAAAGTGTGTGAGAGGTGCATGGCAACACTGGAAGTATGCTCGCAAGTGTTTCTTTTGAGCCTTTAAAAAGCTCAGAAAGAAACAATTTCACGCCGTTGTGCGACGGAGTGTTTGTGTATGTGATTTGGTGCCTGCATACATGCATTCACTGCATTCATGTCTGTTAGAGAGAAAGCCGTTGATCACTGCTTCTTTGGAGGTGCAGTGGTTATACAGTATGTGATTTACATTATTAGTTATAGATTTGCTAACACTTTAGTTTAATTACCAATTCTCACTGTTAACTAGTGGCTTATTACCTGTCTATTATTAATATTTTGGCTGGTTATTAGTACTTATTAAGTACACTCAATAAATGATTACTGCTGCTTGTTCAAACTACCTCATTAAATGAGCTGAAACAACACAATTCTTGTCATTTCTTTGGCCAGTTTATTTGTTTTATGTTCAGTCCACTTAAATCTGTAAATCATTAAAGCGTTTGGTGTTGGGAGAACATTAAGGTATTGTGTTGGTGCAACTACCTGGTTAGGGGATTTGTAATTCCAGGAAGGCTTTGGGTGGGATTGAATTAAGAAAGGGAAATGTTGACAATAAAAGTAATCTGAGGTGTTTAAAGTTAATAGAAAGACTTCATTCATTTTCTTTTCGGCTTAGTCCCTTTATTCATCAGGGTCGCCACAGCGGAATGAACCACCAACTTATCCAGCATATGTTTTATGCAGTGGATGCCCTTCCAGCTGCAACCCATCACTGGGAAACATTTATACACACTCATTCACACACATACACTACAGACAACTTTAGCTTACCCAATTCACCTATAGCGCTTGTCTTTGGACTTGTGGGGAAACCAGAGCACTCGGGGGAAACCAGAGCACTCGGAGGAAACCCACGCAAACACGGGAAGAACATGCAAACTCTACACAGAATTGTCAACTGACCCAGCCGAGGCTTAAACCAGCGACCTTCTTGCTCTGAGGCGACATCGCTACCCACTGTGCCACTGCGTCGCCGTAACACATTAGTTTAATTACCAATTCTCACTATTAACTAGTGGCTTATTACCTGTCTATTATTAATATTTTGGCTGGTTATTATTACTTAAGTACACTCAAAAAATGATTACTGCTGCTTGTTCAAACTACCTCAATAAATGAGCTGAAACAACACAATTCTTGTCATTTCTTTGGCCAGTTTATTGTTGGTCCAACTACCTGGTTAGGGGATTTGAGTTCCCAGTATGCTTTGCGTAGGATTGAATTAAGAAAGGGAAATGTTGACAATAAAAGTAATCCGAGGTGTTTAAAGTTAATAGGAAGACTTTTCTTTTCGGCTTAGTCCCTTTATTAATCTGCGGTCGCCACAGTGGAATGAACCCCAATGTATCCAGTATATGTTTTACGCAGCAGATGCCCTTCCAGCTGCAACCCATCACTGGGAAACATCCACACACTCTCATTCACACGCATACACCATGGACAATTTCACTCACCCAGTTCACCTGTACCACATGTCTTTGGACTTGAGGAGGAAACCAGAGCACCCGGAGAAAACCCTCGGCAACACATGCAAACTCCACACAGAAAAACTGACACAGCCAGGGCTCGAACCAGCGACCTTCCTGCTGTAAGGCGATTGTGCTACCCACTGCACCACCATGCTGCCCCAATAAAAGTAATCTTAGGTGTTTAAAGTTAATAGTAAGACTTGTTAGAGTTTAATCTTTACTTTAGTTTAAAGAATTAGAAGTGTTTCGTGTAATGCTTGGAGTTTTGAGATTATCACCCTGCAGAGGCACCCATGCTTTGGGTGTTGGCAACTTAATTAGCAAAACTGCAGTTTGTTGCTTTGCTCAGTGAGCAATAACTGTCCTAAAATTAGTTCTGAGATCAGCCTTAATCAACTGTAACTCATGAAATATGCTTAAAAATGTCTCGTAGTTCCCAGTGTTGGGTTGCGGCTGGAAGGGCATCGGCTGCGCAAAACATATGCTGAATAAGTTGGCAGTTCATTTCGCTGTGGCGACCCCAGATTAATAAAGGGACTAAGCTGAAAAGAAAATGAATGAATATATCAAAGAATATCTCGTAGTTCATTTAACTTTAAGAGACTCTGAAACGTACGACACATAAAAGTCATACATGATATTATCAGACCTTTGAGTTTCAGTTAACTAAAAATACAAATGTATTTAAATGTTTATTTGATAACATCATGTTAGACCAGCTCTACTGCGTTTAATTGTGTAAATAGTGTTTTTTTTGTTGGTGCTAAACAAATTGATCGGATGGGATTCCTGCTCTCAATTAAATTGTGTTCATCCATTGAGTTATTTTTTTTAGTGTCCATATTCTGCATGATCTTATTTCACATCCAGTTGCTACCTTGATAACAATTGTCATAGTTAATGGTTTAATAATAGTGAGAAAGAATTGTACCTTAATAAAAACTCATATAAAACTTGTGGCCCCACTTTGTTTTAAGTACTTCAGGCTGTGAAATGTCATGTGGCATAACTCCATACACCTAAAATATATTTTTGCTGCTTGTTCAAACTACTTATATAAAATCAGCTGAATAAGCACAATTATTGAGTTTTCAAAATCTACTTAAATCGATTTTGTGTTGGGATAACATGAAGAAATGGTGTGGAACCAAGCATTTCTACTGTGTATGGTTTGACAAAATAGTAGCTTGCAAATGCATTAAGCTGTTTTCAGATTTTTTTATTATTAATATTTTTAGACAAAACTAAGTTCAGTCATGCTGTAAAATGTATTGTGCATCTCCTAAAAGTACAGAAAAATGATGAATTAAAGAAGAGCAAATAGAAGACGAAGGTTATAAAGGTTAATTTGAAGGTTATGTGTACACTTCCCAAGGAATGCAAGAACAACTGAATAGGCCTACACTATTAATGTGATGCAATTTTAGACTGATAAAAATTTGAGACAAAACCAAGATTCATGTTGTAAAATGTGATGTGGTGTAACCCAACTGCATGACATTTCTTCTTTGTACAATATATTTATTACTGTTTTCTGTTTGCATATCACAACAGATTACACAGTTACAGAATAATAATGTAGACACAGCTATCACTTTACACCCTATTCTCCCTCCCATCAACCCGTTCCCTAAAAAAAACAGAACAAAAAAAGGGGGTGTTTAAATCAGGTAAAGTCTATGTTCAGACCATGATACTACCCCACTCCCTCGGAGCTTGTTGTGGATGTAGCAGACTGCCAGCATTTACATTGGACTTTAGGATGTTATTAAAAGGTTCTCAGATATCTTCAACATTTTACCTCTTTTTGACAATGTATGTGATCTTTTCTATTGACACACGTGACGCCAATTCTTTAATCCACTTTCCAATTTGAATTTATATTTTTCCAGTTATGAGCAATAGCACGTTTAGCTTGTAAAATACACATTTCTATGAATCTGACCTCTTTGGTTTATAAGAAAGGGCTGGCAGGATATATACCTAGGATAAAAAATCTTGTCCAAAGGTAATTTCTTTGATAAAATTTGCTCAATGATTTCAATAATACCTTTCAAAAGGGTTTTACTTTCAGACATTCCCATACAGTATACAGTGGTACAGTGTACCTCATTACACTTTTTTACAGGTATCTGGAATATTATCATTATACTTGTGTAATATAGCAGGAGTTATAATCACATTTATTAATAATCAAGCACATCGTTGCATTTGCAGTGCCAAAATTACGGAGTTGCATTGCAATAATACATAATAAAGTATATTTAAATACATAATAAAGTATATTTAAATACATAACAGGGTGACGCAGTGGCGCAGTAGGAAGTGCTGTCGCCTCACAGCAAGAAGTTTGCTGGTTCGAGCCTCGGCTGGGTCAGTTGGCATTTCTGTGTGGAGTTTGCATGTTCTCCCTGCGTTTGCGTGTGTTTGCTCCGGTTTCCCCCACAGTCCAAAGACATGTGGTACAGATGAATTGGGTAGGCTAAATTGTCTGTAGTGTATGGATGTTTCCCAGAGATTGGTTGTAGCTGGAAGGGCATCTGCTGCGTAAAACATATGCTGCATAAGTTGGTGGTTCATTCCGCTGTGGTGACCCCGGATTAATAAAGGGACTAAGCCGAAAAGAAAATTAATAAATACATAATAGCTAATCTAAAGAGTAAAATTAAATAAATAATAATGTATAATTTAGATCATTTTAGAGTCAAAATATATTCATGTTTTATTCTATAATTTTGGATTATAGTTATTTTGGATTAATGTTTTTGTGAATAAAGTAGCCTATAAGAACTAAACATTATATGTGTGTTCCTGCCTACTATGTTTAACAAAACAGACGTTTTCTACAACGGAGAAAATAAACCATAACAGACACTAACAGACACCAAGGCATGTGTGTATGCATCTGTACACAGTGTTCAGGACAACATCCATCTAATCATCGGTGGAGCTCAGTCAGAAATTATAGACAAACGAGCACCTGCTCTCTCTCAAAGCTCACTCGGCTCCACCTAGTGGACAGAGTAATTCACACAGTCGTTGAAAAAACCCATTGACTGCATTTTCAGTGGTCGAACACACACACACACACCAGCACCCTGGTGGTTATAACTCTTCTCATTCTCTCAAATGTGTATAGAGCTCATTTCCCCACCGCTGGCAGCTCGGAGTGGCCGGAGGTGTTTTGGCACATCACGTATCCTTCCACAAGCGTAGGAGGAGAAAAATAGTACCAGTGTATTTCTTTTTTCTTTTCAGTTTTTTTTTTTTGTCTCTCTCTGCTCATGCAGCCCATCCACGGACACCCCGCCTGATTAATATTCAGCCACCGGACTCGTTTCTCTCACCGTGCTGCACTAAGACAAAAGAGCATTGTGGAGACACCTCCTGTTTTAATTATGACGAGAAGGTGCGGAGGGGGTGTGAATGCTGCTGCTGTGTGTGTGTGTGTGTGTGAGAGAGAGAGAGGGGACAGGGCGAATTCATTGATTTGTGTGCAAATGTGAGACTTGCTGGTGTGTAAGTCACTCTTTGTGTCGTTTGGTGTGTGTTTGATGATTTTTGTGTTTTTGTATAGGGCTTTTGTTTCTGTGAAGGTGGTGTGTGCTTCTCTGTGTGTGTGTGTTGTGTGGTGCAGCTGCAAGTCTGTTGTGGCTTGTTGCCATCATGCAAATTGGCATCTGATAAAACAGCATTGAGTGAATTTGCTTAAGGGATGTAGAGGAAAGGAGTAAATAGGAGGGAATTAGTTCATGTTGCAAAACCTTAACAGTCACATAGCATTTCTCGCTCTGTCTTTTTTTCTGCACATGCCCAATGAATCATCCTTAAATGAAAAAAACTAAATCTTAGCTTCTTCTTTCTTCTGCTTCTTCTACGTTTGATGCCTGCTGTTGCATAAGCTCCTGATGGGGCAGAACAGTGATTTGACAATGTTAATGTCAGTTTAATAAGAGGTTCACCCAAAGATGAAAAATCACCCTTATTTTTTTTCATTCCGTTCACTCATTTCATACAGCCACAAACTTACAAGTCAGCTGATGTTGTTAGTTTGCAACTAAGAGAGCAGACACGTGTCGTATTGTTCATCAAAATGGTACCCATATGGATGCTGCGGTATAAGATACTAACAATATGATTACCTTGGATAAAAAATATCACGGTTTCACAGTATTGTGATGGCTGCTCTAAAATATGTTATTTTAATTGTCTGGGTAAAAAAACAACAACTTTTTTTCTGCATCAAACACAATGGCTGTGTCCGAAATCACACACTTCCATGCTATATAGTATACTAAAAAAGAATTTAGTATGCGAGAAGTACCCAGATGACCTACTACTTCGGTAAGATTCTGAAGTGTGCATCCGATGGATGCTACGCAATCCCATGATGCGCCGCAAGAGAATTCGTGAATGGGAGTGAAGTGGTATGTCAAGTGATGGATGACGAAATGGCATCCATAGTACATCCAAGCTCCATTCATACTACTCACATTCATACTGTATAGCTGTGTTTTCCAACCCTGTTTCTGAAGGCGCATCAACAGTACATATTTTGGATGTCTCCCTTATCTGAACCTTTCATTTCAGGTTTTGGAGTGTCTTCTAACGTTCTGATGAGTTGATTCAGGTGTGTTTGAATAGGAAGAGATTGAAAACGTGTACTGTTAGTGTGCCTTCAGGAACAGGGTTGGGAAACACTGCTGTATAGAACGCACTTTTCTATCGGTCGAGTAGTAAATTAGATTCCAGACAGAGCCAATATATTTAATTTTGAGAAACATTGACTTCTACTGTCTTCATGAGTTTCAGAAAAGATTTCTTTACAATTTAAAACAGTGTCTTTGGATATTTCTGCTGGAAATACTGTTGTCCTAAAAACAAACAAACGAAAAAAACTAAAAAACCCATAGGAACAGTATAACAGAAAATTTTGGTGTTTTAAAACCTTGACTTTTTCAAACCGCGGTATACATTAAAAACAGTTATGGTCCCATGCCTAGCTGTAACCTTTATTACATTTGTAAACAAACAGATTCAGCTTGCGTTAATCGTCAGGAAACTCACTAGGCTGTCATTAATGCACTCAGGCTATGGATTAAAGGTAATAATGTTATAAATAATGTTCTGTTTCTAGTTCTATTTTGACTTTAATGTATCGCCACAGTGACCTACAAAGGCTAAATGCAGTACTTATGCAAACACTAAAACTGGGAAATTCCTTTAATGTTTTAAACCAGGCCGTTAAGCTTGTATGCTTAAACTTCTGTAAGCAGAGATGGGTTGAGACTGAACACAGAATATTTGCAGTTGAGAAGTCTTCTGCTTTTAATGTTCTGCACAGAATTCATAGAAGAAGAGGAAGTATGTTTGGGTGCAGCCCCCGGTGGACTGGAGAATGATTGACAAGTGACGACTTCCACTAAACTCCACCTGTTAATATCAGCTGTATATAAAAGCTGGAGTCAGGAAATGTAGAGTTGTTGCGCACCTACTGAATGTAATTGTTGCAGTGCATTGAGGATACCGAGAATTCTGTTCATCGAATCATTCATTTGTACCTAATAAATTACTAATATTGACATTGAAGAAATCCTTTCCTGACCTTTTTTATTGAACACGCATGGAATTGGTTGGAAATATTCCAACACTTGTACTGTAAAATGTCTTCTCCATTTAACAACAATACAGTAGGTGAGAAAGATGACAGCTAATGTCAGATTCCTCTTGGTCTTAAAGCCTTCTTCGATGAGTTATTTTTACATGTTTACATGTTATTTTTATATTTATAATGGCATAGCAGTCAAAATAGGACAAACAAGCTCATGTATGGGATAAATTCTGGACCTTTGTCAGTGGGGGTGGGTCTTTCGAACCACCCGAACCCCCCTGGTTATGGGCTTGTATGATTTTAACGCTCAAAGTGCCAGTCATCGTTTTAACAGATTACTAAAACATAAGGATAGATTACATAAAACATGAGAATAAGATCCTCAGGTCATCCAGGTGCCTTAAGAGGTTTTATTTATAGCATGGGCTAATATTTAATATCTATCAGCCTTATATTTATGAGTTATTTCTGAATAAGATTTAAACCAAATAGCACTAATTAAATACGAATTAATTTAATATTAAAAATATAATAAATTATTTTACAATAATGAACTACGGAACATTTAATTTAAATCTATCCATATTTTCATAGAGACATTCATTATATTTTCGATATAAAAAAGAAGTTTAAAACCGTTTGGGTTTAAAGGCTATAAGTCAGAAGACAGAATAATAAGACAGAATATTGGTACTGTCTAGTTTATAAAGAGATATTTCTGACATCAGTTAATAATATAAAATGAAAGTAAAGTCAAAGAACAAACAAATGATCATCAAAAATTGTTCTTGACTGTAAGCAGCTGCTCGGATGAGTAAAATGTCTCAAAAATATGTCAACGACCACTCGTTTTGTCATGTCATGATTATGTCAAGACGTGGCCTACAGGAAACACACTTAATTTAGGCTTTAATAGTGACCCTCTCCAGCAGCAGAGCTAGTTAGAGCCCCTCCACTGTCACAGCACCAACTCAATTAAGACTCTATGATGGCTTCACCCCACTTGACCCACATTGACCTCTGACCTCCCGGTTCACGCCTCCCACAATCTCAAGCATGCATGTGGATGTGATTGGCCAAGGGGGGCATCATGAGGGGGTCGGTTAAGGGCTTTTTGTCCCCTCTGTGTCCAGCCACCCTCTTTCCCTAAAGAATGCTGTCAGCGCTTTTGTCGTGTTCCTTTGAATGTAATGAGCCCTGAGGGACGGCTTGCGAAAGGAGAAATCCCTTAATCACCACACAAATATGAGTTAAAAGTCACTTTTGTGGGATTGAAGATATCCGGCTTGTTTATTTGAATTATTTTTTAAGCTGTGAACATTTTTTTTTCTTCAGTTTTTGCTCTTAATGAGAAATTTCACCATTTGTCACCTCCTAAGTTGGAATTTCTAGTCCTAACGGCTTTGTTGTTCATTTTGTTCTTGCTCCGCTCTCCACTTAATGAACCTCTTGAACTTTAGTGCCCTTGGCGGAAGCAGGTGTGAACATATTAGCCCGATTCTGTTGTGCACTGTGTTCCATTCAGATCCAAACACCTTCACTCACCAAAGACCAGAACATGGGAAACTCGCATAAGCACCAATTTCTGCTGACAGGAAACTTCCTGACCAGAACGGGCTTTGTTTAGAGCTCAAAGTGTGTGATTTGAGCAGTCTTATTGTTCTGCGAACTGTGCAATCAAACAGAACCGAGCTATAATTCAAATGAACTTGTATAAAGCCAAATTAACACTGAATTAACCTGACCAAACTCTGCTACACTGGTGATTTTATATAATGTTTAAACAGGTTGAATTCCTTAAAACAGGTTAATTCCTTTAAAAGCACTATAACAGAATAGAATAGAATAGAATAGAATAGAATAGAATAGAATAGAATAGAATAGAATAGAATAGAAGTCAAAATCCTAGGTTACTATGACTTAAATGAACCTGATTACATTGAGGTACAGTAGTGAAATTTATTTTAAGGGTCTGTTAGAAATAAATGTATAACAGATATAGAATTGCATAGAATGTAACAGAATAATTTAATGGTGCATGTTTAATTTAAATGAATGAATGAATGAATCTAACTACAGCAGTGACTCTCATTTTAATGATCAGATAAATAGAAATAACTTAGGATAGCAACACAACTAGTCAGTTAATAGTCAAGCTCATTTCTAATTTGGTAGATGCAGCATAATTAATTAAGAACAGAACAGAACAAAATAGAATAGAATAGAATAGAATGATTTGACTGAATAAACCTACAGTGAGATGAAACTTGTTTTAAGGGTCTAATTTGAAATAAATGTATAGGATAACAACAGAAAGTAGAACACTATAGAATAGAATAGAATAGAAAAGAATAGAATAGAATAATAAGTGGAGTTTAATGTTTATGAATGAACCTGACTACAGTACTTTACAGCAGTGAATCTCATTTTAATGGTCTGATTAAAAACAAACTTAAGAAAGCAGCACAGCGATAGACAGTTACAATATTAAGATCATTTCTGATTAAGTAGGAATTAAGAATAGAATAGAATAGAAAAATATAGTACACAAAAGAATAAGTTAAAATCACAGATTTAATGTTGAATGAATCTGACAACAGTCGATTATACTAGTCAAATTCATTTAAGAGTTTGATTCGGTAGAAAAAAATCATTAAGAATAGAAATGAAATAGAATCAAAGTGACTAGGACTGAACAGTAATTTGCACAAGTAGATCAAAAATGTAGGCAGAAATAACTCAAGAATAGATCTGTTTAGAGTAGAACAGAATAGAATAGAATAAAATCATTTGAAACCAAAGGTTAATATGACTGCTTGAACCTACATGAGGCAAAATGCGTTTTAAGGGTCTAATCTGAAATAAATGTATAGGATAAGGACAGAAAATAAAATAGCATAGAATAGAATAGTATAATATAATAAGTGGACTTTAATATTTATGAATGAACCTGACTACAGTACTTTACAGCAGTGGCTCTCATTTAAATGGTCTGATAAAAAAAAAACAACTTAAGATAGCAGTACAACTACAGTCAGTTACAATATTAAGATACTTTCTGATTAAGGAGAAATTAAGAATAGAATAGAATTGAATAGAATAGAGCACAAAAGAACAAGTTAAAGTAATAAGTTTAATATGTTTGAATGAACCTGACAAGAGTCGGTTATACAAGTCAAACTCATTTGAGAGTCTGATTCGGTAGAAATAATTCACTGAGAATAGAAATGGAATAGAATCAAAGTCACTACAACTAAAGAGTATTTTGCACAAGTAGAACAAAATTTTAGGCAGAAAAAAACTCAAGAATAGATCAATAATAATGATAAAATAATATAATATAATATAATATAATATAATATAATATAATATAATATAATATAATATAATATAATATAATATAATATAATGGGACAGAACAGAATAACAAACACTTACAGGTTGATTACAACTCTTTTAAGGGTTGAATGAATTCTAAGTTACTGGATGAACTGACATACCCTCAGTTAGCCAAAGTTCTGTATAGTCCTCAAAGAAACGTCAACTAAATATATGCAAGGTGGTGTCATTGTATTTGTAATCCACCAGCTCTCTGTCTATTTTCCTCGTTGTGCTGTTTGTGTGAGCATTGATCAGAGGGAGGCCTGCAGTTGAAAGGGACCATGGCCCCTGAGCACAGCCTGCCTGTAATCCTGTTAATGTGAGCTAAAGAGAGGCACTCTCCTCATACAGACAGCCTTTCAGAGCCACACACTCCCACTGACCCACTTAGACACATTCTTACAGCACAAAACTCAATTCGCAGAGGAACTGGTTCTTCATTCAGGTGTTTCGGTAGAAGATAAACGTGAAATAAACTTTGGGACAGTTCCCATAATGTTAACGCATGGTTCCCATTTGGTGATTTATGTGGGAAAACTAATTACTAATGTTGAATATTTAAAGGCAAGAGAGTTCAGGTGAATAAAAAATAGTTATCACCATACTTCCAAAGGAATTGCAAACATTTGTTACAAGTTTTCTCAAATGTAATGTTAAATAGGCAACAGAGGATCTGTTTAATTAAATATGCACTGATTTCAAATTCTGTCACAACTATCTGAAAACTGGATGAAGTCAGGTTCATTTCGATTTTTTGAATTCTTTTCTTTACATATTAGAAACAAAGGTTTGCTTTTTTCACAGAGGTGATTTCAGGATATTTTTCAGCACATTATTCAGAAAATACAAATATAGCCAGAGAAAAGTTCTACATTTCCACAACTTTACAAATATAAAATGTACGTAATCTTGTAAACTATTAGCATGTCCTTCTGAAAAAATCTTCAGGATACAAATAAGAATAAAACTGTAAGGTTTGATGTACAGGAAGTTTTGCTGAAGTGGAAATCTATGGCCCTAGTATGGGTATTGGCTGGAAGGGCATCCGCTAAGTAAAACATATGCTGGAATAGTTAGCAGTTCATTCCACTGTGGTGATCCCTGATAAAATAAGAAACTAAGCCAAAGAAAAATTAATGAATGACTGAAATCTATGGCACAGTCCAAATGAAAACAGCCAATAGGAATATACTGTATATTGCAATTGAAATCTACAGACAAAAACTGATAAAGAGTGATAAAATAAACTCTTAAGTGTGTATCCTGAATATTTTATTCACATTTGACTAAAAAGAAACACTTTTCTAGAAAGAAATGGCTACAATATCAAAAATGACAGGTGTGTAAAGCAATGTTTTGCCAAAAAGATTCAGCTTCTGTGTAAAAAGTAACTTAATAATCCTTTTGATCCTTTAACGTAAACTCAACATTTGTTTCCTTACTAAATATTGTTGAAGGCTATTCACTTAATAATGGATAAATAATATAAATAAGATAATCGATAAGATAAAATATAGTTAAAAAACAAAATGCCCGAACAATCAATCAATATCTAGCTACCACGTGGACTTCACTGTTCAGCAGTTCCATTTTGAAACCTTTAAAGCTCTATTTCAAACAAAACACACAAACAAATCAAGTATGTAAATACCCTATTGCGTGCGGTTAGTATTCTTCATTTTGGTGATTATAAAGCGCAATTAAGCACTTCAGCGTTAACGCCTATTCAGATCGCAGCTGTCCACCTGTCTGAGGCCTGGGAAAAGACCTTGGCGCTGGTTCACGCGCGCCGCGCCGCCGCCTCTGGAAAACACGCGCTGCGCCAATGAAAAGGGGCGTCGAGCTGCTCCTCGCACAGCCCGCGAGCTCCAGGCGCTCCTAATAACGTGCTATCAAAATAAGACCCCCACTTTCTCTTCTCCGTTTGATCCTAGAAAGTGAAACTGTGCTAATTACGCGACGGAGACCATCTGGACTCTTCGTTAACCCTTTCCGTGGTGATTGTATGGGCGCCATTAAGTATTCTTGAATTAAACGGTGCTTTCAGAGGGAATCAGCGTGATTTGACGTCGTTGTTCGTCGTCAAGATGAATGTACGTTTCTCTCCCACAGATATGAGAAATTGACAAAGTAATTACCATAATAAATAAGTAGTAGGTCATACATTTTTGAACAATTTATTAAATTGTCATTCCATAAAGAATTTCGTTCAAACACAGGTTATACTGGGTACAAATACAGCGTTCCCCATAAAACAGATAAACATGTAACTAATGTACATTTAATGTACATCGTTAAATCACCTCTCACTCCAAAACTGTAACATTTTTTCCACTTAAAACGTGTTAATTAATGCACCATATTCACAGTGTGTGTGTGTGCGTGTGCGTGAGAGAGAGAGAGAGAGAGAGAGAGAGAGAGAGAGAGAGAGAGAGAGAGAGAGAGAGAGAGAGAGAGAGAGAGAGAGAGAGAGAGAGAGAGAAAAAAAACACTGGCAATCTGAGATAAAAATATGATTGTGGAAAATTGTTAAAATATCCGGACGTATGTTTTTTTATATTGCGCACAGAAATATTCCAACAGTTTGGAAATCCTAAAAAAATCCCTTCTTCAGCTCATAATACCAGTCCTTTTGTATACAGTTGTATTGGCTCTTCAGGTTAAATCCCACCCAAAAATAAAAATGTATTCACTAATTACTCAAACCTAAGGGATTATACACATTTATGTGTTTCTTTCTTCGGTTGAACACAAAATAATATCTTAAATGCTGAAAACCTGTGACCACTGACATCCATATAGGAAAACAAAACACATCTCAATGGTCACAGGTTTCTTCAAAATATATTTTGTGTTCAACTGTAGAAAAAGTCAAACAGGTTTGAAAAAAAGTGAAGGGAGAGAAAATGGTGAAAATGTTTGGGTGAACTATCCATTTAATGCCTCCTCATTTATATGTCGCTATGGACAAAATGCCTTAAATGCCATTTCTGCATACATTCTCCCTGTTTTCAAATATATTCAAAAGATGCTTTATATATTTAAGCTGTATTTCGCCATTCCAGCAATTATTTCACGATGTGAATAATCAGCCTGACCAGTCGCAGCTCTGCGCCACCATCTTGTGGTGTTATATGGAAACACAGGTTCGTTGTTCAGTCTTTAGAAAAATACATCAAACGTAGGCCCGTAGCCAGCCTGGTAAAAGGGGTGGTTCTTTTTTTCTCAAAAAGTGGACTTTTTTTGCAGTTATTCACGTAATTTTTTTAATTTAATTGTGAGGTTTAAATACTCAATTTAGTGACGTTTTAAGCACTATTTTAGCTGGATTAGCTTGTTACATAACAGAATAGAATAGTTTTGATGTACCGAAAACAAAAACAAAAAAAAAAACATATTTTCAAATACAAAGTTATTACACCATATATCGTTACACTGTAAAACCCAACAGTCAACTTTATTAAATTAAATAAGTGTAGTTAACTCAAAATTGACTGAAAGTTAATTCTACTCATTTGAAAAGAGTTTTGAACTCAGTGTTGAAGGTAAAGAGTTAATTAAATACCTCATTACTTCAACGTAAATGGAGTAGGTTTACAGTACCCATATAGATTAGTTTTTAACTCAAATGGTTTGTAGCAATCGGTTTCCTCAAACTCAGTTGGTTTGAGTTCTCTTCATTTATTGGGTTTTATTGTGCTCAGATTGCTTCATTTACTCAAATGTATTAAGTTCACAGTACTCTTTAAAATAAGATTTTGAACTTAAATGGTTTGTTGCAATCGGTTCCCTCAAATAGTTTGAGTTACCTTAACCTATTGGGTTTTACAATGTAGAAAAAAATGTAGCCTGTTGTAATTTATTAGGCAAAAAACAACCTGGCCAGCACATTTAGCTTTCCTCAGTCAGAATTTGGCCATTTGAATAAAAAACAATTAAAGCCTAATGTAGAGCTTCATGATTTTTGTCTAGCCTCTCTTGAAAGTTTGTAAATTCATGGATAACAACAACAGTTGTTAGTATTAAAATTAACTTAAATATGGGCAACTTTTGGTACTTTGGATCTTTTTTATTGGTCAATTATTTTCTCCCAAGAGTAAGGTGATTTCACTTATGTCATATTCTGCATTGTCTGGACCAATGGCACATTTTGCACCTTTGCCAGTGGAAGGTAGGTCTTTCGAACCACCGAACCCCTCTGGCTACAGGCCTAAAACCTTATTGATAATAATAGTTGCGGTTTTATTTGAAAAGTACAATGAATAGCACCTGCATAGAACGTCACGGCTAACAGAGCTTTATGCATTTCTATTAAAAAAAGATTTTGATTCTTGAAACTATTTAAAATAATCTTTAAAAAATTCTTCAGATTTTCTTTTGGGGACAACCTAATTGTTTTATATTCAATCCACTTAAATTTGTTACGTTATCTTAATCAATTTGTGATTAAGATAGCACAACATGAATGGATTGTGTGGAACCCTGGATTTTTTATAGTGTATGAAGTAAAACACATGACGTAATGAGCAAATGCAAACCGGTCAGAAAGCAGGTCATTTAGCTGTTGAGTTTTTCCAATTCGTTTCGCGTGCTCACTTCGTTTAGCTCATGGTGATCTTCCTCCTCACCTGGCACCTGAAATAGGCAACACTGTTATGAGTGCTGATTAATAGTCAAACTGTCTCTGTGTGTTTATAAATTGTCCAACTTGTTGTCAGACTTTTACAATGACAGTGCCACTGCTCCACATAAGACAACATATTGGCATCTTTGAAACAGACTTGCTCAATAAAATGACCAAAAAACGTGATATTAAAAAACTCTTCACCTCCCAGTAGACTGCATCCTCAAAGCACTGCGTGTCTGGAGGAGTACCGTAGATCGGCAACTTCAGAAAAAAGCCTGATGATTAAACACAAACATTATCTTACCTTGCATTGTTCAGAAATGATTAGCAAATGATTATATACTGCACACACTATACAGCTATTTCATTTAATTATCTATTTTACAGTGTCAAGTTGATAACCCTTTAACTGCCTGCTCTACTAAATGTTTGACCATATTTTGACTGTTTTAAATAATGGTTTACGCTACACAGCATTGTTGGTTTACAAAAAAAATCAATCAAACATAATCCTGTTGCACTTCTACACTTGATTTTGGCTTTATTGTGAAAAAAACAACAACAACAAAAACATAAAGATGATTTAGTATTCAAAATGTTTTATTTTTATAATGTTTTTTAAATAAATTGGTCTAGCACTTTATATTTTCAGATTTTTTATAGTATATATATATATTAATTTCAGTACTTTTACCATAAACCGAAATATCTACCATCTGGTAGAAGTTGGTATTTCAGAGATTGAGTGTGTTAACTGGTGACATTAGGAATAAAGAAATGCAATACAAACATTTTTTTTTTCTTGGTGGGGCAGTTAAAGGGATAAGCATGCACTTTTAACAGTTGATTCAACTCAAAATATAAATATTTTCATTATTGTTTATTCTTGTGTTAATTCCAAAGCCATAAAATGTACTGATGATTCAAGATGTTCAGAAAGAAAGAAATTCACATGAATTAAGCAGCATAATACAGGTGTTTATGTAATGAACAGGTTTAATTTAAGCTTTTATTCACAAAGAAGCATTGATTCGAACTAATGAGGTATGTTCTCTTGCATCAGGCAGATATAGTTGAATTTCTGTTTGTCTGCTCAATGGTTATGTGTGAATGAAAGACAAAATTAAATCTGTTAATTAAACTTTTCTTGAAATACTTAAATAAGTGAAGTTTTATAAACACATTTTAAGAGGATCACATGCTTATGATTG
The DNA here is from genome assembly GCF_903798145.1 of Danio aesculapii. NCBI lineage: Eukaryota > Metazoa > Chordata > Actinopteri > Cypriniformes > Danionidae > Danio > Danio aesculapii. The sequence goes on along the minus strand of NC_079450.1, from coordinate 27,055,442 downwards.
ACCACTGCTGGTCTCGCATCATCAATCAGTAACTTATCAGTTGCACCCAAATGCATATAAATAGTCTGCCTTCCGTACCGGAGTCATCTTCGTTTATTGATGAAACTCCTTATCCAACTCGGCTCCTTCCTACTTCAATAACAGGGGAGTTCTAAAGACCTACCTGAGCTCAGACTCCCATCTCTCCCTCCTGACTAAACCGGAGGAAGACAAATGCGCTTTTACTCAATCAAGCATCAGCTAAGTGTGAACTCTTGAAACTGCTTGATTTCTGTAGATTTAATTTCAGTTTTATGACTTAGATTTGATAGGGTCAAGTAATGGCAGTATGGTAATTTTGTGGTGAACTGACCCTTTAAAATTTAACTAAAGCTGGAATACAATTACAAATGTTAACTTTCATATATATAAAAGGCAAGATTATTAGTACTTTGGTCAAGTTTTAATTGTTTTGAAAATTATATTTCCCAAGTGCTTTTTAACAGGGAGCATATTATTCTTATTCTTATTTTAATTAAGTTAACTAACTTCTAATAACTAATTTCTTTTGTTCCTGACAGTACATGATATTTTACTAGTTTTTTTTTTTTTTTTTGCAAGAAAATATTTGTAGTTTTGCAAGATATTAGTACTCAGCCCAAATTACAATTTAAAGGCTTAACTAATTTAATTAGGTAAATTAGGCAAAATCGCTTAATCTTAAGGGGACTAATAACATTTTATTAAATAATAAATTGATACACTGAAAAGAAATAAGATTTTCTCCAAAATAAAAATTTATATTATAGAAAATACAAAAATATTATAGGAAAAAATGGTTAACTCAGTTAAAGTTGGCTACATGTAAAGACAAACCTTAAACTTGGGACATATTTAAAAAAAGAATAAAAATTTCGCAGGTTAATAACTTGGCCTTCAACTATATAGTCATATATAGAGAGCAATTATTATTGTTGTCATTATTTAATATTGTGGATGATGTGAATACTAGACAATTCTAAAACAGTAATATATTTTTGTCTGACGTTCTGCACATTCAGAAATCATTTTAAGATGAATGGAGTAACCTGTAACAGATAAAATTGCTTGCTGTTTTGCGCATATAAAATAGATTATTGAACCTTTTTTCAGTGTGTGGCACAAAAAAAATATGGTCTCAACATCAAGAATGTTCTGTGTATATGAATTCATCTGTAAAGCTCACAGATATAAAAAATGTGCATTTAATAATATCTGAATCAATTTTTTTGGCATTGTGCACTAATTTTGGTCACCTTAATTTTTATAAGATCAAATACAAAGATCAAATCAATCTTACACCCACCTGTAATTAGACCACCGAGCAGAGCTATTCCCAGTGTGACAGCCAGGGAAATGGCCTGAAAGCCACCCTTCGTGTGAGCGCTCCAATGAGAAGTTTCGGCAGCTTCAAGGAAAACGTTGTCTAGTCTGTGTAAATTAGGAGACACAGGCTAAAAATGTATCTGTTCTCACAGAGAATGCAATATGTCAGCCATGATGTCACAAAATGAGTCTTCTTAAGATAAACCAATAATCCTAATGCAAACAAAAATCTGTAAGATATATTATACCCTTTTTGCCTCTGGTGTCTTAATTATTTGATCACCGAACACATCTTTCACACAAGAAATCTTTAATATAATATATAATATACTGCTCAAAAAATAAAGGGAACACTTAAACATCACAATGTAACTCAAATTCCCTATTTATTTGAGCAGTATATATACCTGTACAGTTGAAGTCAGAATTATTAGCGCCCCTGAATTATTAGCCCCCTGTTTATTTTTTCCCCCAATTTCAGTTTAACAGAGAGATTTTTTTCAACACATTTCTAAACATAATAGTTTGAATAACTTTCAATAACTTAACATTTCTAATAACTGATTTATTTTCTCTTTGCCTTGATGACAGTAAATAATAGTTGACTAGATATTTTTCAAGACACTTCTATACACCTTAAAGTGACATTTAAAGGCTTAACTAGGCAGGATAGGGTAATTAGGCAAGTTATTGTATAACGATGGTTTGTTCTGTAGACTATCGGGAAAAAATATAGCTTAAAGGGGCTAATAATTTTGACCTAAAGTTCTTTTTAAAAATTTAAAAACTGCTTTTATTCTAGCCGAAATAAAACAAAAGACTTTCTCCAGAAGAAAAAAAATTATCAGACATACTGTGAAAATTTCCTTTCCTTGAAATAATTAAAAAAGAAAAAAAAGGTCAAAGGGGGTCTAATGATATTAATAATATATATATTAATAAATCTCAATAATTTTGGGCTTGACTCACATGTTTAAATATATTAGCAATATATATATTGTATTTTATTATTATGATTATTATTATTATATGTTTTTATTATTATTATTATTATTATTATTATTATTATTATATGTTGGTTTCCACCCACAAGTCCAAAGACACGTGGTACAGGTGAATTGGGTAAGCTAAATTGTCCATAGTGTATGAGTGTGTATGGTTGTTTCCCAGTGATGGGTTGCAGCTGGAAGGGCATCTGCTGCACAAAACATATGCTGGATAAGTTGGCGGTTCATTCCGATGTGGCGACCCCAGATTAATAAAGGGACTAAGCCGAAAAGGAAATTAATGAATGAATGATACACTTTTCTACTGACTTACCCATTTCCATATACATCCCTGGATGCCAAGGCAGCAGTGACAGCACCCACTATAGCTCCTAGAATTCCTGGCATTCCATGCAGGTTATGAATACCACAAGTGTCCTGAATCTTCAGTTTTGACTCCATAAATGGCTAAATGAGCACAAAACAGAAAAATGATACTGATGCTTTTTGCTTAAGTTTACAATTGTGCATCAGACAAAAGTGTGATTCTAACCGTAAGATATTTGTATCCCAGAACTGAAATAGTTCCAGCTAGGAATCCCACAATCATGGAGCCAAACGGAGTCAGCATCATCTCTCCAGCCGTACCCACCGCAACACCGCCAGCCAGTGCGGCATTCTGGATGTGCACCTGAAAAACACAGTCAGGTATGAGAATCTGTAATGTACTTGCTATCTAAGAAAATGAAAAAATGCCATTTAAAATATTACATACCTGTAGATGCTACCCTTGTACTAGTATACTTAGTAAATGCATAATATCGAAAAAAAGTAGGTTTTGTGACATGGAGGAAACAATTGTTTATCTTTTTTTGTTAATGCATTTGTGTTAAGCTTTTTTAGTTATCTACTGTATCTTAAGTTATCTACTTATTTCTCAGAAAATGCAAATGTTGAACGTTTGTGTATAAAAATTTACATATTTTTGACTCTAAACATTGTTTTCAGTATATTTTTAATCTTTTTATAAAAATAGGTAAATTGCTCATCTACAAGTGCAAATGTTTGGGTAAGACTCCAACACTGACTATTATTCTAATTGACTATAATTCCTATATTTTATTTTAAATGGTCATAAACAAACAAGAAACCTTTTAAAAGTCAAAAATGGCTTTTAATGTCTAAAACAACATATACTAATAATAATAATAATAAAATTAAATATAATATACAGTATATTACTAATAAATTTAAACATATATGAGTCAAGCCCGGAATTAATTATATATATATATATATATATATATATATATATATATATATATATATATATATATATATATATATATATATATATATATATACATATACACACACATACATACAGTTGAAGTCAGAATTATTAGGCCCCCTTTAATTTTTTTTCTTTTTTTGTATTTCACAAATGATGTTCAACAGGGCAAGGAAATTTTCACAGTATGTATGATAAAATTTTTTCTTCTGGAGAAAGACTTATTCGTTTTATTTCGGCTAGAATAAAAGCAGTTTTTAATTTTTTAAAAACCATATTAAGGTCAAAATTATTAGCCCCTTTAAGCTATATTTTTTTTCGATAGTCTACAGAACAAACCATCGTTATACAATAACTTGCCTAATTACCCTAACCTGCCTAGTTAACCTAATTAACCTAGTTAAGCCTTTAAATGTCACTTTAAGCTGTATAGAAGTGTCTTGAAAAATAATATTGAAAATAGTCAAATATTATTCACTATCATCATGGAAAGATAAAATAAATGAGTTATTTGAAATGAGTTATTAAAACTGTTATGTTTAGAAATATGTTCCGTTAAACAGAAATTCGGGAAAAAATTTAACAGTGGGGCTAATAATTCAGGGGGCTAATAAGTCTGACTTAACTGTGTGTATAAATATGTATATATATATATATACATTTAGTATATGTATTTTGTTTTTATTTGTAATCTGCATAGTAAACTTTAACTAATTTAAAGTTGTTGCAACCTTACATTGTTAATTGTTTCGACAAAAAATCTAATGCAATATCAAAAACGTTACCATGTCCAGTTTGCCCTCTGGATTGACTAGTGAAGAAAACCCGAAGGTCGCTAGTGTGCAGGCGGCCAGAGAGTAGTAGGTGTTTGCGGCAGTTCTGTGTTGTGGGTCCCCGTACTGCGTAATGGCTGAGTTGAAGCTGGGCCAGAACATCCACAGAAAGATGGTACCTAAGCAGAAATCAAACTTTAGTGGTTCAAAGTGTCCCAGATGAAAAAAGGTCAGATAAAATCTTCCAGCTATTTACCAATCATGGCGAAGAGGTCAGAGTGATAGACAGATGAGTTTTTGTGTTTGCTCTTGTCCAGGTTTGGTCTGTGGAGGATACGGGTTACCATTAGGCCGAAGTATGCACCAAATGTATGAATGGTCATGGATCCTCCAGCATCATTAGCCTGTAGACAGTCAAATTTAAATATGTTACGATAATATAGGTAATTGTTAGAAAATTTACAGGCATATGGTTTTAAAACACCTTATACATACTGCAGCTCATTTATCTTGATATTATTGTGGATATGTAATTTAAATATAAAGTGAATATAATTAGGAAATATATTATAGAGTGGAACATGTTTTGTTTTAGGAAGCGTAGGTGTTTAGGTGGACTTGTTACTACAGTACATTTGATATTCACATCGACTTTTGGCATCGATTTTAGAAAGCGAGTATTTTTATTAAGGGTGTAAAAAATGTATTGTCTACAATTTTATCATAAATGTTGTTTTAATGGCACGCAAGTTGTTTTTTAATGATTCAATATGTATTTTATTACATCATTATTTCATTATTATACATGTGTGCAACCAACTACCAACAGTATACCATGCTAGAACTTTAATTCTTGCACATCCCTATAAAACTTGTGTAAAATCTTTGGAAAATTAACCTGTTAATCCTGCTAAATCTAATTGAATAATGTGCAAAAATCAAGACTTTTTCAGATCAGTCAGAATGTGTCTCTATACTCACCCCAAGGATGGAAAGCAGGATGTACTCATTAACAGCAAACAATGTCACCTCCAAAACAGCCATAACAAGAAGCTGCACAGGACTGGTCTTTCCCAAAACGGCTCCAAAAGAGATCAGCACAGCACCAGTGCAGAAGTCTGCGTTTATCATGCTGCGGAAGAAACATATTGATTCAGAGTCATTACAAATACAGGAGTGAACGTGTCTGTGTTAGGAACTCATAAATTGCCATATCCACTTGAGGGCGCAGTGCTTAACTATAATCCAACTGAGATGAGCCCATAGTGTAGTGGAGAATGCTGTTTGTAGTGTCAAAACATGCAGTGTTGGGGAAAGTTACTTTACAAAGTAATGCATTACTGTATTGAGTTACTTCCGAAAAAGGTAACTAGTTGCATTACTTAGTTACTTTTCATGGTAAGTAATGCTTTATGTTACTTTTTAGTTTCCTTTGCTTTACTTTTTCTGACCTGGCTGAGGATTGATCTCTTTCAGAACTTGCAGTTTTTTTTTTCTTCTTTTTTTAAAATAGAGGAGTTAACGACACACTGTATAACCTTCACTTACCTTAAAAAAACATAAATAAATGAATGTAGGATAATGTTATCTTCGGAGAAGTTCCTGACCCCAGAGCTATAAGTACTGTATATACAGATTAATTACAGTTTACAGCAGTGTGTTCGTTACTTTTGTACTTTTTATCTTTTTTACAAAAAGTAAAATCACTATCCATTCAGATAATCCTCTTTTCCTTTTCTTTAATGCGCTCAAAATAATGAGAACATTTCCATCGCAGAATTGTAAGGCTCTGGCAATTTCATTTCTGTCTATTCCTGCATTCTCTCATTGTGTGCGGGATTTACGTGACTACATTCATTTTAATTAAGCAATTTATTTTTTTAAAGCAAATTAATTAAACTAAAAAGTAACTCAAATATTCTAACTTCATTTTGAAAAGTAATGTGCTACTTTACTCGTTACTTAGAAAAGTAATATTATAACGTTATCCCAACACTGGCTACAGCAGTCGATCAAATTTATGCCAGAGTATTCAGAACTTACAGGTTTCTGCAACTGTTTTCTTATATTGAATTATTTCCCTCCTTCTCTGAGTCTTTTGTTGTTCTGTCATTAAAACGTACAATTAGTTCTTGCTGGTCTTGGCCAATTTAACGATGCAAATCCTTAGTTTCTGATACTTTATCAGAACACTTATAACTTCTTAATGATTCTTATATGCCTGGCACCATTATCTTTCTCCTTTTTCTCTCCCCTTTCATTATTTTCTTACCCTGGCAAGACTTCTTATGATACAACAAGGTTTCATGGTCATTTTCTAACAGATAGTGTGCTTTCTTATGGGAACACACAGAGTTAAATGCATTATATTTATGCTCTATCCTCAAAAAAGAGCTTTATACAGATCTCTATGAATCTATCACTACATACATACATGATGCATAAATGCAAATAGTGATGCAAATAGTACATAGTGATAAGGACTTTCTTCCATTGTAGCAGCAAATGTGCAGTCATTAATGTTACCTTGTCACACCAACGTGGATCTTGCCATGGTGCATGCCATGGAAAAACCCCTGCATAAGTGTTGCCCACTGAAGGGAAAAGGCTGCGATGAGAAAGTTAAATCCCATGCTACTGAATCCATAGCGCTGCAGAAATGTCATCAGGAACCCGAAGCCCACAAAGATCATCACATGAACATCCTGGAAACCTAAAATAAACACAGCCAGTCAGCCATTTCACATTATTTATTGCTGCTATTATCATAGTTTACTATTTTTATTAATATAAAAGTAGTCTCTAGTAGTGATAAGTAGTCTCTAATATATGTGTGGATGCATATGGAAAAATATGATTTTTAGAGGGCGGCAAGGTGGCTCAGTGGTGAGCACTGTCACCTCACAGCAAGATCACTGGTTCGAGCCCGGGCTTGGCCAGTTGGCATTTCTGTGTGGCGTTTGCATGTTCTCCCCGTGTTTGCGTGGGTTTCCTCTGGGTGCTCCGGTTTCCCCCACAGTTCAAACACATGCGCTATAGGTGATTTGAATAAACTAAATTGGCCGTGGTGTATGAGTGTTTGTGAATGTGAGAGTGTATGGGTGTTTTCCAGTACTGGGTTGCAGTTGTAAGGGCATCTGAGGCATAAAACATGCCAGAATAGTTGTCGGTTCATTCTGCTGTGGTGACCCCTAATAAATAATGAACTAATCCAAAGGAAAATTAATGATTTTAAAATTAGATGACACTATGGGTCACAATTTTACACTATGGGTATGCTGAACCCAATATTAACCCCTGTGTTCTTCTCTGTAGAGCCATTCATTCACCCGTTTCACTTCTTTTGACACAATTACACTGTTGCCAAGCAACTGGCCATTGACCCAGGCATCAATGAAGATGGCACAGCCCCTGTGGGCAAACTGTCCCAAATACCTCTCACACTCACTCCTCTTTGGCAGCTCATTAATAAGCCTATGAGATCCACGTCTAAGCAAAGTTTGCAACAAGCCTCAAAGTTCTCGCAACTAGAAAAAAAATACTTGCAAACCTGTTTTACTTTTGAAAGACATTTCTGTAAATATAAATGAGGTTAATTTATACTATGGATTCTTTTTTCATTCATAAAATGAAATGTTTTATAATGACATGGCCAAAAAAGATTTAAAGTTTGTATGTTGTGATTTATGCAACTCATGTAGGAGTGTCTTGCAGCACAGGTGCCTCATGCAAAACAATAAATATAATTAAGTAGTTCAGTCTGTCACTGTAGGTAGGTTTTGTGCAAACTACAGAGATTAAAGGATGAGACACAGTCTTAGTGAAGGTGTATGGGAAATCTGACACTGCAGAAAATTGACACACGTGCACAAACCAACCAATAGGTCAAGTTTTTGAAGAAATCAAATTCTAAGAAAGGTAAACAAGCTTCACTTAAACCAGTCAGACCACTCAACAAAAAAAGAAGAACAGTTCAGATAATATAAGGCCAATGTTCATCTGCAGTTCACCCAATCAATCACATTCCTCAGTTATCAAGTTAAAAGAAATAACATCTGTTTCTACTTGCAACCTTTGTTATTAATTCACTTCACTACAACTCTATTACATACTTATACAAGTTCCTTTTAATAAGTAAATAAAATGTCTTCACCTCTCTCATTCAACTGTCACTTACTGGGATAGCGATAGTAGAACTCATTCGTGGCAGGATCAGTAGAATTGTTTTTATTCCACTTCTTGGCATCAGTGTCATCGTTGTACTCCACCAGTACTCCAAAAAGAATGATGAGGATGACTTCCAAGATGATGCAAATGAGCGGCAGGCGAAGCCTCATGTTAGTCGACTCAGCCATGGCACTCTCCTTTGCTCGCTCTCGATCCCCTTCCCTTGTTCTAGAGCAGGGCACAGGCTCTGTTGGGTCTGGAGGCAAGAGTGCAAGAGAACATCAGCTGACACAAGTCTTCTTATTCTTAGTTTGGCCACTTGATGAGCTTAGTAACGCCCACCTGCTCTCTGTACTTCTGGGCTCCTCCCTTTTTTGCTCGTGAGGTGTGTGCAATGCAATCCAACTGCCACGCAGAAAGGTTAAAGATACAGGTATGTTAAAATACTTGTGTGGAAAGGATGGACATTTTGGAGAGGGCGTGGGTTTATTTGGATATAGGAGAGTGTCCAATGTTTTGAGGTTGATAATGATCGCTGTTCCGTTAATCTGTTCCGTACCGCTGATGTGGGCTGTAAATAGAAAATTAAAGGTGAGCTGAGGCATGGTTTAGTCACATTCAATCTGGTGTATGTTTAATCTACATTTAAAACAGGTAAACTTATTGCAAACATACCCCCCCCCCCCCCTAGCATTCACTTTCAAACACATTCCACATCATATATATATATATATATATATATATATATATATATACACACACACACACACACACACACACACAGTGGAGGAAAAATATATTCAACACATCATGTTTTTTCCTGGGAATAATATTTTCAAAGAACCTGTTGACATGGACCCATCATTCAAAAAATTTAGGTAAAAATTCAAACAACACAAACATAAAATATAATATAAACTAAAAATATAGGAAAAAAATGTTATGTTTAATAACCATGGAATGGCACAAGGAGAATGTACTAAACTACTGAAATATATTTATATAAAAGTCTATCAATTCTTATCTTTATTTAGTATTTTCTATTGGATTTAAGTCAGGTGATTGGCTGGGCCATCCTACAGCTTTTTTTCCCTTTCTCTGAAAGCATTTGAGTTTCCTTGGCTGTGTTTTGGATCATTGTCTTGCGGAAATGTCCACCCTGGTTTCATCTTGATCATCCTGATAATGTAGATGTTGAACTAAAGCAGCAAATACTAATTTTCACAGACTAAGGGCAGAGGGTTGCTGAATAATTTCTGAGAGATTTCAGCTGCTGTCTGGGCTTTCAATGCCTATCTACACCTCCCTTTCTTCATGTGTTCAATACTTTTTTCCCTGTGTCATTTCATTTTATTGCACATAACTTCATATGTAAACAAGTTTACTTTTCATTTCTTTGCATATATGGATTTCTTTGGTTGTTACCAACATCTAGCGTGATTTTGCCTAAAATCAAAATATCGATTAATTGAACGTTTTAACTCAATTATGATTAATAAATGATTATTTTGTTTATTTATTTATTTATTTTGCCCTCAGATTTACTGACAGGTTTTGTACAGTAAATATGCTCCTATATTAACGTTACAAGTGAGAGATTTTTGAATGATGGGTACATTACTTTTTTAAAATAATTGAAGGAAACACACATCCTCTACTATCTAAGATTATTAATTGATTATCAACGTTGAACAACTGAAATTAAAACACACATTCAAAAATAATCCTGGAAAAATTTGAACAATTATACTGTAGGTTCTGAATGTCAGTTTTGATTACATTTCGATTAAACGCCCAGCCCTACCAACATCCACAGACAAATTTAAGTCAGAATCAGAATCAGAAAGAGCTTTATTGCCAGGTATGTTCACACATACTAGGAATTTGTTTTCGTGACAAAGCTTCTACAGTGCAACAGCATTACAGAGACAGGACAAAAAACAGATAATAAATATATTTCAACAGCCAACAGCACCTTTAAAAATATGTTTTCTGAGAAAAACGGTTGTGTTGAATACTTATTTCCCCCACTGTATATTGACAAGGACATGAACTCAAAAATGATTGATGAACAGTGTTTTTTTTTGGGGATAGAAATTGTTAGTCTTCACTCTTCATGTCAAGCGATTCTTTAGAAATCATTCTATTGTGCTAATAATTTATCATTGTTGAATACAGTTATTCTGCTTAATATTTTTTGTGAAAGGTTTTTGTAATAGTCTTATTAGAACGGCAATTTAAAGAAGAATTTTTTTGAAACAGATCAGTGTATTGCACTCTTTCTGAATAAAATAACTGAACTTAAACCAGTTTTATACATTTAATGCTAAATACTACTAAAAATATTTATAGCAATACTCAATTTGCCAGTCAATAGAAAGTACTTTACAAAAACATAAACATTTGGCATCCTGTGTAGCCTTCCCTATAAACATACAGATGTGTATGTCTAAACAGTATAGTAACACTAGAAAATGTCACAAATTGGTGACATTGTCAAACCCACAACATCCCATTGGCAAGTTTAAATTGTTTCTAGATTAACAGGAATCATTTACAGTGAGGTTTATACAACACTACTGATAAAGGCGTACCTAGAAAAGCCACTAAACTGGCTCTAGGGCAGACAAGGGGAACTTTGAAGAAAACATACAAAAGGATTCAAGAGGGATTAATCCATTACAGCACTATTGTGAATAAAGAATGATATGTCTACATGATTTGGTAATAAAACAAATGAGAATCGTGCTACTGTAACTTTAAAAGTTATTTTTTTTGAATGATTCTCACTATCTAAAACTCACACCAGGCTGATGGTTTGAGGGCAGTGATTAGAAATGTTCTTCTCAAACTGTCAAACAGATCTGAAGAAAGAAACTTACAAGTTGTGACTAAAGATTATTAAAGGAATGGTGAATTATCCTGTGAGAATTTATCTGAATTAAAGTCATTTTGGTTCAATTTGACTTTAATGATAACAAATGTACAAAATAACCAAGAACTTTAAAGGCACAGCCTTCTGGTCTAAGTCTGACCTGAAGATAAACCCATCATTTGACTCCTCTGGTCAACAATGAACTACCTTTGATCTTGTCCATTTTCATTTGTAAGTACTGTTACTGTCAAGCACACCAATAGTGGTGATGATTAAAATTGATGAATACATCTGTAGGATATGCATACTACCTGACATAAGTTCTTGTCACCTATCCAAGTTTTAGGAACAACAAATGATAACTTGACTTCTAGCTGATCATTTGGTATCAGAAGTGGCTTATATGAAAGGCAGACACCTCTAGATTATGCTTATTTTACCAAAATAAAATATAATCATACCTTGATATTTAATTATTTAATTAGGACAGTAAGGTCTGACTTTGCTTAGACAAAAGTCTTGTCACTTAACAGAAATAATGTACAGTATAGAATATAAAGTCATGGTGCAGTGGAAAAGAACTAATATTGTGTTTGACTCCCATGAGCTTGGAGGACTGCATCCATACATCTCTGCAATGACTCAAATAACTTATTAATAAAGTCATCTGGAATGGCAAAGAAAGCGTTCTTGCAGGACTTCCAGAGTTCATCAAGATTCTTTGAATTCATCCTCAATGCTTTCTCCTCCATCTTACCCCAGACATGCTCAATAATGTTCATAACTGGTGACTGGGCTGGCCAATCCTGGGGCACCTTGACCTTCTTTGCTTTCAGGAACTTCAGGCTGAAGTATGTGGAGAGCTATCCTACTGAAGAATTTGCCCTTTCCTGTGGTTTGTAATGTAATAGGCAGCACAAACGTCTTGTTACCTCAGGCTGTTGATGTTGCCATCAACTCTGCAGATCTCTCGCACGCCCCCATACTGAATGTAACATTAAACAGTGATTTTTCCTTCACCAAACTTGACTGATTTCTGTAAGAATCTTGGGTTTATGCAGGTTCCAATAGGTGTTCTGCAGTATTTGTGATGATTGGGATGCAGTTCAACAGAAGATTCATCACAAAAATCTACCTTCTGCCCCTTTTCCAAATGATCAACTAGATGTCATTATTTGTTGCTCTTACATCTGGGATTGAAGACAAGACTTGAACCAGATGGAACTTTACAAAAAAAATGGACATTAAAAATTGTTTTGGCTGGTAAACATCTTTAAACTACTATTGGTACATGGCAGTTATGTACTAGGTAGGTGTGGACCTAAGCCTCCACCTTTTTTATGGTTCATTCTCTGTTCATTCGATGTCAAACACCTGGGAGTTAAATACAATATTAAGCAGCTCCTTACAGTACAAAATTAAGTGCACAGTTTATCACGTATATACTTTAAGGTAGCTTGCTTAATGACTCATTTCCATTGAGTGGTATGGTTCAATACAGTACCCTCTAGTAAGCATTTATTTACATTTTGTTTTCACTGCTAGAAGTACCAAAATGGTGAACTGTATTGTACCATTTTTGGGACCATTTCGTAAGGGTGCCTAGCACAACATTACAGCACTAAAAGGGTGGAGCTAGACTCGATGCTGAATTCTATTGGTTTACAAAAAATTGTCACTTGTGCGTATAACAAGCACCATTTTTAGATCCACAGCCAAAACATGACACAATGATGGTTCCCAGCAAAACACCATGCTCAAAAAAGCTTGCCAAGCTACAGCCACATGTCAAGAAGCAAGAACAGGATCTGTATATCCTTCATGGTTGTTCAAGATGTTGTTCACATGTTGCATGTGGAAAGTGTTAGTTGTGCCACTTCCTTTCTCCCTCTCTTCCTCACTTCCTTTGCATGCGCTTGCTACATGGATATTGTCTACATTTGAAATAGTGCATTTGAGTACACAAAAGATGCAAAATGTGAACAGCCGATATGCAACTTCATTCTGTACACCCGGTGGCAGTGGAAAAAGCAAGCCTGATAAGGGTGACCTGTACCAAACCGTACTTTACTTTACTTTACTGTACTTAACCATACCACTCAGTGGAAACAAGGCATTAAGCGGTTCGACTTTATATTAGGTGGACTTAAGTCATATACGTACTTATGCTGAAATTAATAATTTGCTACAATGTACTTATTGTGTAAATACATGTTTTATATTGTACTTATGATTGATTAAATACCTGCATGTAATTACATTTGCAATTCATTTCTGTAATTGCAGTGTTGACCATCACTTACACATTAACGTACCCTTAAACCTACCCATACCATCAAACCTGTTCCTGATTCCACCTCATGAGATACCAGAAGTGTTCTCCAATATATCATGAACACAGTAAGTATATTGTATATAGTAGTCAACGCCACCTAACATAAAGTGGGACCCATCAAGCTACTGTCAAGACTTGACTTGATTTTGAAGTGCAAAGCTTGTGTTGATGCTTTCTTGACTGCTTATTTTTCGCCAATGTAGTTGTTTTATTGAAATCAAATCATATTTTATACATTCGCTGCAACACAGGCTCATTGTAGATGCGTACCCATCTCTATATTTCTGGAGAGCACGAATTATGAAGCCAGAGGTAAGTCTGACAGCATTTTGTCTTCAAAATGAATGTTATGAGGTGGTGTGACGCCAGCGATAGTTCATTTTAGCACTACCAGTGTTTTGAGTTTGCCCAGTAGCTCGCTGCATACTATGTCAGCAGACTTGGGAAACGGAGCAGAGTTGACTGCAAAGACAGAGTTCGAGTCTGGCAAAGAACAGTTCCAGAAACCAGGTAAAAATAAATAATTAAAAATAAAATAAATAAATAAACAACAGGGCAGCATGGTGGCGCAGTGGGCAGCGCTCTCGCTTCACAGCAAGAAGGTCGCCGGTTCAAGCCTCGGCTGGGTCAGTTGGCATTTCTGTGTGGAGTTTGCATGTTCTCCCCATATTCGCGTGGGTTTCCTCCGGGTGCTCCCGTTTCTCACACAAGTCCAAAGATATCCGCTACAGGTGAATTGGGTAAGCTAAATTGTTCGTAGTGTATGTGTGTAAATAAGAGTGTGTGGGTGTTTCCCAGTGATGGGTTGCAGCAGGAAGGGCATCCACTGTGTAAAAAAAACATATGCTGGATAAGTTGGTGATTTATCCTGCTGTGGCGACCACAGATGAATAAAGGCACTAAGCCAAAAAAAAAATGAATGAATAAATAAACAACAGGCTGAAGTTGTGGTGAAATCATGAAGGCTGTTCTTTTTCTAGATTGCTTTTGAAAACACTATCGGTTGGATTTAGGGAAGGGCGTGGGTGGGTCAGTAGGTCAGTCATTCAGTCAACAGCAACCTGGCCTGGTTGGCTGAAGTGTATTTCATGCCCTCTGGTGGATTTACGGGAGAAGAGGATACGCAAGAGGAATTTGTGATCATCAAAAAATGTACACAGTGGCCTCTTGTGGATTTGCAAAAACAAAAACTGTGAGCAGTGGTCTGTTCTTCGTAGCTCGCTTAAATGATCTAAGATGATTTGACAGATCCGGGATCTTAGCCAGAGATCCAGGACCTTCGCCTGGATCTTAGCCAGAGATCTTGATAACTGATCTCTGGCTAATTTGGTTCTTCAAACACGTTCGTGAATCAGATTAAAATGTCTGGATAAACTGATCTGAGATCCCTGTGTGTGTTGTGAAGGATAGATCTATCGATCCTTGAAATTATGATCAGCAATGCAACGATTGGCTGACGGCACAGCAGCGTAATGACATCATCTGATTAATATTCAATTATCCATGTGAGCAAAATTACATCAAATTCACAGTAAACAGTTTGTTAAATTTTATTTGATGTGGGCTGCACGCTTTACACTTTCATGTGTCGAGAGTATTTAGCAGTTTATTTAGTTTTACAGTTAGAGCGGATTTTCTTTATTAGTAGCCGGTTTCTTAATCAGTGTAATGAGTATCTGGATGTTTAAATTAGTTTTGCGTCACAAAAGCATTTTGATATCGTTCAAGGTGTCTGCAACTTTTGTGAAGCATCAAATCACCATCATATTAGCTGTCAAAACACGTTCATGACTGCATAAATGTATTATTCCTTTAAAATAAGTCGAGTTGCCATACACAAATTGTACTAAAGCGATTGTACTCGTTTGGATCAAAAAAGTTCATATAAATAAATTTTCTCTTTGAACCACCAGGTGGCAGTCTTTGTAATTTTATTGCATAAGTTTGCATAAGTTTTATTAAAATATATTTTTAACTATATAGTAAAAAAAATTATATTTTTACTATTTTCCCAAGTGTATATAACTACTGTAAGAAAATATAAGAGTTTGGTATATACTTTCAGTATTATCTTTGCTTGAACTGACCCGATCTAATCCTGTTTATATGAAATGAGCCTGCTCCCGAGTAGGTTTGAGCTACCAGAACTGTTGCTATGGCAACAACTCTCGGATGAGTTTGAAGAACTAAACAATCCTAGATCATGTCAAATCGTCAACAACCAAATTCAGCTAATTTAGTAATCCACGCACGAAGAACGGACCCCTGATGTACCTCCTGGTACGTATTTTGCTGTCCCCAAAAATGTAGACCCGGGTACGTATCCGCAATGAGCCTGGGTTGCATTTATCAGTATGCCAGTCTGCATGTTTATTAAGGGTTTCAGATTTTTTATCCCTAATCAAATTACAAAACGAAAATAGAGGTGAGTATATCAGGACCTTAAGTTACACTCTCCAACCTGAAACATTTCTTTATGCAAAATGAGAAATAAAAAAATGACAAAACCATTCGAAAGGAGCAGTGTAGCTGTCAGCAACAGAAGTTTCAGCAAGCAAACCGATCACTGTGTGACTAAACCCAGTGTACACCAGAGGGAAATTCATGGTGCGGGAACAATCAAGTCAAACCTGTACTCCCACTGAAGTCTGTCATTGCTTCGAGGGCAAACAGTAGTGAACTTGGTTCTAAAAGCCTCTAGCAAAAAAAGATCTGCACAAGATAACAACACTTCCAAGAGATTCTCATTGCACTTTAGAAAGCTCAGTGGGGTCTTTGAAGGATCTGGAGATCTCGTACTCCAGAATTCCTTTACATGCAGCAACAGGCCCTTGAAAAACACACATTCATCATCTGATATTGAACATGAGGAAAAGGTAATCTATGATCTATAACCAGTGAACCGCTGAGTGTCACCGCTTGCTGCGTTTCATTTTGCTACTGGCATGCAGGAATGCCAAGTGCTTTCTTTCTGAAAAATGGATTTGTAAAAAAATACATCAGAGCTTTTTACAGGAAAAATTTTAACTTATTAACACACCGATAATAACTTACCCAGGGTTAACAATTAATCCTGGGTCCACATACAGTGATGTTTCACACTGTACTATCCTAAGCACTATGCTAATGTCTTTATTTGCAAATAATCAGAGCAGAAATTGCAATGTCATTGTCATAAATTGGACAAACACAGAAAGCAAACTATTGATTATGTAGCGAGTTTGAAATAATTGCTTCACAGCAGGGATAGATGTCTGTGTACATTTAGATGAAATTATTTATTCAGGAAATTATTTCTAGTCAAATTATTTAACAACAGCTCAGAGGAAGCCATCTCTATTGTTAACCATGTTATATCTAAAGTCATTGCCACATGTAATCACAGAGTAAGTGACCTCATAAAACGTTTTAGCAACAGCAACAAACATCTTTTATTGACAGTAAAGCAACAAGAGCCCTAAGTGGCCCTCTATGTGTCAGAGAACAGCTGGAGGGGAAGGACAGGACTGCTAGCAGGGCATAACAAGTCATTTTACCTTTTCTCTTTTCACAGATAAGGTGTTCGTTTACTAATTTTATGCTATAGGGGCATGTAATCCTGTAACAAACTCCTCATATATTAGATCAAATTACAATAGTGCGCAAAAAATAGTAACTAATGTTTTTTTTTTTACTTGAATAATGTTATAAAATGCATAGAATATTTGTACTTAATTCAAATTAAAATATACCAAGCATTTTATAACATATTGGAATAAGAAAACAACTAAACTTGGTTAAGATTAGAAGTTTAATAAAAATATATATTTTTTGTAAAAAAAACAAAAAACAAACGGTCAGTAAAAAAAGCAAACAAAAAGTTAAATTAATAATAATTTAAATTTAATTAACAAATTTTTGGGTACCCTAGGTCTGCATAATTTTCATTCATTGATTCATTTTTTTTTTCGGCTTGGTCCCTTTATTAATACCTTTCAGCTGCAACCCATCACAGGGAAACACCCATACACTCTCATTCACACACATACACTACGAACAATTTAGCTTACCCAATTTACCTGTACCACATGTCTTTGGACTTGTGGGGGACGCCGGAGCACCCGGAGGAAACCCACATGAACATGGGGAGAACATGCAAACTCCACACAGAAATGCCAACTGACCCAGCCGAGACTCGAACCAGCGATAATTTTATTTTCTGATAATTATTGGACATTTCAGATTCTATTATTTAACTGTAGGTTTTAATTTTTACATTTTATCCATAAGTTCTGGTGTGATACAGCTAAGAGATAATTTATTCATTCATTAATTTTCCCTCCGCTTAGCCCCTTATTTATCAGGGGTCGCCACATCGTAATGAACCACCTTGAACTATGAATGAACTTTTGTGGTTTTACACAGCAAATACCATTCCAGCCAAAACCCAGCACTGGGAAATACCCATACACTCTCGCATTCACTCATACATTACGGCCAACTTAGTTAATCCAATTCACCCAAAGCGCATGTCTTTGGACTTGTGGGGGAAACTGAAGCACCCGAAGGGAACCCACGTGAACATAGGGAAAACATGCAAACTCCACACAGAAATACCAAAACTAAACTAAAAATATTTTGAAGAAAGCTGAAAAGCTGTTACCATTGATACTATGGAATTACTATGGTTACAGCTTTCTTCAAACTATTATATTTTGTGTTCAACAGAAAAAAGAAAGTTGGTTACCAATTATTCCACGGCAACAACTGTAGGTCTTATCAGTAGGGAATATGCGGAGCTAGTGTTTCTTCCCATACTGATAAACTTCCGGTGAACGGTTAATGTGACTTTTTTCCATTTTATACGGTTTCTTTTACAGCATAGATGTTGTAATGTAATTCAAATATAATCAGTTAAATAGACTTTGGCATTCATTTAGTTGCTCAAGTGTAAAACGAGATGAAAAGCTGTTTACACGCACACGTCCGTCAGGATTAGCAGGCTAGCGCAGAGGCTCCATTGAATATACTGGGGTAAAATAAATGTTCATATTTTAAAGACATGGTGGGAAAAAATGTAATTTAACGCAGTACTTCTTATACATTCTGAGACCCACTTTATATCAAATATCACTCAGCCAGTGGAGATAGCTGATTTTTAAAGAAAACAGATCATTAAATGTGCTGACTTTGTAACGGCATACAGTTCACCGGAAGCGCTTGACCCAAGTTATTGACAAATTAAAAGTCCTTCCACATACTTCTACTCTGTTCTGCTGTGCTTCATAAACAGTGATGTTATAACCAACAACCAAGAAATTCTCATGTCAGCATCTCCAATTATTCATTCTTTGGTATCCACTATAGCCTAGATGTACAGCCAATCTAAAGGAGCAGTGAGATTTATTTCTGTAGGCCAGGGGTGTAAAAGGCGAAAGACCACACAACGCACATCGCAGTCTCTGCGAAGTGCATTAAAATCCTTTAACGCATGGCAAGTCATTGATATCCCACTTATTCCATGGTTATTTGCCAAGATAGGCCTAAGTTTAAACTAGTTTTGCTCTTTGCAGTGTAATATTTGTCTGAATTTTCATCAGTTTTGGCATTTTTTTTATCCCTCCACTGAATCAGCAGTGCCAGGTAGGCAGACTATTTCCAAAAAAAGTGGAGCCTTTCAAATTCTCATTGTGTTTCTAAAAGGTTGATCCTTATATGAAGGAATATCTAAACGGCTATAATGCACACATATAAAAAAACTGAAATAAATTACAGGATTTCCCACCCCTGTGTTCCTGTTCCAGTTCTAACCTGGTGTCACTTGATCTTTCCACTTCATCTTTGTGAGATAACAGTCAGGGCTGCCAACTTTGGGTTTTAGCTTGGAGTGAGAATTTAAAATAAAAAAAAATCTATGATCAGGAGCCATAGTCAAAATAAGATCACCATCATATTATTTAAACTTCCAAAACTCGCGGCATGCCGACACCTCCAGGCTGTTAAGCCGGTTTCACAACGCATGATCAGTGTGTGTGCAGTGCATATTTTCACGGGATGCATGTTCACAACTGGGATTCACACCGGGAGCAGGAGCAACATGTCTTTTTGAAGTTGAAGTTTTTGATTGAACCACATTGTTTTCACCAGCGTTGGTTCAGTTGCACATAGAGAATAACGTCTTTATTCTGCAATTAGCTCTCTTAATAAATATACTTGCATATGAAGTAAATCGTATCTCAAAACATTTACTTGGGCAGCATTTAGACAGACGATTTTTACTGGGGCATGTGGGCAGTGATGCCCCTGGATTACCTCACTTTATACTGTGTGGCGCTCAGACGATCATAACTATCATGAACAGCACTGAGCGCTGCTTCTCTTTAAGAAGGGGAGGAGTGGGAACGAGAGGGTTAGGGTTTTTTTTTGTCATATAACAAAAATTATCAAGGGGAAAAAATATTTTGCGTGAATGATTTTTCTGCGTGAGAAAATTGATGGTGGTGTGAGAGTGTGAGAACACTGTCAACTGCGTGACTCTCATGCTGAACGCAGCCCTGGATAACATGCAATCTAATAATCAGTGAGCATAGCGGTGGTAAACCAAGGAACATATATATAGAGCTAGGAAGACGCCAGTTGAAACCCCATAAGATAAGAACATGACAAGACCTGCCAGATACAAAACAAACAGTTTATAAAAGTAGTAACCCATAGACAGTATAACATAAAGGTAAAAAGAGAACAAAATCTTTAGTAATAGAGAATCATAAAACACTTTTCCATTCATGCGATGGTTGTGTCATATCTACAGGTCCTCTCAATGAAGATTGCACCAGGGAGGAATTAGTTAAGCAATGTGACAGAATTTGTGAGTAAATTCCATTCATGAGTGAGTGAGAGAGAAAGAGATGTCTATCTACATGTGTGACTGTCACATGCAAATAAAATTCTCTGCATAAATGTCAGCCATCAGCAGTTTAACAGTGGGAGGTTTGACAGCTATGATGGTAATCATACTTTAAACTTCTATTTTTGGCAGAACCAGTAGATTTATGTTGTACCCAAAGCACTGCAGGTGCTGTTTAACGCTATATGAACCTCAATAAAACCTCAATAAATTCACAGTTTAGCTGCCAATATACACACACTTATCATTTTGAGTAGTTTATAAGTAGTTGACAAAATAACAAAACAAATAAAAGATAAAAAATAATTGTTTTAATTGTGAAACTCTGTCACCCTTTACTCACCCTTCACTCATTTTAAACCTTTATGAGTTTCTTTCTACTGTTGAAAACAACAGAAGATATTTTAAAAAATGCTGGATACATGTAAGGATCGACTGCAGGGTATTTGTTTTTCCTACTACAGATCTCAAGTTGTCAAGGTTTATAACCACTTGAATGTGGGTAAAATATGAGTACATTTCAACGTAACCTCACGGCAATTCGTAACTTTTTCATTTAGTGGCTAATTCGTATAAATTCGTACAAGCTAATTTATACAATTTAGTACGATTTGCTCATCCCCCAATGACGCTTGAGTTTAGGGGTGGGGTTGGGTGCCACACCTCTTTTCTAAAACTGTACATTTATGCATGACTGAACTTGTACGACTCCATACGAATTAGCCACTAAACCGAGAAAATGTAAAACAGTTACATTTTTCTTGTGAGATCAGACTGTTTCATCCCTTTTAGTTAAAAAATACAAATAACAACCATTCAAGAATAATGAATACTTTACTCATTATTAAAATGTATGCAATATATTGCAGTTCTAGGCATTACTGATTTTGACAGCTAAAAACAGTACGGAAAAAAATATTGTTCCTTTTGTCAGTCTACTAGCACGGAGGTTAATATTTTTAAACTGGAAAAAGAAAGCTGCTCCTATTTCTATTTTATTTAAATTTTTTATTATTATTGACTTATTGTATTTATCGATTATTGTTTCACTTTCTTATGTAATGTTTGTTTTTGGAAGGATGCATTCCAAGTGTGCTGCGTCATCGCGGCACGACAAAGGCCGTCTCATTTCAAAGAAATTCGAAGGCTCCTTCACAAATGAAGCCTCAAAATGCGTAATTGTTGTTTCCCAGGTAATGAAGTACACAACCGTTGGATCCTTCGGGGCCTCGAACATCGCTAGATTTATTGTGCGTTGACAACGGCAGAACGTTTTTAAAAGAAAACTCTGGATTAAATGTATGAACTAGGTTTATATTACTTGGAGATCTAAACCCATATCAAAAAACAAAAAGAGTATGATATGTCGTACTAATAAGAGATTTAATATACAGTTTACATGTTTATGTGTACATGTATGGATCAAATAAAATATATTTCCAGCTTCTGTAAACCTTGCTTTAAAATCAGTTTTAAAATCACTTTGAAAAAAGTAAAAAAAAAAAAAAAAAGACTGCTTATTAACGGCAACTATTACTGTACTGTTGCCTGTTGCTGAGATCTGTCCTCTGTAGGCTAGATCGTCTCATTTCAAAACGCTCGATTCGGCCTGTGTGGACTTCGAAGGACTCACCTTTGAAGTCTGCATCCTTCGGAGGATGCAGCCTCTGAGATGAGCCACAACTTTTATATGGATGTTTCCCAACACTGGGGGTTTACGAGTTAGTGTACTCTCAGTGCTGGGTTGTATATGCCAGAGTAATTGGTGGTTCATTCCACTGTGGTGACCCTTGATAAATCAGGGACTAAGCCAAAGGAAAATCATGAGTAAGCGAATTGACTTTTAACCGAAGTACTGCACTTGACTTGATTTAAGTTGAGACAACTCAGAAAACTCTGCAGCAAGTTGCCTTCCAATTTTAAGTTGAGTCACCTTTTTTGCAGCGAGTATTTAACTATTTTGGGAGCATCTGGAAAACAACTTGATCACTTAATTTGTGGTGCTTAATCCAAGTGGTTAGAGCTCACTGCAATTCTCTTCTTGGTGGGATTTTCAGTACCAAATCATGGGTATTGTAGTTTCACATGCCTCAAGTATAAGTTCTTGTTATTTTTAAAAACATCAAATAATAAAACATCCCAGAGTACGGAAATAAATGTACATAAAAGTGCAGATGTGAAAAACAGGATATGCAAAACTCCAGTATGTTATACAGACCAATGTAAACCCGTGATGAAGTACATCTTGTGCTAGTAAAACCTGAACAGGTGTGTTCTTATACACTGTAGACTCTGCATGACAGTCACCCTCCAGTACTTTATCTGATTCTCAGTCAGCGCCAATCTACTATAAAAATCTGAAACTAGAGGCAGACAACGAACACATGATCAAACAGAGAATGAAATGGCTGTTTATAGTGGAATTTCTGAAGATAGACAGCCTTATCGACAGAGAATGCAGACTCCGTTGCAAAGAATAGAATTCCTTCAGATAAAAGGGGTGTAAAACAGCATGGAGATCTTCCTGACAGGGGTTGTTGATAGCTGCAACTTAAAGAAAATGCTCCACATTCATTCAAGTGGTTTATACAACCGTATCTACAGCCCATAAAGGACACACACAAAATGGAACAAAGTATGCAAAGAAACGACACCGGTTTCTCTCCCATCAAAATTTCTGACACATACAAAAGGATTTAAAGTAAAACTACATGCTTGAAATCCAGTTTTTATGCAGAGTTCGCAGAATTGCATTGATCTCGAGATCATGTTATTGAATCCGAGTGTTTGACTTTAGTCTGACATCAAACTGAGCATGGTTTGGACTGTGTCGTATGTACACAAAGCCTGACTAACTTGCTGCTGTCCAAACTGAGAAAGAAGTAGGACATTAGGTTATGACAGGCCCACATAGACGTTCCTGATCAAGTGTAGTGTTAATAATGGTATGAAACCTCCAAACACCCTGACGAAACATCTCTCATTGTACAGCATGCGGGTTGCTCTCATTTATCTAAATAGTATTGAATTAGCATCTGTAAGATTGTTTGGAATTTAAATATTTTATTTTCTTCCTCGAGTTCTGAATCCAACAGCAAAACTCATTTAGAAAATCAGCAAGAAAGTCAGACTGAAGACAGCATGCAGAGGAAATGGCTTATGGGTAGCAGGATTTGGCAATGAAGATGCTGCAACGCGCCGTTGGAAATCTGGAGAGCAAATAGTCCAAATCCAGCAAACAGTGCAGGTAATCCAGGTGAAGAAGATGGGATACAGGCAGAGAACAACAGAAACAAAAACGCAAATGACTGGAACAGGAGAAAATAACACAGCAGGTAGGAACATGCATGATCTAACAAACACGCTAACACGCAATAAACAGCATCGCTAACCAGCATCAGTGATTTGCGTCAGATAACATCCTGTGCCGCTGAAGGTTGGTGCGCTCTAGACATGATATATCGCCCTGCGAAGGGCACTTCAGAGTGAAAACAAACATGGCCGCTATATTGAAGTGTTCTAAAAAGAAATGTTCAAAACTGGCCACGTCAAAGGGCCATTCGCAATGAAGGATTTCAAAGAGTGCAATTGATGGACACTTTGATGGGCCCCCATATTCCTTTGTTCAGGGAAGTTGTTGGATGTCGAACTTCGATCCATCCCTCCGAATGAAACACAGGGAAAGAGAAACATTCAAAAAAGAATTGCACACACCCATGAACCACGACACCCACTAAAATAGTTTTTTAAAGAAGTGTCTTTATTTATAGATTGATTTAATCAAAAATAAAGTGAAGTTTATTTCTAAACTAATTTTGAGAGGATCATGTGCTTATGATTGACCACGACTGGTCCCGCGTTATAGCTAACACATGATTCACCAATCAGACCATTCCTGTCACTATAAATAACCAGAGATTCATACCTCGGTTATCTTCGCCTTAAAGAATCTCCCCTTCCACCCCTGCTCCTTCTTTTCCTAGATATGGCAGCCCACTGGCCAAGTGGTTAGCACTGTTGCCTCACAGCAAGAATGTGACTGCTTCAAGTCCTTACCAGACTAGTCACGTTTCTGTTTGGAGTTTACATGTTCTTCCTGTGCTCACGTGGGTTTCCTCCCACCGTCCAAAGACATGCGACATAAGTGAATTGACCAAAATTGGCACCACATATGAGCTCTGAGCCAGTAGTATATCTCTCCATAACAATCTCTAATTTGTCTTTAGCCATAAACAGCATGGAAGTTCTCGATATCTACCTGAGCTCAAACTCCCCTCTTGCCCTGTAAATTGTAGGGAGCCCTGAGCTTGAGGACCTTATAAGCTCAGGGCTCTCTTCTGGGACAGCATGCCAAACACACATTAAAATCAATCATCGGCCAAGTGTGAAATCCTGAAATAAATCTAATTTTGTAAAATATCATCACAATGTAAAATAACTTTTTGATGAACACTTTTCTATACCTGCAATTTATGTCTTATGTTAATTTTAGCTGTAATTACAAAATCACGTAATCCTTCAGAAATCATATTAATTTGATGATTTCCTGTCAAGAAACAGTTACAGATGTTTTTTAACATTATTATTATTTTTTATTAATGTAATAATTCTAATTAATAATTAAATATGTTGAAAACAAGCCTGTAGAATTCATGGTACGCATGTATTTTGCTTTAAATATATTTTTCTAACATTTTACTCATCTTTGCTCCGATTTTTCCTCTTTCGTGTTGACCAACCCCATACCTTTAAAGGGTAGACTGTTTAAAAAACTGTTTTCCACGTATTGTAATGCAACACTGCTAGAACATGTTTGATGGTTTGAAAGATATGGGACCCAAAGCAATTTATATATGAAGGTGGCAGTGGGGGTGTTGGGTCACAGTACATCAAGTCTGGGCTTGACATAGACAGAGTTGAGCAAGATTGTTCTGGGGCAAATTTACCATTTGTCAAACACTGTCTTAGGTAACTGAGAGCACATGCATCATTAAGCCTACACAACCTTGACTCCAACTCTACTTTCCCAGGGGCTGGGCAAACAAAGTTAAACAGTGAGCTGGGGAATGTGTATGTATATGCTTGTGCACAAAGATTGACAGAACTTGACAGGGTTGAAGCTCCTGAAGATTGCAGATGACACCACAATCATGGGCTCATCCGGGACAGTGAGAGGTCTGCATTTAGACAAGAAGTTGAGCAGCTGGATGTCTAGTGCAGTCTTAACAACCTGCAGTTGAACAAGCTGAAAACAGCGGAGATGGTTGTGGACTTGAGGAGAAATCCCCATGCTCTCCCTGCTTCTGACACAGTTTTACTGGGCTGTCATTGAGTCAGTTCTGTGTTTTTCAATTAGTCTCTGGTTCAGAAACCAAATCAGACATAAGAAGGCTGCAGCAGGGTGTCAGGACAGCTGAGGGTTACTGTGTGCACATCCTCAACCTCCAAGACTTCATCTCCAAGTACATCTCCAGAATGAGGAAATGGGTACATAACATCATTCAAGACCCCTCTCACCCAGACCACATACTGTTCAAACGCCTTCCCTCAGGCAGTTGCTACAGATTTTAATGCACTAAAACAGTGGCATAAAATAATTTTTCCTCAGCCAATATCTAACCTAAATAGTTAGTACATCAATTGCTACCTGTTTTCTTATAACGATACAGTACACTTATTTGTAAGCCACTTATTAGTAAATAGTTTTATATAAATATTGGTTTTTGTTTTCTTTTTTTTTTTTTTACAATTAAAACAGTCAACAATGCACATAGATAAATATAAACTGTATAAATATATAAGGGTTGTCACCATACTGGAATTTGGTATGAATCGATACCAACATTTAAAAAAAATCCATTTCCTGCTAACATTTGAACGCTGTTGAGCACGTTTTTAAACAGAAATTACTGTGATTGGCTGTGAAGGTCATCAGTTCACCAAACTCATCGCTGTTTACTGAGTGTAATCACAGACTGGTTTGTCTATAAGCTGACATACGAGCGATCCGCTGATGAATCATGGAGAAAGGGTCACTATTTACAACTAGTTAAGTGGGATAAAATGTCATTCACATGGCGCACTGTGTAAGCAAAAAATCAGAATGCTTCACTAGCAAGAATCTGTTCACGCATGAGGTTAAAGGACACAAGCAGGCTATCTACTGGACTAGCCTGATTTAACCAAAGCCCCATGAGGTGAAGAAGGAAGGTAGTGGTTATTATATTTACGTAGACAATAATAATTGTCTGTTACATCTTAATACTGTAATTTTTCCTATTTAAAAAAGTTTTTGTGCTGCTGCACATCCCTGTAATAGCCTAGGCAATACGTTCAAGCCTAGACTGATCTATAGGTGCATTCATTCATTTTCCTTCGGCTTAGTTTTAGATTTATCTTGGGTCACCACAGCAGAATGAATTGCCAACTACCCTGGCATATGTTTTACACAGCAGTTGCCCTTCCAGCTGCACCCCAGTAAGGAGAAAGGTGCATATCACTAACATGCTTTTTTTTATATTGCACCACTGACTTTCAACCAGTTTTTAATTGGATGATGGCACGGTCTATTTCAGTTGCGTCAAAACAACACATCAACAATGCGCCTTAACACACCTCCTTTTCAGACCCATGACCACACAAATCAGTGCAAATGTATTAGCTATTTAATTGATGTGGTGTATGGCATAAACATGACAACTGTGCTGTGCTAAAACTAGCAAAAAACACTTACGCTGCATTGTTGAACACCAGCAACCATTGACACCCATAGAAAAAACTAAAAAATACTATGGAAGTCAATGGCTAGGGCCTTCCAATTTACTTCAAAATATATTCTCTTGTGTCTTTAGTCACTGCAAGGTGAGTAGATGATGACATAATTTTCATTTTTGGGTAATATATCACTTTAATTTACTGAGCAACAGAACAACAACAAAATTTGTATTTACTTTTACAACAGTAATTTCGATTTAACACAGGGACCTGGTTTCACTAAGTTGGTTCAACAAAACATTATTAGTTTAAATAAGAAATAACCAACAATGGGCTGTTGAATTATTAGTAAATAATGCAAACCCTAGGCAGTGATGCAGACACAGCGTGAAGCAGAGTTCATCTGAAAATAATTTCACACCTTAGAAAGTCTTGTTGTGTAGACTTAAACTAATTGCATAGAAAAGTAGTTGAATTTCACCGAACAAGCTTTTTTTAAAAGTCTATGGTCAAAGAGATGCAGGCATAAATAACAATAATACACTTAAGAAGGATTGAAATACAGTACTAATATTGGAAACTGTGAGTAAAAGAGATGAAAATAGAGCTACAAAGGTCACCTGGACATGCCATTGCGAGCACAAACAGTGGAAGACGACAAAAAGAGCCATTGATGGAGCAGCACAATGCAAAGTACACTGACAAATGCTTGAATCCCATTATAGCGCTTCTCCTCCAACTGCTTGTTTCCTTTTCGTGTTTTCATGCTCTCTGCTGCCCACGGGTCAGTGCTGGGGGAGTTCTGTGACAAAGCTGTCATTGTGCTCACAGGTTAGAGAGAGGGAGACGGAGAGAATGAAAACACAAACTATGGGCCGTTCCTCTTCCTCTTTCTGTTCCGAACGAGAAAACCGATCAACACAACTGCATAACATGATCCCTCAGTAAAATATGACATGGAATATGACACCTTAAAATAACCATAAGTAACAAGGATATTATTATTATTATTATTATTGACTTTTTTTTCTACAAAGTCAAAGATAGAATTGAGTTTTAGATAAAACTATTTAGTTATGGCTCTTAATAAATTATTAAAGCTTGTGCTTAACAAATAAAAATTTTAAATAAAAAATGTAAACTTAAAATTGGCCAAACTTTACTTCAAAAATGTAAACAGAAAATAAGAAATATAATTGAATTCTAAATAATACCAAACACTATAACAGTAAACTAATAAGTAACTTTCTTTGCTCAAAACTAAATCTTTAGGCTGAATAAATAACATAAATTCACATAAATTTAATATTAAAAAACTAGATCATTACTAAAAAAACAATCATTTATCTGCAGATGTCAGTGGGTTTGATATTATTTCTAGACACAGAGTGTGATATACAGATACTGAATGAACACATTGTGGCTGGAAGGGCATCCGCTGCTTAAAACATATGCCAGTTTGGTTGATGGTTCATTCTGCTGTGGTGACCCCTGATAAATCAGAGAATAAGCCAAAGGAAAATGAATGAATGAATGAATAAATGAATGAATGAGTGAATGAATGAACATAAAAAAGAAAACAGCCTTTAACTGGTTTAATCTTTCACTGAGCATGGTAACTGTGCTTCTCTCTCAACAAAAACACACCGTGTGGGCCAATAAGTTACCATTTTTAACCTTAAGATTAGGCTATACCTCAAAATTCTGAAGTTACCTCCATCATCTTAAGTTTGCTGATTTCATGCGTTTCTGGTCTGTTTTTCAGAGAAGAGTTGCTGAGAGGAACAATGCAAGTCTGTGTGATGCTCATTAACATCTGGAGCAGAGGAGAGAAAAGCCTGTACACATCCAGCACTCGTCAGATGATCCTGATCCACTGCAGTCAGAGATGAAGAAAAGACAAGCACAGTAATGGACTTTTTAAACTGAGAAAGAAAGTTTGAAGACTAAGGTGAGATTTAAATTGTTCTTCTGTGGCTTTGCAATTATTTAAATCCAAATTTGGGTCAATTTTTGACAAGCCCAACCACTAGGTTATAAACGTAGGTGTCACTTTTATATCAAGTGGCCTTATCTAGCTACTATGTACTAACATCAATAAATAAAATAAATATATGCAATGTACTTATTGTGTTCATTTTGTATTGCAAAGCAAATAAACCATCTTTGAGGTTTCATTGTTTTATAGAAAAACCAACTGGAAATCGAGTGTGTGTCATTAGCATGGCCATTTTTAGAAGCGTTTGTAATTAATTAAGTCAGCAAAATAACATGTTTTGTTTTGGATATTTTAAATTAAAAATCTGACATATTGTGCCTTTAAAGTTAGCATGTAATCCATGCAAGTTAAACCACTGAAAAAAAACTGAAAGCCTATGTGACCTCACTAGCCTCAATGTATTTTTTTTTTTGTAGTCCCCAAACTTCGTTTGCTGTAGGCTTTGCTAAGCTAACTTTGTAAAAGTCAATGTCTCCCTTTGTATTTAACTTTGAGGGTATTACATTTAGAGATGTTGCTTATGTTACCACAGCTAGATTACACCCCTTTAAGATTTTCTTTAGTCTATTGGGTTTAACCCAGCTGTTGGGTTAACTTGACCCAAATTTGGCTGAAACAATCAGCAGTTTTTTCACTGTTTAATCATCATTGTTATGTTGTTTAGGGAAATCCACAATGAACTTTATTGCTCTGCTACTGACCTCAGCCTGTTTCTTCTCTTGTATTACCGCAAAATACCACCATAATCAAGGTAATGCCTCCTAAAATGTGCGATATAGGAGAATTTCTGAATACAATATAAACATGATTTGAAAGCCATTACATGATATTTCTGCACATGATAAACTACGCTGTGCTTTTTAGACAATGGCAAAGAGTTAAAATACCTGCTGGATCCTCTGGTGTTTGCTGAAGTCTCTGCTCGTCGTGGACACGCAGCCATTTTGCCCTGTGTGATGAGATTCAAACCACCACATTACAGAGTGAAGTGGACTAAACTCGAGCCCTCTTCTCGTGGAGTGGAGAACATAGTGCTCATCACAAACGGTCATGCAGATAAGCAGTACGGCTCTGTGGGGCCTCGAGCGGCCCTCCAGCGAGCTCATGATCTGGACGTTTCTCTGCGACTCTCTGACCTGGAGCTGGAAGATGACGGCAGTTACCGTTGTGAACTTATCAACGGCATCGAGGACGAAAGTGTCATTATTACTCTGAGGATTGAGGGTAGGACAGACTGGCACATAATCTTCTTTTAATTTGATGGAAAATCACATTTATAATTCAAATACTATCGGCTTCTTCTTATTACCTATATAAAAGCACATGAATTTTACTAAGCGAATTGGATAATAGTTGTTGTTATTTATTTGTAGTCGTTTTATTATTATCATTAGCATCAGTTCATGTGCATTTACTACTACTAATAAACAATAATTATAATATACAACTAACAGTGAGCTAATGACAATAATGACGTTTAATTATTATCATTAGCATCAGTTCGTGTGCATTTACTACTAATAATAAACAATAGTAATAATATACAACTAACATTTATTATTTTATAATAGTTTTATTATTATTGTTATGTATTAGAAGTCATAGTAAATGCACATGACCTTTGAACTAATTCTAATATTACACTTTTTCTTAGTTTTATGCTTTGATTTATAGAATTTTTGAATACAGGGATTTTCCAATATTACTACAAATGTAAAATAATTATAATTTATTATTAATATTAGTATTATAAATATTTTTATAATATTTTAAATTATTGTTACTTAGTATATTTTAAATACATTTATTATAATGTAATTATTACATTCTATTTTAATAATGTATTTCAGGGGTTGTATTTCCTTATCAGAGTCAAAAAGGACGGTACAGATTTACATTCTTTGATGCTAATGAAGCTTGTGCTGAACAGGATGCAACCCTTGCCACCTACAAGCAGCTTTACAGGGGTAATAAAAATAATATTTTCATACAGTTGCAAACCTTCAGCCAAAAGTTTATCGGCCAAAAGTTTAATTCAATTCCAAGAAAATAGTTATGTTTCATGTCCTGATGCTCTTGTGAATGATCATGCTTTGCAGCCTGGACTGAAGGGTTGGACTGGTGTAATGCTGGATGGCTGATTGATGGGACGGTCAGTTACCCTGTCTTGCACCCACGGCCAGCTTGTGGAGGGGATCTTCTGTCAGGCATCAGGAGCTATGGGCCTCGTCACAAAACACGGGACAACTATGATGCTTTCTGCTTCACCTCCACCACTAAAGGTGAAGTAAAAATGAATGGAGATTCTGTCTTTATGGGATAGCATGAGCTTTAGACATGACAACACCTTTTTCACATTTAAGACATAATTCAAAACACAGAGTAATGTTAGAGGACAGTATACAGTATAACCCAAACATTTTGGGGGCCAGTAAGATTTTTCTCTAAAGAAATGATACAGATAAGGATTCATTAAACTGGAATAAAAGCGACAAAAGCATAATGATTTCGGAAGTATCATGAGACATAAAACAATAATTTTATATTGAAATACAATGTTTACAATATGACAGTATGATAATGTTATCAAATATCAAACACATTAAGCCTTGGTGATCCAAATGCCTTAAAAAAACACACAGAGATTTACAGGAGAGATTTACTAAACTGTTTCTCTTTACAACAAAAAACGATTAAAAACACAGCTACTATTTGTCCCCTCAACAGACTAGAAGAGAAACAGCCAATCAGCTCTGTTGTTTTTGTATTTAGGAAAGACAAAGAGTCTCTTACTCTCTTGAGTGACATCTCCCACTTTGCCCACATGAGTCTGTTGATCGTGGCATTGGAGAAATCAACGTCAAAAACAAAGATACAGGAATTCAGTTTAAAAGTGGTTTATTGTGCATATCAGAGTTCTTTTTAGGTTATTTTAAACTGTCCACTTTATTAGGTACATGTATTCAACTGCTTGTTAACACAAATATCTAATGAGCCAATCACATGGCTGTTCTCAATACATTTAAAAGTGAAAGTTGTAACATGTGGCTAAGTGTGGTGACCTATAATTGGAATGTATGCTCTCCAAGTGCACACACACGTGAACACACACCCAGAGCAGTGGTGGGATCAGTGCCGTGCTCAATGGACTAACCTTAGCCCTGGTGTCCACTTTCACCACCACCAATCCCTGCTGGATCCGAGACCTGAACCTGCAAATCTTCAATCTGCAAGTCCAACTGTCTAACCATTAGGCCCCATCTGCCCCAATTTAGGCTTGTCGATTTGGACAAGATGATCTGCCGAAGTTCAAACCAATGATCAAAATGTAGAAGAGAAGGCCATTTACATGAATTTAAACATGGCATAGTCTATGGTACAATATGGGCTGGTCTGAGTATTTGAAAAACTGCTGATCTGATACTGGAATTTCCATGTGGAATAGTCCAAAAAAAGGTCTACCTGGTTAAATCAGAAGTAAAATGTGGTCCAGCCAAATAAAGTATGAATGTATAAAAGTTTAAACAATCCCTTACTTTTGCTTTCCCAGGCTCTGTATTCTTCATTGAGGGGCAGCTGAATTTTGCAGAGGCTGAACGAGCCTGCAGACGGGACGGTGCTGGACTAGCAAAGACTGGTCAGATCTACTCATCCTGGAGGTTTCAGCAGCTGGACCGCTGTGATGGAGGCTGGTTGGAGGATGGCAGCGTACGATTCCCTATTGTTAACCCAAGAGAGCACTGTGGAGGGATTGCAGAACCAGGGGTTCGTAGCTTTGGGTTTCCTAGCAAAAGCATGCGTCTCTATGGGGCTTACTGCTATAGGTAACTGCTCCAGGTTTTGGTAGCAGGTAATGATTTGCTACATGTTGATTGTACTTGAACGACAAATTAAAATTTGTAGAATGTATCCTCAGTTTCTGCAGAATTTCACAGTATGAGCACCAGAGGCTTTCTGCAGTGTTTATTTTCAGGAAAATGTACCATATGGTTAGCTTATATGCTATCTAGCATTTATATCATTCTGGATTATACAGTATATCCGGCCATTGATTTAAGCGAAGTTAGATAAACTAATTTCAATAGGAGCAAGTGATATGATTGATCGCGGCTGGTCTCTCACCCGCAATCATCGATAAACCAATCAGATGAATCCAAACCTACAATAAATAGCCCATTTCACGTAACTTCCATTATCTTCGTTTCCCCCATCCACCCCATGTCCTTTTCCTCCTTTACCAGGTGGAGCTCTTGGGAACTACCTGATCTTGGACCCTCTAACATGCTAACTCAATTATCTCTGAGCTCAGGGTTCTCTCCTGGGACAGCATGCCAAACCTGCTATTTGTATCAAGCAATATCTAAGTGTGAACTCTTGAAAAGCAGAAAAGATTGAATCCTTGAGGATAAACCTTCAGATATAGATTGGAACAGAGAAATAAATTAGTCCTGTTTGAATAGCTGTTAGCTTGAAATGCTAACTCTTTTAGCTGAGCAAGAACATAGCAAGAACGATATGTAAATTAATCTAATGATTATTCATTTGTCACATTTAAAACAAATAGATATATTTAGATTTCAAATAGATACATATTTTGTGCTGTATACAGTGTGATATATGCAATATTTATTTGTAATATTTATTAAGCAAATAATGAAAATAATGATTTTCATTTGTTTTTTGTCATAAGATTGTAAAGATTCCACAGGTTGTTTGTTTTAAAAGGGAAATTACTTTTTATTTTTTTACGTTTTACTTTTAAAATTGTCTAAAAATATACTAAATGATGCCTAACTGTTGGATTTCTTAATATCATTTAATAATTTAAATAAACAAAAATGTATGACAAAAATGTGTGAATAAAACTACCAATGAAAAATTTAATCTGCATTTACATATACTTGATTTATTTCATAACAGTGCTAAAATATAATTTACACATGACAAATACATAGACAGTGTTTCAGAACCACGACAAACAAATTCCCATATAATAGTTATTTTCAAAGTGCCTCACAACTCTCACTTTTACAGCTACTTAAAATATAAACCACTAATGTGTTAATGTTATGAGAGTAGTAATTACGGACACACACATTCTGGTATGCAAGAAAATTCATGAACACTTCTCATTGTGATCAATTTATTTATTGTGAATGCTCTGCTTGCTTGGAATGTAATTCACTTGATGTTCCTAAAAGGTGATAAAATATGTGATGGTTTTAGGCCATCAAAACCAAAAATATAATTTTGTTAGTGATGCATCTCTTAACAAAAGTTCTAATAACAGTCTACTGAAAATGGCCATCCTCCAGAATACAGACCTGAAAAACTGAGCACCAAGTTGCAGAATGACCAGTGTCTTCCCATAAAAAAAACTCAATATGGGTCTGGAAATCACAAGTATTTGTAGATTGCATAAAGTACTATATCGTCTCTGCTTCATAAAGCTTTGCTGAGCCAACATCAACACAAAGGATGGGTCGATATACCTCAGCTGACTTGATTGGAGGGTTTACAAAGGTTACAGATTATTTTTAGTAAGTTGAAAATTGTTTGACTTGAATATTCTAAAAGCAGCAGAAAGAATATTGCAGTTACTTGCAGAATATTTAGATGTATTAAGTTACATCTAAAGTTTAAGACAACATTATTGCACTGTTAGTCTGTAAGCTCTTGTGTTGAGACTTGTTTGGCAGACAAATTGTAAGCAGGGAAAGGTGAAAGTTTAAGAACAGATATGTAATGTAGCCGATGATGGACCTACACTACCTGACAAAAGTCTTATCGTTGATCCCAGCTGTAAGAGCAACACACTTGACTTCTAGTTGATAATTTGGAAAAGTGGCAGAAGGTAGACTTTTCGAATGAATTATCTTTTGAACTGCACCCCAATCATAACAAATACTGCAGAAGACCTATTGAAACCTGCATGGACCCAAGATTCTCACAGAAATCAGTAAAGAAACTAACAAAGTAAAATACTTCCTGAAAGTAAAGAAGGTCAAGGTGGTCCAGGATTGGCCAGCCCAGTCACCAGACATGAACATTATTGAGCATGTCTGAGGTAAATAATTAAAAAACACATTTTATTTTGGTAAAATAAGTGCAATCTAGAGGCCTTTGCCTTTCATACGTGCCACTTCTGAAATCAAATGATCAAATTAATATAGATATATTATACTTCTATATCTAGAAGTCAAGGTCATATTTGTTGTTCCTAAAACTTGGATAGGCGACAAGACTTTTGTCAGGTAGTGTATTTAGTCAACAGAGCAACGACGTAAAACAATATGATTCAGACCAGCTGATGTTAGAGAGCATTTGTCCATAGGTTTAACTTATAATTTATTAAAAACAAAACAAACTGAAACAGGATAGGTGTCTAGTCCAACTGTTACAAGCTTTGATTGGATGCTGCTTTTTATCAAGTGTGCTTTATCTTAGAATTACTAAATGTAATTCAGTGTCATGGTGTACACAGACAATGGAGCAGAAACGAGAGGAGAGAAAAAAATGAACATTAATGATGCTTTAGTCTTATAATAGATGTTTGCAGTACTTAAACTGTTATCCAATTGGAATTAACGGTTGAGAACCAACGTTAAGCTGGACTGATTTCTAATGCAGCATTGATATTATATAAAGAATTTGGATGGGTGGACGTCTTTAAGGATGACATGATAAACAAAGGCATGTAATGCAACTATTCAGTGTGCTTGTTTTAAAAGTTCCATTTTATATCCAAATATTCAGGTGTTTTTGTTGTTGTGTCTTCTATGACTATTTCCTTGTTCTGACCTGTGCGCCATGTTACCAGATCTCCATTTGAATACGCTGGTCCCACTGCAAAGAAAACGTAAAATTAACATGGTAACTTATTTGAATATATTAGTTTTGCAGTAAATATTCAATTTTAATGTGTAAAATTTGAAAAATTACAATATAATTTAACTTACACCCTACTAAATTCTATTTTAAAATAGAATGGTTAAAAAAAAAGAAACTGTTAAGGTGAGTGGAAATTCGGAAGGGGAAAGGGCCTTGTTGATGCCAGATGTCAAAAAGCTGGTAGAAAGGCCACTTGCTTTAAACATGAGTTACAGAAGAGGATCTCTAGCTGGGTTTCCATCCTAATCCTTCATTCACACTAGCAGCGACTTTGTAGTTGCCTGTCGAACGCTTCAAACGCAGGTCTGTGTAGGTCTATACAGCACGAATACAACTGGGCTATGAGCGGGCTGAGAGAAGTTCACGTGAGCTCTACTGGTGCTCCAATTGGTTGTCGCTCAAGAAAGTTGCTCTTCATTTGCATAAAATTGAAGGATTCCCAACTTTGTCGTGTTGATTGACATGCTCACCTGGTCACCAACGGTCGCTGTTGCGCACATAGATAGAGGTCACTCGCTCTCTGTTGAAATGAACGGTTGCTTGTCGCTTTGCCGCTGTGAGTTGCTCATAGTGTGAATAAGACCTAATGTGGAGTGAATCTCATAAAAAAAAAAGAAAAAATCCCAAATGCGAATTATTAATGTAATGTAATGTGTGTTTATACAGTGCGTTTATCGTGTATGGCTATACACCTAAAACACTTCACAATCATGAGTTGGGTCTCTCCACACCACCACCAGTGTGTAGCATCCACTTGGATGATGCGATGGCAGCCACAGGACAACGGCACTAGTGCACTCATGAGAGACAGTGATAGAGCCAAATCGGTAAATTATTATGATTAGGAAGTTATGATGGGCAAAGGGCCAATGGAAGGAATTTGGCCAGTCTACCAGGGTTACACCCCTACACTTTACAAGAAGCGCCATGTGATTTTTAATGACCACAGTTTGTCATGACCATGGTTTAATATCTCATCCAAAAGGTGTATTATAAAAACTATTGTTAGCAAAATATTGCTATTTAAAAGAAAAATCTTTGAAGATTATGACTGTAACACATTAACGCTTTTATAAATGTTTTAAATCATATGCTTGTAGTAAAAATCCTTATTAATGGCATTTTTAAAAACATTTTTGGATCTCCTTGCTAACTTTTGCCGCCATGTTGCTGCTGTAGCTAATGTATTCAGGGATATGTCTCATACTTTATTGTTTGTAATGCGATCCTGAAAAATATTCATTTGCCTTACCCTACACCTCCAAGCATAAGAGAATCGACACAGGGCTATAGGGTAGAATTGGGATTGGGCCTAACTCAGAATGATGGAAACCCAGCTTTTCAAAGCACAACACATTAAACCTTGAAGCAGGTGAGCTACAGCAGCAGAAGAGCACACCGGTGAAATACCGGTCAGCTATAAACACCAAAAACGAGGCTTCAATTTGACAAGTTGGATGGCAAAACTTTTGAAAAGGTTTGCCTGGTACGATGAGACTTAATTTCTGCTGCAACATTTGGATGATGGGAGAACTTGGTGTAAACAACACTAAAGCGTGAATCCACTGAAATGTCTTATTATCAACAGTTCAGAGTTGGCGGTGTAATGACGTGAGGAATATCTCCTTTTTACTTACTCTAGTACAAGCTGAACATTGCTTAAACACCACAGTCTGTTGAGCAGGTCTCAAACTCGATTTCTGGAGGTTCGCAGCTCTGCACAGTTTTGCTCCAACCTTAATCAAATACATCTGATCCAACTAATCAAGGTGTACAAAACTACTAGAGCCTATTAAGCAGGTGTGAGTTGGAGGTGGTTGGAGCTAAACTATTCAGAGCTGCGGCCCTCCAGGAATTGAGTTTGAGACCACTGCTGTTGAGTGTATAATATTCAAAATACTATTTTTTACCTGGTGAACACATGATTTTGGGTTCCTCCCACAGTCCGTTGCTCTGACAGGTGATGATAGGGTTCTGCCTCTGGATAAAGCCTGACTCACAGTAGTAGCGCACCTGTGAATTCGCCCTGTACTTTAACTGACGACGTCCAAACATCTTAGCGTGCAGCACAAGAGGGGGTTGACCACAGAATGCTGCTAAAGACAAACAAAACACGATGAACATTTGCCCTTTCTGGGTCAAAATTATCGATGCTGGAAGTGATATACTCACAAATGCCCTTTTTGCAGGTGTAGGAAAGCTGGTAGTTACAGGGGATATCACTCCAGCGGCCGTCATCATACCACACCATAACAACACAGTCCTCTCCTGATAGGAAGTAGCTGTCTGGTTGACCACGATACCAGTTTTGGTAGAGCTGATAGAGAACACACACAGAAAGATACCCATTAAATGTGTTATATGTTATTACCATCTTTGTAGAGACCAATCTATACTGTAATTACAGATGATGTCCAACAGCAACAGACATTTTTATGGGCTTTGTCAGATTAGTGTGTGTTACGTCCAGGGATGGGCAAACATACATTGAAATGTATTGTTAAATAAAATACCAAATACATCAGTTTTAAGTGTATCAAAATAAAGTACAAAATACAGCAGCCAAAAATGTATCAACCTACAAGGAAGCATGACATTTCTTCACAAACCTTCCATTAATACGCCTATTGGATTAACCCCTTCACCATATAACTGACTTAGTGAAGTAAACAATGTTTGATAACAGCAACTTTTCTCTGCCACTTCATTTACCTATAGGGGAAGCTGTGCCCTAATGGTTATACGAGTTGTATAGAAACCATTTAATGCAGATAATGAGTCAGAACATAGCACTATATCTTCCACTCATTGCGTGGCCAGTAGAATTGCCATCACTTCTGTTCAATGATTATTCAACCTCTTAACACTCTTTTATTTTAAGGGTGACAGGCCTATATGAAGAGTTCATTTAATTTTTTTGTTCACAGAATATTTCATAAATCTATTTTTTTTTTCTCTTTTATACTCAATTTAAAAATGTGATTTCTGACTGAAAACTCCACAACATAAAAATATATCTCAAAATTACAAAAATATCTGTTTTGTAAATAAACTCTTCAAATATATCCTCCTGCTGCCGTGTAACTGGAGTTTGGATTTTTTTGACCAGTCTGTATAGACTGGAGTAGCTATTACTGAATATTTGTGTTTCATATATTGTCACATCTTTATGCAGACATCATTCATCTTCATTAATTAACTATACAGTGCACCTGCAGATCAGCTACTGGCATTTGAAACATCCAATGAAGTATTGTAGGTATTGCCACTGTAGGACTTATTTTTATGTTTGTCTTATCAGAGAGTTATAGACTCTCGATTTAGCCTCTTAAAAACACCAGTACACCATATTTAGGTGTTTTATGTGTCTAAAGTTCCTTTGCATTTCCATCTGCAGCAGACTGAGACTAATGCTGTTTGAAGCTCCCCATCCTGTTCTTCAGGACTGAGATTGTGTTCTATTTCATTTCATAAGCAAAGATGCTGAATTGTACACTATACAGCCATTATATATCTCTGGTCTTAGCATATCAGTAGATATTTTCAATGGTTGTTTACTTGCTCCTGAATATACCCTCACCATTTGTCTGGCACTTTCTTTAAGCATTATTTCCATCCATACTCCAAACATCTTCTTAAAAATAAATCAGTTTTCTGTTCTGATCTCAAGCTTAGGCAAATAACTGAGATAGCACCAATCAGTGGCCTAATTTTTATGAAGTCATCATGTACTGTAGACTTCTAGCAAAGTATTTTGATACAAAATATTAAGCCATTTTCATCAACCCTATCAAATACAAAATACTATTTTGTATTTAAAATACGTATTTGAATTACATATTTCATAAATACTACCCGTCCCTGGTTACGTCAGTGTTAGATAATGGGGTGTAAAAGAATACAGATAAAACAATTCACTATGTACCTTATGTGAGTTTTGAAGTCATGTTTTGGTACTGTACATATTTTCAATGCAAATACATATGTGTCTACCATTACAGCCCTAATACATAATGATCTAAGTCATAGAATTGGCTGAAAATATTAAGTTTTTAACCATTATGATAAATATCTGTAGAGCATTTATTTAATTTTTTCTTTATTTTTTAAACAAACTTTTGTTATCCAAACATCTTTTAATTTTTTTTATAAAATAAGTTCATAAAAACATTTTCATAAAATTGTCTTATTTTATTATTATAATTGAAAAATTTCTTATTTTTCTTATATATATATATTTGTTTTAATCAAAATTATTAATTAATTTATTAGTTTCTTACCAAAGTGCATTTCCAGTTTGGAAAACTATGCTGGGGCACAAAGTAAAGCCCAAACAAAGTAAGCCCTCACAAAAATCAGAAGACTCACCAGAGGGTTTCCATCTGACCAACGGAAATCTCCCTCAATTGTTTTGTCGTTGAGGCCCGTCCACTGATACTCCCTGTATTTATCTAAGCAAACAGAAAAGTACAGAAATGCCAAATAACCAGCATACATTTTCAGTAAGACACAACACAATTCTTAAGTCCTGTTTAACACCCTGATGCATCACATGTGACAGATTTTCAGAGGCCCCTTTTACACAACCCTCATTCACTCACATGAAAAAGGTGACATGTTAAAAGCCCTTCATGCAGGGCCTCTCAAAGTTATGTCAACAACCCTGGTTCTTTATGAATTCCTTTATGTACTGTAAGCTAAACCGCTTGACACACCTCTTTTGACTCTATGTTTAAGCAATATTCTTGCTTTTCTGATGAAGACATTGCTTTTATACAGTGGTTCAATAAACAACAAAAATTATATTGTGTAGGCAAACGTACATTGTATAGACAATTTTGGCATTTACTTTGAATTACTGCTCTTCGCCAATGTAAAAGCATGTGTTTTTTTATTCCTAAATAAATCAGTGGTTTTTAATGAACCAGTTAAGTGAATTATTCAGTGAGTTTTTCAAAATAAAGACTCTTATCTTTTTTTAACCAACTCTGAACAAATTGTGATCAATAATAACACACACTCTTGCACTAGCTGCTGGCGCACAAGCAATTCGCAGGACATTTCTGCAATTTTTCAAATTCAGTAACCTGAAAATGACACCAGGTTAAGCACACTTCAGGTTCAAATCAAGTTCCATCAATCTGAAAGTTCTGCCATCACATGATAAGAAGTCAAACTGATTAGATCAAGAGTAATAGGTCATCTATGCAAACAGCTGCTCAGACATACCATTGATGAACAACTGTTCCTCAGGTGACATAACTGATACCAGATGACCTCCGCACATGCGACAGTGCTGCTCTGCCACTTCCCATTTCTGACGCTTGGCGAAATGCTTGTAGCAAAACCCCTGGAACTTCTCCCAGCCTGGTTCACAATGCTCTAGATCTTTGTGGACAGAAGGTAAGAGTGTTTCGTTAAAAATAAAGCAGCTACACACACACGCACACACACAGACACACACTTTATTAAGTTATCAGTTTGTTTTTAACAGGAGTAAATAAACCATTTTTAAAGCATATTTCATTAGTTACATACACTCACCGGCCACTTTATTAGGTATACCTGTCCTACTGCCTGTTAATGCAAAAATTTAAACAATGCATGTAGACATGGTCAAGACAATCTGCTGCAGTTCAAATCAAGCCTCAGAATGGGGAAGAAAGGTGATTTAAGTGACTTTGAATGTGGCATGGTTGTTAGTGCCAGACAGGCTGGTCTGAGTATTTCAGAAATTGCTGATTTACTGGGATTTTCACGCACAACGATCTTTTACAGTTTACAGAGAATGGTCTGAAAAAGAAAAAATATCCAGTGAGCGGCAGTTCTGTGGGCGCAAATGACTTGTTGATGCGAGAGGTCAGAGGTCAATGGCCAGACTGGTTCGAGCTGATAGAAAAGGCAACAGTAACTCAAATAACCACTCGTTACAACAGAGGTATGCAGAAGAGCATCTATAAACACACAACATTTCCAACCTTGAGGCGGATGGGCTACAGCAGCAGAAGACCACACTGGGTGCCACTCCTGTCAGCTAATAACAGGAAACTGAGGCCACAATTTGCACAGGATCATCAAATTGAACAATGGAATATTGGAATAACGTTGCCTGGTCTGATGAGTCTCGATTTCTGCTGCGACATTCAGATGGTAGGGTCAGAATTTGGCATCAACAACACGAAAGCATGGATCCATCCTTGTATCAATGGTTCAGGCTGGTGGTGCAGGGGTAATGGTGTGGGGGTTATTTTCTTGCCACACTTTGGGCCCATTAGTACCAATTTAGCATTGTGTCAATGCCACAGCCTTCCTATTGTTGCTGACCATGTCCATCCCTTTATGACCACAGTGTACCCATCTTCTGATGGCTACTTCCATGTCATAAAGCGCAAATCATCTCAGGCCTGGTTTCTTGAACATGA
The DNA here is from genome assembly GCF_903798145.1 of Danio aesculapii. Taxonomy (NCBI): domain Eukaryota; kingdom Metazoa; phylum Chordata; class Actinopteri; order Cypriniformes; family Danionidae; genus Danio; species Danio aesculapii. Next base: position 27,012,759 of record NC_079450.1, on the reverse strand, counting down.
CAATGATATGTTTACTATACTTAAATGGCCTCCACAGTCACAAGATCTCAATCCAATAGAGCACCTTTGGGATGTGGTAGAACGGGAGATTCACATCATGGATGTGCAGTCGACAAATCTGCAGCAACTGTGTGATGCTATCATGTCAATATGGACCAAAATCTCTGAGGATTATTTCCAGTACCTCGTTGAATTTAAGCCACAGAGGATTAAAGCAGTTCTGAAGGCAAAAGGGGGTCCAACCCAGTACTAGTAAGGTGTACCTAATAAAGTGGCCAGTGAGTGTATATTCTGAAGCATTGTATAAAAAAAGGTAAAGGCACAGTATTTTCACAGTATTTTCTAGTGGTCATTTTCACCACCAAGGGTGTGTATTCACAACAAACAAATGCATATTTTGATGATGTGACTGAGTGTGGAATCATGGGAGTCAAATTCTTTACATTCTGGGGGACTCCTGCAGAAATCATGTTCATGGATGAGCTAACGTATTCAATATAAATATATTATCACGGTAGTATGAAGCAGAGTAAGACTGAAAGCCATAGAAGCAAAGCAAGACCGCTGAATCAATTGCTGACAATGACAGACAACTGTGACAGGGCAGGAAAGCAGCGGAGCATTTATTGCAGTCAACAGCTTCTGCTTTTTCCAGTCGTGTTTATGTGGAGAAGAATCTGAGCTCAGTGAATCAGAGTTCTGCTATAATGCTACTCCGTGAAGTATAATTCATATTATTCATCAGGGGTCACCACAGCGGAATGAACCACCAACTTATCCGGCATATGTTTTACACAGCGGATGCCCTTCCAGCTGCAACCCAGTATTGGGAAACATCCATACACACTCATTCACACAAAAACACTACGGCCAATTTATTTTATAAAATTTTCCTATAGCGCATGTCTTTGGACTGTGGGGGAAACTGGAGCACCTGGAGGAAACCCATGCCAACATGGGGAGAACATGCAAACTCCACACAGAAATACCAACTGATCCAGCTGGGACTCAAACCAGCGACCTTCTTGCTGTGAGGCGACAGTGTTTACCACTGAGCCACCGTGTCATCCGTGGTTTTCGGATATAGTAATGAAAAAAAAAAAAAATCGAGCATATTTAATTGCATATCTAGCATAATTGCTCAAAATTAGACAACACTTTAGACACCTCCCAGTTATTAACGGTATTCTTGGCCTTTGTCACCTGATCTAATATCTGTTGAAGTATATATTTTACCTTTACGTGAAAGTGAGTAAATAGTGAGTAAATTGTCATTTTTGGGGTAAACTATCCCTTCAATAAAGATGCCTTGGTTATTTTGTGAAATGTTCTACTAGGCACAACCAATACTTCACCAAAATCAGAATGCTAAAGATAACAAACTATAAAAATAATAAAAAACACATGTTTATATATTGCGACTTCCACTGTATATACATAAGATTGACTGATTTTATAACAGGGAAAATCACCTGTCTCGCAGAAGTCTCCTCCATAGGTAGGCAAACAGAGACACCTTTGATCTCCTCCACTGTCCACACAGGTGCCTCCATTTTTGCAAGGGTTTTCCAAACATGCATCTACAAAACATTCCTGTGGTATTATAGCTGAAGCTAAACATATGTTGCACACATTAATAAAGGGTTTTAAATAAAGCATGAGTTAAACACAAGGTGGCACTTTTACAAATTTACCATGAGTCAACTTCTGCACCACTTAAATTACATGCTAAAACAGGCTTCGTGATTGGTACTGTTGATCTCTACCTTAAAACATTTCATTATTGTTCTGTTATCAGTTTCCAGTCATCATGGCCCCACTAAAGCAAAATTTTCCTTCATGCACCACTGGAAGTATTTGTTGTGATGTGGGTTGCACACCTCTGATAAATGATCTCTATATGTCTGCATTACAGTCTTTGATAAACGTGCTAATCAGAGGTTACAGATTATACATGTCAGATATCTAGTTTCCAGGTATTTTAAAGAGATGCAACTGCCAGAGTTTAGAAGAAACAGCGCCCTCTTTTGAGATCTTACAGTTTCCTCAAGTAATTTTTAACAACCAATAGAGGAGGCCATCACACCAGATTACTACAAAAATTGTGTCTGAAACAAAACAGTTTAATCGTAATTTGGATAAAACTGAATTTACATAAAAAATAAAAGAAAGAATATGAATAAAATAAAATAAGATTGTAATTACATTTGGTTAATAACTGAAATAACAAACTGAAGTAGTAAAATGACATACTGTACCAAAAACCAAAACTGTGAAGTAAAGCACTGGTGTATGTAAAATCAAATACAAATACACATTTGAGAGTTTTTTCTTTGTCAGGATATCAATTGTTTTTATTTGTTGTGACTATAAATCAGGATCATTTTATCAAATACGGATATCTAAAGTCCTATGAAGTTAAAAACAAATTATATTGTCTCATCTAAAAATCAATATAAATGTATGAAAACATGGAAAAAATATTTGTTTTTATGTTTAAATGCTCTAAATTACAAAATTTTTGTTTTAAATTTATATTGGATTACATCAGTACCTTATAAAAACAAAACGTTTTGACAATTTGATAATAATTAATTCTTTTGAAGTGGTCTCTTCATTATATGTATTATTTTTATATAATTTTAATCACTACTCTAGCCAGATAACTAGCTAGTCAGGTATCATTTATATTACTAGTTACATAACTGTTCAGCTCATACTTATTTCAAGGAATATTTTTTTATTATGTTTTAGTTTTAGCTATAAGTAAACCAATATAGACACGCCTTGACCAATAAATGTCAATGAAATATTTTTTTCTCTCTTTAAATGTATGCATTAATATAATTTCATGTTCCCCATAGTACCACAAGGCAGTCCCAGTTGTTGCTAATGATATCTACACCAACATTTAACTTTATTAAATGAATTTTCAAGGCTTAAATGGCCTAAAATTTCCACAGAAAGAAAACTTGCCCATATACTAAGCCTGCACAATATTGCAAAAAAAACTGACATTGCAATCCAGTTTTTTTCCCTGCGATTTATATATTGCGAATATGCTACAATTGTGAATATAACTTCATAAGATTACACTATTTGGAAGCAATTCAGAATTTTACATTGATTGGGATATTTTAGGGGTCTGAATCTGCATAAAATGTTCAAACTTATAAAAAGAAATATATAAAATAAATGAAAGCACAAATGAAAACAATAGAACAAAGATTAAAAATAAACAGTTCTTTATGTTTTTCTGTGAAGTCTAACAGCATCGAGGTACAAAAACTCAATAATCAATGTAAAATAACATTCTATAGTCGTTATTAGAAAAAATAAACACAATTAATATTTGTTAAAGAGGCAAACTAGAATTTCTTGAGTCCAAATGATTTAAAAGGCACCTATTTCACCCCTTTTTCAAGATTCACTATAAGTTTTTTGTCTCCAGAATGTGTCTGTAAAGTTTCAGCTCAAAACACCCATCAGATTATTTAATATACCTTTAAGAATATTGGAATTTTCTGCTCTGAACACATTGTAGCTGTTTTTGTTGCCTGTGCATTCAATGCTAGTTCTTTCCGCCCACCGTTCCCACATTCCTGTCAATGTGTCTCCATCTCTGTCGGTGAAAACAGCACAGTGACAGACATGAAGGAAGCAGATCTCACGTAAAGTTTGTGAGAAATACTACAGTAAGAACTTTCCCAATGATTATTTGATGTATTTGTTGTGGAGTTAATTCAAGCCTTTCAACGAGTCACACACAATGTTGTTACCAAGTTTACGCACACACACACAGCCAACACACACAGTGTGCGCGTTTAACTTTGCACGGCAAATGTGACAGTATACACGTTAATCTCCACTGCTGTATGGATATCTGTTATGTTAATGTACAAAATAAACCTGATTTAACATCCACAAACCGGGATTGAAGCAACTTCTTGTATAATTGTAATGACATGTGGCTGTGGTGATAAAGACGCTAAAAAAAATCACTTTGTAAACTCATTACAAACATGCACTGTTTTAAAAATGTTTTAAACTTGTAAAACTTATTCTTGATCACATTTTATGATGATTGATGATCACAGAGAGCTGAACAGATCCTTTAATGCGGGTTGCTTTGCACACGTCCGTTCTTGTTGATATGATTATGCGCGTTACTATGGAGAAATGTTAATATGCGGCTGTCAATAGGCGGAGAAACTGTACTCCTAGGTCACGTTGCGGTGGGCCTCAAAATAGGAGGGATTTGGATCCTATTTTAATGTCAGGAAATAAAAAAAGAGACTTATTGGGTTTATATCACCTCAATATGACTGTGGACACACTATACCTACACACAGTTCTGTCCAAACAGCTCACAAAAGATGATTTTCATTATAGGTGCCCTTTAAATGCAAATGAAAGTTGAAATCTATTCATATCTAGCAATGTGACATTTGCAGAATCACACATTGCGTTATCGATGCTGAAACAATATATTGTGCAGCGCTACCACAATACTACACAGCTGTTGTTTTTTACCTGAAATGTAGCTTGTTCTGATGAGCACTCTCTGTGTAGGTCTGACAGGTAGAATGAAGGACTCGTGTGTGGTTTTGACATCATTCTCATCTTCTTTATTGCCTGTGATTGCTTTAGTTATGAGTTCATCATCATCATCATCCTCATCATCATCAGCTTCATTATGATCTGTCGTGCTGGATGGTTTTACAGTTTCCTTGGTCTGCTCATTGATAGGTAAATGGGTGGATTCAGATTCCTCTAATGCTTTCATGTCATCTGTGGTCAGTGCAGCTTCTCCACTGAACTCAACATCTGCATTCAACTCTCCTGGGCTTGTCACCACGCTCTGCCAGATGGAGGTCTGAGTCCCATGAGGAAGAAACGTAACCTCCAGATTCGTTGTGGGTACCACAGTGATGGCCTGATTATCATCATCATCACTATTGGTTTTGTTGTGCTCTTGCATATCTGTTAGATTAGAAGGAGTGATGGTGGCTGCATTTGAGTATGGGTTTTTAGTTACCGAAGCCCAGTTTTCTGAAGGTTCTCCTGAAGATTCCTCTTCATCACTGCCATTGATGCTCAGAGTTACTGTAGAATGATTAAGCTCAGTGGATGTGGTGATTTTGTTGTCAGGTTGTTCCCCAAGCCCTTCTTGCTCCACCTTTTCCAATTCTTCTACCACAACTCCGAGGGCAGATGTAGTGGTGCTTTCAGAGAGAACTCCTTCAATTTCTTGTGTAGAACTGATTTCCAGCTGTACAGGCGCATGTGTGGTGGATGAGTCCTGTAGATGAGGCATAGGTGTGGTCATGAGTGTGGCTGGCAGGACCTCGTCATGATCTCCAGAGCCTTCAGACAGTTCAGTTTCCTTCAGTGTTGTGCTCAAAATGGAATGATCAGTAACATCATCAGCTGCAACAAAGAAACACAATTAATATCCATCTATCTGTTGTTTACCCATTCATCTCTCATTCCATCTATCCATCCCTCCATTATATTACCCATTCATCAGTCTATCCATCAATTAATGTTTATCAAGCCATCATCTCTATTTTATCTATCCATCCTTTCATTGTTTTACCCATCCCTCTATCCATCATTCCATTATTGTACCCATCCATTTATTCATCCATTTAAATTTACTAAAGCATCATCCATCTTTCATTATTTTATCCAATCATCCATCCAGTTTAACCAAACCATCTTTTCATATATTAATTTGCAAGTTTATCCATCCATCATCAACGATTTTATCTATACATCCTTTCATGGTTTTACCCATCAATCCATCCACCATTTTACCCATCCATCCATACAAATTTACCAAAACATCCAACCATCCTGTTATTTTATCCAACCATCTACCATCCAGTTTAACCAAATCATCCATCCATCAATCTATTCATCCATAGGTTTATCCATCTCTAATTGAATCTATCCATCCTTTCATTGGTTTATCCACCCATCCATCCATCCATCCATCTATTCATCCATCCATTCATAGGTTTATCCATCTCTAATTGAATCTATCCATCCTTTCATTGGTTTACCCATCCATCCATCAATTCATGCATGCATAATTTTACCAATCCATCCATCCATCCTTCAATCCATTCATCCATCAATTTAAATGTTTATCCAACCATCCATTTCTCATTGTATCTATCCATCCTGATATTGTTTTAGTCATCCATCCATCCATTCATCATTTTATCCATCATTTCATTCATCCATCCAAATTTATGAAACCACCCATCTTCCATTAATTTATCCATCCATTCATCCATCCATCCATCCATCCATCCATCCATCCATCCATCCATCCATCCATCCATCCACAAGTTTATCCATCTCTAATTTAATCTATCCATGCTTTTATAGGTTTACCCATCCGTCCATCCATCCATGCATAATTTTACCCATCCATCCATCCATCCATCCCGAACCATCCATCCATAATTTTATATATGCACCTATTTGTTGTTTCACCATTCATCCATTGTTTTAGCTATCCATCCATTTTATCCATCCATCCAACCTTCCATCCATTCATTTACCACCTCCATCCATTCATCTATCCATCCAGTTTATCCAAACCAAACCATTTTATATATGCACATATTCATTGTTTTATCATTGTTTTAGCCATCGTCCATCCATCCATCCATCCATCCATCCATCCATTCATTGATTCATTCATTTTCTTTTCGGCTTAGTCCCTTCCGGGGTTGCCACAGCGGAATGAACCGTCAACTTATCCAGCACATTTTTACTCAGCGGATGCCCTTCCAGCTGCAACCCATTTCTGGGAAACATCCACACACACATTCACACATACACTCATACACTATGGACAATTTAGCCTACCCAATTCACCTGTACCACATGTCTCTGGACTGTGGGGGAAACTGGAGCACCCAGAGGGGTCCCACTCCCAATACAGGGAGAACATTCAAACTCCACACAGAAATGCCAACTGAGCCGAGGCTCGAACCAGCGACCTTCTTGCTGTGAGACAACAGCACTACCACTGCGTCGCCCTCCATCCATCCATCCATCCATCCATCTATCTATAATTTTATATATGCATTCTTGTATACTTTCATTATGCCAATCCATCCATCAATGCATGCATCCATCCTCAAATACTTCCATCCAAGATTTTACTCTATTTAGACTTTACCAAGTTTAAGTTCAAACACTTCAGAACTTTCCATTAAACTATATAAAAACATTCTTAATTCAGTCCTGAATTCTGTATATTTGTGGTGGTTATTAAAATACACACAAAATAATTTCCTATTAAACCATATGAATAGTTTATATCCACTTACTTGGGCTAATATTGTTCAGATGTCTTGATGAGTAGCTCTCTGTCAAAGTCTCAGCTGTAGATGCTCCATATGTCTCTGATTTATGTGTGCTGAACATTGCTTCTTCTGTGGTTGAATCCAGGTGTATTGCTTCTTTTGTTGTCAAATCCTGATGTATTGCTTCATCTGTAGTCGAATCCATGTTTATTGCTTCTTTTGTGGTCGAATCCAGATGTATTGCTTCTTCTGTGGTAAAATCTTCACCAGAACCCTCCAACCAACCTTCCCTGCCGGATGTGGTCATTGAGGTGGGCTGAGTTGTGTGTGTAAAAAGACCCTGGTCTTCATCTGACTCTGGAGTCTCTGTGATATTTCCTGCATTTGTCTCTAATGTAGCACCTTCAGAATGATACGTTGACTGGACTGCAGCATCTTGAGTTGTAGTGTTATTGCTTGAGTCATATTGCAGTGTAGTGCTCCGAGTGGTCATATGATCTTCATCTTCATCATCCAGGTTGGTGTCAGGCATGGGTTGGTAGTGTTTGGACCCATTGATCTCCTTTGGCGGAGAGAACGGTTCCTCTGTTGTCCCATGATGAGCCTCTGTAGGTGGGATGAAGTCAATAGGCTCCCCTGGCTCTAGATTGGTATCTGGCATTGGTTGGTAGTGTCTATGATTGCTGCTCTTCACACCATCGACTGCTGAAGCTTTTATTTCAGGTTCTCCCTCTAGCATGAAATTATTGTGTTTTGGATCATTGTAAATTTCTGGAACGGACTCAACGTTTTGCCAGGTGACCTCAGTGGTTTCAGTATTTCCCTCTGTGCTGGTTGGAGTGGTGAGGTCTTTTCTGGAGCCAATAGTAAAGTCTTCTTGAGGGCTTGAGGTATGGTTGTGTTCCTCAGCTTCTGAAGCAGTTTGTGTGCTGTAAATGGAAAAGGACTCAACAGCTCCCTGAGCTTCATTTTCAGATTGCTGAGTGACCTGATGCACACTGTATTCCTCTTGGGGTTCTGCTAAAGTTACAATATGTTGCTCTGTTTCCTCTGGCGATGTTGCCATATAATCTGCAGGAGGGGCTGTTTGAGAGTTGCTGTTAGCTGCAGGGGACAAAAACAGAAGAAATAAATATACCAATGTGTTATAATGAGAAAATGGGACTGCTTTCTTAAAATATAAATGCAGTAGCATGTTTTCATGTAAAAATATGCAATTATACCATGAGAGAAATGATAAATGTGATCCTAAAAACTGACAATAGTTTAAAAAACCCTTTTCTGCAGAACTTAGTATGTATGATAATTTAATACGATACATTGACTTTCTATATATTTTAAATGCAGGTAAGAATGATTAAATCTAAATGATAATGAAAAAAATAACTTCGCCCCTTTGAAATAATAAAGTCATATACTGTATATATATATATATATATATATATATATATATATATATATATATATATATATATATATATAGACTTGAATATGAATACTGAATTAAGATAACACAAAATAGAAAAGAAAAATGCTGGTAACCATGCATTTGATGGTCACAAATGATTTCCATAGCAGAGAAAATGGGAAAATATTGTTTTTGTGTTAGAGGAAACAAAGAAATTACAGGATTCATATTTATTACAATATTTACTGAAAATTTTGTTTTTTTTATTTGGTTTTATTGTATATTTTTCTAAATGAAAAAAAAAACAATTCTAATGTATAATGTCTCATTTTATTTTTTATTTAGAAATTTAAATATAATTTTGCAGTGATTTAAAGAAGACACCCGACAATAATGTAACTTATATACATTATATACAAAATAAAATATTGTCAGAAATATTTAGAACAAAAAAAAGTTGATGACATATTAAAAGATTCTATTAAAGGACAAGAGTACAGTCTGAAATCAAAATTCATTTAAAATGAATTGTCAATTGTTAAACATAAAAACTTTGCCACTATTCTTGCCACTATTACCCATTTGTCAGCAAGAAGTTTATTATCATTTACAATAAAAATAGAATTTAGTAAGATACATTGAACTTCTATATATTTTAAATACAAATCTGCAAATACCTTTGAAGCAGTAAGCATCATGGCGAGTGTTTGGTTCAGGGAATCCTGTTTGATTGCTAAAGCGATAGATGGTCTTGACGCCAGGTTCAGAGCCCCCACAGCGCTCACGGGGGGTCACGATGGGATAGCGAACGCTTCCGTCAGCAAGCCAGCCTGGACTGCAGTGGTTCAGACCATCATTCCAGGCAGCGTACAGCTGACCTGTGGTGGCGAGCTGAGCATCCTGCTGCTCACAGTACGCCTTTGCCTCTGACAAGCTGAAGCGCTGCAGGGTCGAGCCATGAAAAACCTCCCCTAAAAAGTCACATCAATAAATGAACAAACCTTTCTTGCTTTGGAAAAACTGACAATCACAATGTGCCCTGCATTCTCTGACTATGGTAATGCAAATATGAAGAGCTAGTTTAGAAAACAGTACAGTACTGTTTTACAAGTGTAACATTAGCAGCTAATTGTTTACCGTGAATGTTCTCCACATAGCAATATACATCATAGAGGTCGTCATTCTCCATCATGCCATAGTTACGAACGCCTGGTAATCCATCCATGTCTCCAAAACACCCTTCCCGAGGCATCTGGATCGGGTATCTAAAAAGGCATAACATAATATCTATTTTAAACCAAGGTTGATGGCCACTTTTGAAATACTGCTTCATGAAGCTTCAAATCATTTACCATTAATTTCTTAATTGTTAAGTTACTAATATTGTTGTACATAATGTTGCCAAATGGCTTTAATAAATAGTAGCAGATTCCTGCTTATAAAGTTACAAAATTTTGCTAGATGCTCCACAAATTACCATCTCCATGCCTTGGATGAGCCCTATTATACATTATACTAATTAGTATATATATATATGTATATATATATATATATATATATATATATATATATATATATATATATATATGTCAACAAATTTTTCTCAAGCTAAGAAACACTGCTATAGACAACATAATTTTGTTTAGCAGTAAATATATATATATATATATATATATATATATATATATATATATATATATATATATATATAGACGAAGTCAGAATTATTAGCCCCCCTGTTTTTTTCCCCAATTTCTGTTTAACAGAGAGAAGATTTTTTTTCAACATATTTCTAAACAGAATAGTTTTAATAACTCATTTCTAATAACTGATTTATTTGATCTTTGCCATGATGACAGTAAATAATATTTTACTAGATGTTTTTTAAGACACTTCTATACAAAAGAAGTGTACTATACTACTACTATACTACTATATATAAAGGCTTAACTAGGTTAATTAGGTTAACTAGGCAGGTTAGGGTAATTAGGCAAGTTATTGTATAATGATGGTTTATTCTGTAGACAGTCGAAAAAAAATTGCTTAGAGGGGCTAATAATTTTGATTAATTTTAATTAAAATTTAATAAATTTTTAAATATACACTGCTCTCAATGTTTTCTTTCTCTTTTTTAGCAGTATATATATATATATATATATACCTGTATATATATATATATTTACACACATACATACATACTTCAAAATATATATACTGCAAAAAAAAAAAAGAAAACATTGAGAGCAGTATTTACTGCTCTCAGTACTTTCTGTTGTCTCTTTTAATATTCATACTGTGTGTAAATTCAGCCTTATTTTAATACTGGATCTCAAAAAATTCCATACATGCACTCATTTGAAGAGAAAGTGGTCGACTGTATTGACCTTATTCTTTTACGTGAGTTACTAAATTGGTTAGAGACTTTTTTTGATTTTTAGCTGTAAAGAAACTGCTCATTATGCTGCTTGATGTTGCAGTCTGGAACTTTCATAGTATATAAATTTTATGTATAGTCATAAACACACTTGTTTGTTGAGCAAGTAGTTAGACTGTTTATTGCTGTGTGTTGTTCCGGATTATTTTCCTAATAGGCAATTAAGTCCTAAAACAATGGCCAAAAAAGCTTACTTCTTCACTGCAGAATAAGGCTGATACAAAAGGTGCTTTGTTGTTTTCTGTCTTTAGACACCATAAATTATCTTTCACCAAAAATTCCTGTCTGAAGAAAATAAGTGTATTTTGACTTTAGGAGGCCAGCTGTGGCACACTGACAGTCCAAACATCTTTTCTAAAAATTAAATGTCAAAAGTTTGATTGACGATGATTTTGTTGCTTTATACATGTCACCTCACAGGACAGGTATTTGATGTGTTTGTCCTCTCACCTGACAGAGCGATCTGAAAGCCAGCCAGCATCACACTGCTCATAACCGCTGTGATAAGCAGCCAGCAGCTGCTCTGGAGAAGCAATCTCAGCTCCGATGTCCTTACATGCATCTCTGGCCTCATCAAAAGTGAAGGCATAGCGACTTGAGGTATGGCGGTAGAGGAAGACGACCCCTAAGAACACATTAAGAATCAGTGCTCTGATAATGTACATAACAGTCTTTTGCAGAAAATGAACAGCACATTTTAATTTTATTGTTTATTTTTACCTGGAGATGTAGCAAGACTACTTAACTGTCAATTGGAAGGGTAGTCCAACTGGATACATTTTTTTTATAAATACGTTTCATTTCTAAATTTAAAGTATTTTTAAGTATTTTTAAGTTAAAGTCGAGGATTATATTTCTTTCTTAGTATTTTAATAAAAAAAGATTTTTGGAAAAATCTGCAATCCTTTTATCTGTTACCTTGAAAATAACCTTGTGGAATAATGCCCAATTTCTGTAATGTTTTTATGTGATTTTTCATCATACTCTGTTGTTCAGACAGTTTTTTGTAAACAAGTTGGCTTGTTATGTGAATGGGTTTTTAATTTAATATTATGATTTTTATATTGTTTTTTCTTTTCTTTTATTCTTTTTATTTGCTTTACCTTTGTTATATGTGGACAAAATATGTAAAATCATATTTAAATCATATAATAATTTTTTTAATTAAGAGTTTTGTTTTGACAAATGTCAGTTTTTATGCAAATTTTGAGCAGCACTATGTCCGTGTTAATAATAACAACAATAACAAATGTTTCTTGATCATCAAATAAGCATATTAGAATGATTTCAGAATTGGATCACTTGACACTGAAAGCTGTACTAATAATTTTGAACATTTTGGTTCCTCATTACAAATTTGAAATTTTACGGTTTACTTTTTTTTCAAATAAATGCAACATTAGTCACTGAAAACATACTTTATAATCATTAAAATAGTGTCCAATCAGTGTTATTTAGTGTGTAGGAACTGTATTTTAGTTTTTTTAATGTGTATTTAATTATTTACATTAACAAAATATTTGTACAAATTGTACATAAAATACATATTTGACTCAAACCTCTCTTTACAACTCTTACATTTCTGGCTAAGAAATGTATATTACTAAAATGTTCTACTTATATATTTTTAATTTTAAGAAAGTTCTGGCTTCTTTTGTTTTGATTTATGCTTATTTGTTTTAAAAAACAGAGACATTTGTACATTTTATTTAATTGCCAGTGCTTGGGTTTTTTTTTTGTTTGTCTGATTGTGTCTTTGTCTTGGTTGTTTGTATATATATATATATATAATGTTTTTATTTAAAATTCATATTTAATATTTTATAACAAACATTATTTAAATTACTTTTTAACTTAATTATTTTCTTTTTAATCAAATTATTATTAACTGCTTTATATATATTACTTAAGCTGGATTTTACAACCTAATCTTCTGTGCCACTTGGGTTCAAAACCCTGTTGATTTCCATTCTGATAGTGTTTTATGGCAGAAAGTGTTAAGATAATTCTCACCTTTAACTTTGACTTGAGCCTGGTCATGTGCGTCCTCCAGGCCATGCTGGACCTCGCAGCGGTAGAAGCCTGTGTCGTTGTGTATCAGTCCCTCCAGTCTGAGGGTGAGATCAGCTGAAGAGGTAGCATAATTGAGCAGTGACGCTCTGCCTTTATAAGCCTCACTCACCTTCACCCGCTCACCACGGGCCACCAGAATCTCTGTCTCTCTGTCTGATGAAAGAAAGCTCCATTTGACCCGTGGCTGCGTCAATACAGCATGTCGACCCAAAGATCCCGTCCGGGGAAGACTCACCAGGCAGGGCAGCGTCAGAGAGCCACCCAAAACAGCAGACACTGGTGAGCTGGCAGGAATAGCCACTTTTAAGACTGAGGAATCATCTGAGGAGAAGACGTGAAGGATGGAGGTACTAATGAAGTGAAAGTAATGAAGCACACTGGATTTTCAGATTCAGTGTTAAAAGCTTTTATTGTGTGTAGGCTTTATAGTGTGTAGGCTTTGCATTCCTGGAGAGACAGAGTGCAATAAAATGCTGTAAAATATGTTGTGTGAATGTTTGACTACTAAAAATAAAGGTTATTTTTGCAGCAATGCCATAAAAGGAACAATTTTTTTTCCTGAAAGAACCAATTAAGGTACAGTTCTTTACTCCCCATTTAAAGGTGCAGTAGGTGATTGTCTTCAGAAACATTTTTGGTTGTGTATTTATACAGGGTGGGCCATTTGTATGGATACACCATAATAAAATGGGAATGGTTGGTGATATTAACATTTGACCCGTGGTCCCAAAAAAACCCTCTCAAGAATTGTCTTGTTTCAGCTCATTTTAAATATGTAGTTTGAACAAACAGCCTAATTTAACATTTAAAACTTAATTTTTTGAGTGTAGTACAAAAATTTGTGTATACATACTAAAATGTACATGCTCAACTTTATCCAATAGATGTATATGCACATCAACTATGATAGAAACACATTTACCAAACAAATTCCTTGATGTGCATTAAACATAAAGTGATTTTGTCTCAACTGATGGTGTGATAACATGACTAGACAGTAGAGTAGACTGATCTCAATCACATCAGGTCAAGTGTCATTTTAATTCCTTCCCTTCCAGTTTTTTTAGGTGCCATCCACTGCTAGCATTTTTGATGATTTTCACCTCAATTTGATGACCCTCTGATTATTTTGAGTATATGAGCATATTATATTTTAAAATAAAGAACAAACTCTTTGCTTTTATACGAAACAATAATTCTAATTTTATTTTCGACAAAAACAGTAAAATAGATTTTTTTCAAAGTTTAAATGTACAGTTGAAGTCAGAGTTATTAGCCGTCCTCAATTATTATTACTATTAAAATAGTATATTTTTCCCCAATTTCTGTTTAAAGAAAAGATTGTTTCACAACATTTCAAAGCATAATAATTGTAAGAACTAATTTCTAATAACTAATTTATTTTATCTTTGCCGTTTTAGCCAAAATAAAACAAATAAGAAAGAAGAAAATATATTATAGGAAATACTGTGAAAAAATTCCTCGCTCTGTTAAAAATCTTTTGGGAAATATTTGAAAAAGAAAAAAAATTCACAGGAGGGCTAATCATTTTGACTTGAACTGTATTAAGTACATATAACTTCGTCCAGATCAATAGAAGTAGGTCATTCCACTCTAGCATCTCCTGATCAAGGAGAGTAAGCTAATGGAAAGACATGATCAACGCATCATCAGTCTATGCACATCACAACTTGTTTCTGTGTCCATAAAGGAATCTCGCTCACTGATTTATCTGTCCAGATGAGATTATAAATGGTCAAAGATGATCGATTAAAGTCCGAGTCCATCACCGCCTGCCTATTCAGTTGTATACCTCTTCATTTGTGATCTGATCTACACATTCTCTGATCAACCCAGAACTCCCGTAACTCATTCTGGAGTTAATTATTCTACAAAAAAATCATCAAACTGATTTTGCACAATTACCTTCCAAAATTGTCTGACATACAGTAATTGTGTTCCCGCACATCCAGCACTGCTTTAAAGTCAACAAAACATGAGAGTGATTCCTATTGTGTGTGGTGTCTGCTGCTCTGAAGTGCAACACATTTATTATAGAGGAAAAAGAGATATACTAGTGGTTCGGTGCTTGCAGGAACATGCATTTTTATTACTGATATATCACACTAGCTTCCCAGGAAAAGATTATATTATTCTCTTGAACACATTGAATGGGAGCAGTGCTCATTCACAATGTTTTATACAATATTCTAATTAATTACTTTTGCTTAAAAACAACTACTGACACACACATGTACCAATAAAGATGTTAAAGGGACAGATCCACCCAATTTTAGATATATTTTTTGATATTTTAATGAACTTGTTCCACTATAAAGAACATTTTTCTGGAGTGGAAATGCTGGTTTATCTTAATGAAACCATAGATACCAATAAAGAGCTTTTATTTTTAAGAGTATATGTGTTGCATGTGCCCTTTGCTGTTATTGATTATGATTTATGTCCTGTGTTGTGAATGTAGGTGAGACACACCTGTGGCAGAACTGAGGACAGCAGAGGATGACAGGACAAAGAGGCAGATGGTGCTCAGCAGTATACGCAGGAACATCGCTGATTTGAGACTGAACACAGAGAGAGAGAGAAAGACAGTCAAACAAAGTCAAAGAACTGCATTATAAAAGCCAAATAGCAACATACCACAGCGTAAGATCTCTGCGTTGAAATGAAAGAAGCAAACATTTATTTCCAGAGCAGCAAGTCCACTAATTTATGTCATTTCATTTAACTGCATTCAGTTCCAGTGTAAGTTCATGGATATTCATAGGGGAAAATGACACACT